>NC_082722.1:5708999-6009473 GCF_030144855.1 Hypanus sabinus
TGCCATATCATCGAATCTTCATCATGTTGTTGCTGGAGTTAAATGCCCCGGAGCATGTGCTGGAAACAATCAATTTCCAGACTCTGACTGCTTTCTGGTAGGTATTAACAAAGATTAATATTCTCTCTGTTTTATTCATGGTCAGATAATCAGCATATGCAGGAGCTGATAAGGAGAATGTCCAGTACTGGAAATGATAAACCTTTGAGAGAAGGGTATATTTAAGAGGTTTAAAATTTTAAGTGGGAAATAGCCAGGCCAGGATAAAACAAATCTCAGATGTGAGGAAAAGGAGGCAACAGTGATCTCTGTATGTGCCAACCTTTCTGCCTACAAGCATGGTGTCAGAGACGGGAAAACCTCTTGTGTATTAGTTTTACAAAAAAAAAAGGGGGAAAGGATAGGCAGAGTAATTAAAGTCATTAGTGATTAGAAGTGACCCAGCCTTTCGAAATTTCAGGGATAGTATAAAAAGGGGAAGATGGGTTAGTGAAGGACCTTTCAGAATGGGTTTGTTAAGGGGTAGACATTTTCATCCAATTTTTGAATTTCTATGAGATTACAAGGAGGGACGTGGATTTTAGCAAGATACTTGTCAGACTGCTCAGTAAAGGAATTCAAAAGAAAATGCTAATTTGGAGTAAAAATTAGCACAGGAGGAGAAAACCATGGAGATTTATTGACTGGAAAGCTATATGAATCGAGCTTTTGCAAGATACAATACTAAGTCCCCTGCTATAATCACATTTTTAAAAGGTTGTAGATGGTATACAGTCGGCCCTCCTTATCTGCGAGGGATTGGTTCCGGGACCCCCCCACGGATACCAAAAAAATGCGGATGCTCAAGTCCCTTATAAAAAATGGTGTACTATTTGCATATAACCTACGCACATCTTCCCATGTACTTTAAATCATCTCTAGGTTACTTATAATACCTAATACAATGTAAATGCTATGTAAATAGTTGTTATACTGTGATGTTCAGGGAATATTGACAAGAAAAAAACTACATGTTCCTCTTGCTCATAACACAAGCAGCGCAAGAACAAGACGCGAGTCGAACAATGATCAGACAATGAGTACAGTAGTTGTTACACAGTCTTGCTTAGGGAATACAAGGACACTTTGGAGGAGGCTCAATAATACTAAAGTCAGGAACGAACAAGACACGAGGCAGATAATGCTCAAACAACAAGTGCTGGAAGAGCAATTCCGGGTTTTCTCGATTCGCGGTTGGTTGAATTCACACATGCAGCACTCGCGGATAAAGAGAGCCGACTGTAATTATATTAGTGTTGACATGCTCGGACACCAAACTTGTAGGCAGAAGGGTTGCAATGCCACGCGCAAAGCTCCACTATTCACTCCTTTTTCTGATGTCTGAGATGTTTTATCCAGGCCTGGCTATTTTCCACTTAAATTTGTAAACCCGTAGTTAAGATGACAGGTGTATGAGCAAATATTAGCAGGTAAGTTCAAAAAAGTTCTTACAATATTTCATAAAAGGAAAGTACAGTATAGAGGATAGGAAATATACTTTTCTAAATGAACAGCTCTTTGGGAACATCCTCGTCACATCCACTGTATTCTAATCCTTTCAGTTATTGTTCGGTTTCAATGAGATTTCCTCTTTTTCCCCACCCCCACCCCCTTATTCTTCTAAACTCCACTGAGTACTAGCCCAGACTCATCAAATGCTCCTTACACACTAACGCCTTCATTTCTGGGATTATTCTCATGAGTCTCATCTGGACCCTCTCCAATGTTAGCGCATCTATAAGATAAGGGGTGCAGAACTGCTGTCAGTACTCCAGTCTGGTCTGACAAGGCATTACATCATTGTTTTCAAGTTTGTTGTCATTCAACTGTATTCATGTATACCACCAAACGAAACAACATTCCTCCAGACCAAGGTGCACAACACCCAGCATATAAAGTAATATTACCACAAATTAATTGACAAATAATAAATAAACTTTATATTCTAGTCCCCTCAAAATGCGTGTCAACATTGTATTTGCCTTTCTTGCTACTGACTAAACCTGCATGTTGACTTTTAGGGAATAGTGCAGAAGGATGCCCAAGTCCTTATGCACCTGATTTCTGAATATTCTTCCTGTTTAGAAGATGTCTTTATTCTTTCTACCAAAGTGCAATATCATGTACTTCCTACACTGTATTCCATCTGCCACTTCTTTGCCCATTTTCCCAATCTGTTTAATTCATTCAGCAGGCTTCTTACTTCCTTGACACCACCTGCCCCTTCATTTCTCTTTGTACCATCTGCAGACTTGACCACAAGCCATCATTTCCATCATCCAAATCATTGGTACATAACATGAAAAGCAATGGCCCTAACACTGACCCCTGTGAAAACCATTAGTCACTGTCACCTACTCTTGGCCTACTGCCAGTCAGCCAATCATCTATCCATGCCAGTAGCATTCCTGTAATATCATGGGCTCTTTCTTATCTTTAGAAGCCTTGTGAGATTCCTTGTCAAAGACCCTCTGAAAATCTTAGTAACCAACATCTATTGACTCCTTTGTCTGTCCTGCCTGCTATTTCTTAAAAGAATTCCAACAGATTTGTCAGGCAAGATTTCCCCTTAAGCTGACTTTGGTCTATTTTATCATGTGCCTCCAAACATCCCGAAACCTTAAAAATTGACTCCAACATTTTACCAACCAGTGAAGTCAAGCTAATTAGCCTATAATTTCCTTTCTTCTGCCTCCCACCCTCAAAGAGTGGAGTGACATTTGTAATTTTCCAGTCTTGCACAATCATTTCAGAATCTCGTGATTCTTGAATGATCACTACTGATACCTCCACAGTCTCTTCTGCCATCTCCTGTAGAACCCTGCATCTGGTTCAGATGACCTATCTACTTTCAGACTCCCAAGCACCTTCTTAGTAATAGCAACTGTAGTCACTTTTGCTCTCTGACATATCCTTAAAAGAAATTGAAAGAAATCCCCATTATATGTATTTTCATCTGTTCACTGTCTGATTTTGCAGTTCAAGAGTTGGGAACAGAAGTTACAGAACTTCACACGTGTATAGGTTCAGGCCTGATGCGCTAAGTGACTTACCTTCTGTGATGTGAAGCTCATGTTAAAGGGTAAATTCAGGGGATCTGAAGGAGGAAGGGTGACTGAGTTATACCGTCCATGACCAATTTTAACTTTAAAAAGGAAAGTCACTGGTGCATGAATTATCTTAAAACCTTCTGTATTTCTAAGACCTGAGTTGTTGCACCTCATTTTTGCATCAGATTGAGACTAAAGAGGGCTTCCGCTGTCATTGCTGGTGTGTCAGTATGAATCTCTGCTGACTTGAAACCTAAGGCAGAAAAGAAGAGGTTGTACATTACTTGATCTACAAATAAGCTTTCATATCAGCATAGCTTATTGATATAATTTCAAATTGCAGACATTGTAAATGTGCTTTTAATATGCACACTGTTATTGGAATGGCTTTTTGAATTTTTGAAGACATTGCAATGAGTAGAGTTATTTTGATATAAATTGAGATGTCCTTTCATGCAGCAACACATTCCACATCTTGCGGCCCACTAAAGCTCCTGGATTTGTCTACGCCTGGCTGGAACTGATTTCCCACCGTATCTTCATTGCGAGAATGCTGGCGCATACACCTCAACAGAAGGTAGGAACAAGTGTATTCATTGCCTCTGCCATTTGTGCTAATTGCTATCAGTACAGTTTACCCTGTGTGTGTACTTGTGTGTATCCTCTTTCTATACAGTTGTTTGGTTGATGAATTTTGTGTTGAGAACAAATTAATTCCATGGTTTAGCAAGTGGCTGTTAAAACGGGCCTTAACGATCAGAGTTGTTGAAGCCTGTGGGGTAGGAATTTAGTCTGAAGTTGTGACTAGTATCACCTATCTCTTTTACCCTGCTGATTTAAGCTGCTGCCATGCAGTACAATTGTCAAATGGATAATAATCATTCAGAGGGAAGGTGTTTACCGGTCAGATTGTATACATCCCAGCCTTATTTTGTGTAGCTGTTTGAAGTTGCCTAAAAACATGTTTTGTGCTAAGATCAAGGCTAGTCCCCTGCCTTGAAATTGGATAAAAGGATGTAAATTGATATTGGAGTGTTCCCAACCCCCAGCAGAGTACCAAGGTGGGATGTGTGTGTTTTCCCAAGGGGCATTACACAATTGTGCACATCTCCTAACACTTCACTAACAGTAGCTTGAGAAAGAGATGGAGACCCAGCAGCAGTCAGGCATAGCTACAAATCCTGTGCATTGGGGTGGTGGGGAGACTTGCAAGGCCTTGTAGGCTTTCCAGATGTGACAAATCATCAACATTGAAGCCCCACTACTAAAAAAAATTGTTTTCAAAAGATATAGCAGACTAATCTGCACACCACTGTTGGAAATCCTCACAGAATGCTAGAGATCCAAATTCCTTGCGTGTGGTTCAACATCAGGAAACAATGGAATTTTGTGTGAATTGTTTAAGCAGTTGGAGCATAAATTTGCCCATTCTTTGATCTGTTTTAGTGAATTGAATTTGAGGATGATGCAATTAGGCATCTCACCATATGATTGGTGTACTATGATAGTAATGATTGATTATTTAATGAAGTAGTTTGATTTCTGAGTTACTTTAAAGAGCATCTGTTGGAGACTGCTTCCTATTCCTGATGATTATGCTTCCCTTTTCCTCTAATGCTCCTGTCATGTGGCAGGCAAAAGTGCTAGCTGATGATTTTGTTTTGTTCTGTTTCACTGTTGAGTAATGAGGCAATGAATGCTGATCAGGACCAATCCTTTGGCTCTCTTTTTCCTCTCGCTCCTCTCATCTTCTGACTCTTGTCACCTTCCATGGGCAGTAAAATTGCAGCTTGAGGAAGTTGGTGACTTTTTCACCTGGTATTCTGATATTTCTTGGCTCCTATTATACAGTGGGCTTCAATTAATTGGGACATATCAGGGTCAGTGGTTTTTGTCCCAATTAAACAAATGCCCCGATTAGACAACATTTCATAAAGATAGTTAAAAAGATATATTTAAAGAAAAACTGCCATTTAACTGAGTACAAATTATGTATTGAAATAAAATAAAGAACAAATTGAAACAGAACCAGTATTACTGCAATACTATAAAACTATATTAGTTCATAATGGTTACCGACAGGAATTTTATCGAGTGTACACTGGTGTGTTCGTTTGACTGTAAATGAACAAAATCAGTTCAGATACCTACTGTAGATAATGAACTCCTTTATTGCCTTCCCTTATGAAGTAATGCTATAATCCAATAAATTTCCTGGCATCCTGTTGTAACCCCCTGGGTCGCCTCAGGCTCGCTCAGCTCGTTCTCGTCTAGGAGGAGCAGCCTTCGGCCCCGCCAAACTGGGTAATCAGCTGGTGAGGATGCTGTGTGATGTCCCCGCCTTGCCCAAAAACAGACAGTACACCATAAGCGATTAAATGAGTACTATTTATAAAGGTTACTATAACTAAGTGATTAACAACGATACAGTGTATATGAAGGAAAAAAATAAAGAAAAGGCGCCAAACTTATCAAAGTCCAAATCACTTCGTGCACAACCATTGGAGCTCAATTACTGAAGTCTTTTGGCCACCATTTGATCCCCACCGAACTCCTCGACCTGCCGCCTGGGACCAACCACGGTGGTCGACCAGATGCTCCACACGAATCTGTCTTCATCTCCTCTCCTCACCGAAACCCTTGGGCTCAGGGTCCGTTCCGTCGCCCAGCTTCCAGCATCGCGTCCTCTCTCTCACACTCCCTCGCGCCGACTGCCCAAAATGCCCGCCAACAATCAGTTTACAGACCCACAAGAAAGAATAACATTAATCCGAATTGGTTAACAAACAAATACAATTCACGATATCAGTAATTTTAACCCAAACAAACTTCCAGCACTTATCATAACAAAGAAGCATTCCTACTTTTAACAAAACAAAGACGCCATTTTGATTACATACACAGTAACAAAGAAAAAGAAGAAACCCCCTTTACACTGTGTAGTCATTAACTCGGGTTCTGCTGTGTCATTCTCATTACTTTCCTCATCTTTATATTCCCTGTCTTGCTATTTTGATACAATGCTTTCAACAATTGCATCCCTCAAATCAATGTTATTGTAATATTCAAGATGATTGTCAGTACCTTAATTCTTCATAGTTCCTGACTCGTTGAAGTAGTGATATTGTTCATTTACACTGCTGGTAGTTTCTGATATCTCCAAGTTGAATGCTTGAAGCCACAGTGAACGAAACAGTTCTGAATTGTCTTGCTGCTTATTTCTTGCCATCTCTCACTGACAAACTGTACTGCTTGTAAAACATTAACCCTTGCAGTCACCTCTTTGACTTTTGAAAATGTCAGATTTTCTTAATTGCTTCAAGAATGTGGTTTACCAACTTTATGCGATACAATATCTTTGGATTGTTTAGTGATTCCCTTATCCATTGGCTGCACCAAGGATGTTGTATTGGCAAGCAGAAATTCCAGCTGAATGTTTCTCAAACATTCTACATCAGAGTGTGCTACACAATTACCAACAGGCAGAAGAATTTTGATTGATTTCTACTGTTGTTCCATATATCAACTCCTCAGTCATTTCTTTAAAGTTTTGGAAATCATCCACATATTCTTATTAGCATAATCTAGAGTGGTAAACTATTTATTCTTAACCCCGTGAGGCATTCAGATTTAATGCTTTTAGCAATAATCAACAATTTCTTTTTATCAGTTCCTTAAATTTTGTACAACACAACAGTTATGTGATCCATGGCTTTCTTTGAAACTGACAGTGTTGCATGTTTATAGCAAAGGGAGCCGTCTAGCATGGCACAATAAGGAAAAGGCCTGTTTCATCAGCATTGTAGATATCATTTACACAAAATTTTTGAAGTAAGTCGTAGAGTTTTACATTTCCCTGTTTCTACACTTATGGCATCAGCACTCCTTTATCACCGTGTGCAATCTGAAATTTAATATAGTGCTTAAGCTTCCATCAAGACAACCAGTCATCTGTTGCTTTAAAAACTTTGTGACCCAGCTTCTAATGTAGCTGCTCTGACCTTTTTTTTAGCATTGGTCTACTGACATGCACACCTTGTCCAGTTACAGTGGAAAACTATTGATCAAGAGGGCCTCTTCAACATCTGGATCCTTGCCTTCATTTTTGGGATGTTTCTTGTTGTCCCTCGTATAATGCCCATTCATCTCACAGCTTATCTTATGTATCAAGAGTGCAATTTCAGCCCTCTAGCTACCTCTGCCAACTGTCGATGATGGTGTTAGGCTGATGCCTTTTAATTTGGTCCAGTAGGGTAATTTTTTCAACTAGAGTCAAGTCTTTTTGTGGCATCTTGACTAGTGTCTCAATTTTTTTTAAGGAAAAAAATTAAAATGATCAGAAACAGCTGGCTTTGGAATCGACATCCATCGTCCCAAATGGATAACATAACACAAGCACGTGTAATTGACGTAGCTGTTCACTCTAAGCACAATGTAGTGTCCAATGGCTACACAAGTGCACAGACTGTCTCCTGTCCCAGTAAAGCAGCATATTATCACAAATAAATCAGGGGATTCCTGGCTATTTTACTGGTTTGGTTTCTTTTCCTTTAAGTGCTGGCCTAAATAAATGGCTGCCCTGATTAACCAGAGGCCAAGTTAACTGGAATCCATTGTATACCAATGTTCCATTGCTCTGATTGAAGAACTCTGGTGTGTGAAGCCAGTAAACACTAGCCCAGGTTTTTAGCATTCATCTCTTCAGGCTGTGTTGATGTGGAAAATGGCCTGATGTGTGACCAGCAAGGGCAAAGGAGCCAAGAAACTTCACCAAGAGCAAATTCTTCTCCTGATCAACTGCAAGCTGCCTATCCAGGTCCTTCACAGGAGTCCTCGTGTATCTTACTACAGTCAGTGGAAACCAATAGTTGCAGAAACTCCTGAGTACTGTTAATGCCATATGTTCCTCTCTGAAGTCAGGTAGATGAAGTCATTTCTCACAAAATAGTGAGTTCTGTGATTTGGAGTTATTGTTTCCTTGGGTCTGGGCTGAAACAAATCTGGTGCAATGGTCTGATAATAAAGCAGACAAGAGAGACTGCATATGCTGGAATCTGGAGCAATGCACAGAATGCTGGAGGGACTCAGAGGGTCTGTCTGTAGAGGGAAATGGGCAGTTGACTTTTTGGGTCAAGTCTGACCCATTTGGGACAGAAGGAAAGAAAGTTCTCCAAATGGTAGTGAATCCTCAGAATGCCCTACCTGAGAGGGTGGTGGAGTTTTTTTCACTAAGTGTATTTAGACTGAGATTGGTAGTTTTGGATATTAAGGAAATTGATGAATAAGAGGTCATTGCAGGAAAGTGGTACTGAAGTAAGAGAACAGCCATGTTCTTATTGAATGGTAGAGCAGGTACAAGATATGGCATGTTTCTTTTATTTTCACCTTATAGATGCTGGAGGCAACGTTGTTGGTTTACTACACTACCAGTCCTGACGAAGGGTCTTGGCCTGAAACATCGACTGTGCTTCTCCCAATAGATGCTGCCTGGCCTGCTGCGTTCCACCAGCATTTTGTGTGTGTTGATTGTTGGTTCAAGCGTGCTATTGACATTGAAACCTATGAGCAGCCTGCAGGGAATTCTGAGGCTGCATCCACACTGAGCCGGTGAATTTTGAAAACACTGGTGTCGTGAAAAAATGATAGGCGTTCACACCAGATGTTGCTGAAAATACCTCTGTCCACATTAAAACGGGTATTTGGGCAAATCTCCTCCTACTGGGCACATGCACAGGACACAGGTACAGAAAACAAAGAAAGAAGAAATGGTGTACTATTTCTGTTTCCTCCTCTTAGTTCAAGAAAACAATGAAATGCCGTGCTGCCGCCACCATCTGTTCCGGCACGTCATGACAGCATTTTTTTTAAAAGCTCCAGTTCCCCCGTACACACTACACTGCCCAGCCGGCATTTTCAGATCTACACACTCTGGGGAGAGTTTTAGAAAAGCTCTGTTTTCAGGGGAAGAAAACGTTGCTTCAGTGTGGATGGGGGGTCAGAAAGAAGAGAAAAAGCTTCGGTTACGAATTTATCTGGTCTAGTGTGGACAAGACCTCTGAAATTGCCTATCATGTCCCCTGATGTCAGGGGACTGCCCCAGGCAGTGATTAATGCTATCTTGTACAGAAGCTCTTTCACAGTTACTATATGGTGTTGAATTCCAGTTTAGTTTGTAGGGCCAATTTATGAATAGTGTCCTTTGATGTGCTATTCTGGGGGGAGAGTTTAAGTGCATGGTTCAGTTGTTGTAATTGGTTTATTTCTTCAGACTAACACAAGGTACTGTAGGATCCCATATGTAAAGCCAAAAGGATGGATAAGGCTTCAGATTTTGGTTGTGATAACTAATTTGTGGCAATGCATTTCAGTTTGTGCTATTCTGTTCCTGTATATGAAGTCGTGCAATCATCCTGTTACATGTGTGAAGTGTTGTGATCTATAAATTCCCCATTGAAATCTGATTGTATATTCTGTTCTCTAGGGCTGGCCAATGTATGCCCAACTGCTGATTGATTTGTTCAAGTTCCTTGCTCCTTACTTGAGGAATGTGGAGTTGACAAAACCTATGCAAATTCTTTATAAGGTGAGTGAGAGCCTTCACCCTACACAACTATAATTGCAAACACAACTTTTTAAAAAATGTTCTGCTCTTTACAATATGTGGAATTGCTTTGTCTTTCCCTAATTACCTTTGAAGGTAGTTGTGACCACTGTTGCTCTTCTGGTGAGAGACTTTGATAATGTTATTGGGAAAGAATTTGAGTCAGTGGTATATGATTTGGGAGGTTCCTGCAGGCATTATACTATATGTCACAGGTTTAGCAGTTGCTCCAAAAGTTAAAATTGGCAAGTCGTAAAGGTAATTCCACGGTTGTTATGGGGGATTTCAACATGCAGGTAGACTGGGAAAATAAGGTTGGTTCTGGACCCCAAGAAAGGGAGTTTGTGGAGTGCCTCCGAGATGGATTCTTAGAGCAGCTTGTATTGGAGCCTACCAGGGAGAAGGCAATTCTGGATCTAGTGTTGTGTCATGAACCGGATTTGATAAGGGAACTCGAGGTAAAGGAGCCATTTGGAGGTAGTGACCATAATATGATAAGCTTTAATCTACAATTTGAGAGGGAGAAGGGAAAATCGTTAGTATCATTATTACAGTAGAACAAAGGGGACTATGGAACCATGAGGGAGGAACTAGCCAAAGTTGACTGGAAGGAATCCCTAGCAGGGATGACAGTGGAACAACAATGGCAGGTATTTCTGGGAATAATACAGAAGGTGCAGGATCAGTTCATTTCAAAGAGGAAGGAAGATTCTAAGGGGAGTAGGGGGTGACCGTGGCTGACAAGGGAAGTTAAAGACAGTATAAAAATAACAAAGATGAGTGGGAAGCCAAAGGATTAGGAAACTTTTAAAGCAACAAAATATAACTACAATGGCAACGCGGGGAGAAAAGATGAGGTACGAAGGTAAGTTAGCCAAGAATATAAAGGAAGATAATAAAAGCTTCTTTAGGTATGTGAAGAGGAAAAAATTAGTTAAGACCAAAGTTGGGGCCCTTGAAGGCAGAAACAAGTGAATTTCTTATGGGGAACAAGGAAATGGCAGATGAGTTGAACAGGTACTTTGGATCTGTCTTCACTAGGGAAGACACAAACAATCTCCCAGATGTAATAGTGGCCAGAGAAACTGAAGGAAATTCACATTAGGCAGAAAATGGTGTTGGGTAGACTGATGGGACTGAAGGCTGATAAATCCCCAGGGCCAATTGATCTACATCTCAAGGTACTTAAGGAGGTGGCTATAGAAATCGTGGATGCATTGGTAATCATTTTCCAATGTTCTATAGATTCAGGATCAGTTGCTGAGGATTGGAGGGTAGCTAATGTTATCCCACTTTTTATGAAAGGAGGGAGAGAGAAAACAGGCCAATTAGCCAGACATCAGTAGTGGGGAAGATGCTGGAGTCAGTTATAGAAGATAAAATAGCGGCACATTTGGATAGCAGTAACAGGATCGGTCTGAGCCAACATGGATTTACGAAGGGGAAATCATGCTTCACTGATCTTCTGGAATTTATGGAGGCTGTAACTATGAAAATGGACAAGGGACAGCCAGTGGATGTAGTGTACCTGGGTTTTCAGAAAGCCTTTGAAAAGGTCCCACATAGAAGATTAGTGGGCAAAATTAGAGCGCATGGTATTGGGGGTAGGGTACCGATATGGTTAGAATATTGGTTTGCAGACAGGAAACAAAGAGTAGGGATTAACAGGTCCCTTTCAGAATGGCAGGCAGTGACTAGTGGGGTACCGCATGGCTTGGTGCTGGGACTACAGCTATTTACAATATACATTAATGATTTATATGAAGGGATTAAAAGTAACATTAGCAAATTTGCAGATGACACAAAGCTTGGGTGGCGGTGCGAAATGTGAGGAAGATGTTAGGAGAATGCAGGGTGACTTGGACAGGTGGGTATATGCATGGCAGATGCAGTTTAATGTGGATAAATGTGAGGGTATCTACTTTGGTGGCAAGAACAGGAAGGCAGATTACTATCTAAATGGTGTCAAGTTAGGAAAAGGGGAAGTACAATGAGATCTAGGTGTCCTTGTTCATCAGTCACTGAAAGTAAATATGCGGGTACAGTAGGCAGTGAAGAAAGCTAATGGCATGTTGGCCTTCATAACAAAGGGAGTTTAGGAGCGAAGAGGTCCTTCTGCATTTGTACAGGGCCCTGGTCGTGACCATACCTGGAGTATTGTGTGCAGTTTTGGTCTCCAAATTTGAGGAAGGACACTCCTGCTATTGAGGGAGTGCAGCGTAGGTTCACGAGGTTAATTCTCAGGATGGCGAGACTGTCATATGTTGAAAGGTTAGAGTGACTGGGCTTGTATACACTGGAATTTAGAAGGATGAGAGGGGATCTGATTGAAACACATAAGGTTATTAAGAGATTGAACATGCTAGAGGCAGGAAACATGTTCCCGATGTTGAGGGAGTCCAGAACCAGAGGCCACAATTTAAGAATAAGGAGTCGGCCATTTAGAATGGAGTTGAGAAAAAAATTTTTCACCCAGAGAGTTGTGGATCTATGGAATGCTCTGCCTCAGAAGGCAGTGGAGGCCAATTCTCTAGATGCTTTCAAGAGAGAGTTAGATAGAGCTGTTAAAGATAGAGGAGTCAAGGGATATGGGGAGAGGGCAGGAACAGGGTACTGATTGTGGATGATCAGTGCTGGCTCAAAGGGCCGTACGGCCTACACCTGCGCCGATTGTCTGTTGCTCTCAGAGCAGCCTAAATGAGCATCTGTACAGTGTTGTGTAAAGTCATAGTAAACTGATGGTGATGGGAATGAATGTTTATGGTGGTGTGTGGTGCTTTGGCCCGGATTGCTTGTATGGTAGGAACTGCATTTGCCCAGTGCACTTACAGTAGATGCTTTGTAAATAGTGGAAAGTCTTTGGGATATGAGTTCCTTGCTGCAGAATACCCAAATGGTGGGCAGCAGCGACCACCAGAATTTAGATGGTATGGGCCTTGATGTTATTAATGGCAAAGTTGGATGGTTGTTTTGGTGTTGTGCAGGCATGGGTGAGGAATTAAATATTGTGCAGTCATTAGAGTTTTCTGATCTTAAAAAACAATGAAAGTAATTGAAGCAGCTGAATAGAGCCTCTCTCCTCTATGCTATAATTTAGCTGCATTTTGGCAGTATCTTAAAAGTACATTTATTATCAAAGTATGTATACTTTATGCAACCTTGAGATTTGTCACCTTACAGGCAGCCATGAAGCAAAGAATCCCAATAGAACCCTTTAAAAAGGAAAGAAGACTGTCAAACACCCAGTGGCAAAGAGAAAGGAAAATAAACAAATCATGCATGCAGTAAAAGTGGGCAAACAACATACAGAACTGAAGTCCAACACAGACAAGCAAACCCCTCAGAGCAGTGAGCTGACCAGATTGTCCCTCACTTCCAGCCCCAACACCCTGACCACTTCAATCCGGCCTGGTGCATAAATTGTCCAAACTTCGGATTGTTCCTTGCTCTCTACCACTTTGATATGCCCTTGGGCTCTGGCATCTCAATCACCTTTCCAAGTTGGCTCAGCTCTTAAATCAATCAAACCTCAGATCTTTCCTGGACTTCACCTTGCCTCAGATACACCGCATTGAATTGCCTTCAAGTCTGCTCCAGCAACTCCAGCCCAGACGTGATACAACCATCCTGCCTCTCTGAGATATTGGCCTACACTGCAAAATATCAGGTGGCACAGGTGATTCAGCTCAACTCTGACAGGGAAGCCATAGGCCACTGTTTGCAGTGATCATTTAACAAAAAATGTGTGAATAGCAAAGTATTTAATTGTTTTCTTTACTTTATTGGCCACCAACAAGTAGTCAACAAGCAGCGCTATCTTAAACTGAAAGATACCATCCTTACTTGAAAATGTCTATCACAGCAATGGGGACAGAACCTAGCAAAACTGGCAGACCCTGAATAGAGAAGGTTTAACTAGATAGGTAGCATCTTGTGAATACCCGGCGATTTTTGGCAGCAACAATTGTAACAGATCAGTTCCTCTTCAGATATAGTGTCTGACTGGGACCTGAGAACATCAAAAGATACGGCTGCTAAAAAAAAAATAGAATGCAGGAAACATTCAGCAGGTCAGGCAGCAGCTATGGAGAAAGCACAAGTTAACTTGAGGCACTTCTTCAGATTAGGCTACCATGGCCCATTAATGTTTCAGCATTGCTTGGAATTCCATGCTGCCTTGTGGCTAACTAGGAGTCCGCTTCGATGAAAACTTAAGTGTCCTAAACTGTGCCAAACTTTTCCATAGGTATCATTATTATCAGGTGATCCAACGTATAACAAAAAGTGGAACTCGTCCAGACTGTATGGGAATTCTGTGCATATATGATTTTTAATAAATAAAAAACTTTTTTGGTTAAAAGGTTTTTACAAAATATTGTTAGCTCCTTTCTTCCTATTTGACGTGTTTTCAAAATGTCAATGCATAAATTTGTTTGGATCTGGATTAATATGCCACAATTGTTATCAAGTTTCTCACCTGTTTCAAAAGGGCATCAATCATAGCAGTGCCCAAGAAGAGCAGAATGAGCTGTCTCAATGATTTTCCCAGTTGCACTCACATCTACTGTGGTGAAGTTCTTTGAATGGTTGGTCATGACTAGCATTAACTCCTGCCTCAGCATGGACCTGGATCTGCTACATTTTGCCTGCTGCCACAACAGGTCTACAGTTGATGCAATGACACTGGCTTTCCACCTAGCCTTGGGCCACCTTAACAGTAGCAATACCCATGTCAGGCTGTTATTCATTGATTACAATTGAGCCTGGGCCTCTGCATCCAGATCCTTGACTTCCTCATTGGGAGACTATAGTCATTACGGATCAGTAATAACATCTCCTCCTCATTGACAATCAACACAGTCGTATCTTAGGGATATGTGCTTAGTCTCTCTACTCTCTCTACACTTGTGACTTTGTGTTTTGGGACAGCTCAAATGCCATCTTTAAATTAGTTGATGACATAACTTAGCAGAATCACATATGATGCGGAGGCATATAGGAGTGTCATAGATCGATTAGTTTAAGTGGTGTTATGACAACTTGCACTCAGCATCAGTAAGACCCAAGGAATTGATTGTGGACTTAAGAAGGGAAGTCAGGAGAACAGACGAGTCCCCATTGACGGGTCAGCAGTGGAAAGGTTGAACAGCTTTGAGTTCGTTAGCATCAAAACCTCAGAGGATCTATCCTGGGCCCAACATATTGATAACGATCATGAAGAAGACATACCAATGGCTATACTTCATTCTAAATTTAAGAAGATATGTAAAATCACATCTTCAAATGATTTCTGCAACTGTACCTTGGAGAGTTTTCTGACAGGTTACATCACTGGTGTGAAGGCTCCAGTATACAGGATCAGAAAAAGCTGCAAAAGATTGTAGACGCAGCCAGCTCCATCCCGGGTGCTAGCCTCCCAGCATCGAGGAAATCTTCAAAAGGCAGCATCAATCATTAAGGGCTCTCAGCATACAGGCCATGCCCTCTTCTCTTTTTTCTTCAATTGTACTGTACTGCTGCTGTAAAATAATGATGATATCAGTGATGATAAACGATTCTGACAAATGAGGTTTTGCTATTTGCCATCAATTTAGTTAAATGCCCTTTACTGCTTCTTTGAGAGTGTTTCCATTTTATCTGATGAGTTTAAAAAGGCTTGTTTTATATTTACAGGGCACTCTGCGTGTCTTGCTTGTCCTTTTGCACGACTTTCCAGAGTTTCTTTGTGACTACCATTACGGCTTCTGTGATGTTATCCCACCAAACTGTATTCAGCTGCGTAACCTGATCCTGAGTGCCTTCCCACGGAACATGCGGCTGCCAGATCCATTCACACCGAATCTAAAGGTACTAGAACACAGCTAAAAGTGAAATGGAGTAGGCATGTAGAATTTCCTAGTCCATCCAGGATTCACAATGCTTTATGAAAAAACTGTTCAACAGCATCATGTATTTAGGTGGTGTGCTCGCTTCATCAGCAGCTGTCATAGCTAATGAAAAGTTCCATAACACTAGCAAATAATACATAATGTACTTAAAATGTGATGCTTTAATGTTTCTTACACTTAAAATGACTGAACCTTTAGATGAGTTTGTTACAGTCATAAGTCTAGAAGGTACTCATTCAGCATGAATATCCCCTCCAGGTCCAACAGTTACATTTTCAAGGTCAGCTTATCACCTGTATATGAAACATTTGTTTTTGAAAATGTTAGCCATGACTAGTGAGTGGACCACACTGATCTGCCTTTGTATGAAGGATGTCTTTTTTCAGTGTTTAGAACTAGGGTCCATTGTGAATCATTTTAACTAAAGAAAGGCATGTTATGACTCTGCTAGGTGGATATGCTGAGTGAAATCAACATTGCTCCCCGCATACTGACCAACTTCACTGGAGTGATGCCACCTCAGTTTAAGAAGGACTTGGACTCCTATTTGAAGACGCGATCTCCAGTGACTTTCCTGTCAGAATTGCGCAGTAACCTGCAGGTGAGCAGGACCAGAGTAACAACTCTGTGTATAGACTGCATTTCAGACTGATTTATGACCAGGGAATATATGTACAGATGTGATGTTCATGAAGATGTGATTCATGCATAAGTATTGATCTTGTAATCTGAAGATCCTGGAAGAGAGTAGAACATCCCAGGCTCTTCAACCCACAACGTTGTGCCAACTTTAACGTACTCCAAGATCAATCTCCACTTCCCTCCTACATAGCCCTCCATTTTTCTATCATCCACGTGCCTACCTAAGAGCTTCTTACAATTTTCCTAACATATTTGCCTCTACCACCACCATCTCAGCAGTATGTTCCACGCACCCTCCACTCTGTAAAAAAAACCTACATTCTTCTCTTCACTCACCCCCCCCCCCCCCCCCCATTCCTCCAAACACCTTAAAATTATGCCCTCTCACGTAAACCATATCTGTCCTGGGGGAGAAACAGTTGGCTGTCGACTCTGTCTGTGCCTCTTTTCAACTTAGGCACCTCATCATCCTTCGCTCCTAAGAGAAAAGCCGTAGTGCGACCTGTCCCCGTAAGACATGCTCTCTAATCTAGGCAGCGTCCTGGTAAATCTCCCCTGCACCCTCTCTAAAGCTTATAAAACTGCAACATTACCTCACAGTTCTAGAAATCAATCGCCTGACTAACGAAGGCCAACCACCCTATCATTTTTCATGGCAACTTTGAGGGACCTATGGATCCTTCTGTTCTCCACACCATTAAGAATCCTGGCATTAACCTTGTACTCTGCCTTCAAGTATGACCTTCTAAAGTAAGTGTGTGTTATTGGATGATTTTCCCAAGTTGACTTCCATTTTCATTGTAAACCAAATTATGGCAGACTTTTTGAGTGAGCAGGGCTAGATTGAGAATCCAAATAATGACAAGTGCTGTTTAAGTTTCAGTGTTCAAGTAACTATTGGGTGTGAGCGTATGTACATAAGATTAACTTATATAAGACATAGGAGCAGCATTAGGCTATTTGGGCATCGAGCTTGCTCCGCCATCCAATCATGGCTGGTCCTTTTCTCCCCCACTCACTTCTTCAGTCCCACTCCCTGGCCTTGATGCCGTGGCCTGTCAAGAACGCATCAATCTCTGCCGTAAATACACTCAATGACCTGGTCTCCACAGCTGCCTGTGGAAACAAATTGCACAAATTCTCCACCCTCTGGCTAAAGAAATTTCTCCATCTGTTTTAAATGGGCACCCCTCTATCCTGAGGCTGTGCCCTTTTGTCCTAGACGCCCCCTTCATAGGAAGCATCATTTACAAATTTACTCTGTCTTGGCCTTTCAGCATATAAAAGGTTTCAATGAGATCCTCCTTCATCCTTCTAAATTCCACCGAGGTCAGGCCCAGAGCCATCAAATGTTCCTCATTTGATAACTCTTTCATTCCCAGTATCATCCTTGTGAACCGGCTCCAATGCCAGCACATCTTTTCTTAGATAAGGAGCTCAAAACTATTCACAGTACTCAAGTTGAGGCCTCCACAGTGCCTTATAAAGCTTCAGCATCTCATCCCTGCTCTTGGATTCTAGACCTCTTTAAATGAATGCTAACATGGCATTTGCCTTCCTCACCACCAGTTTGACCAACAAGTTAATCTTTAGGGTGTTCTGCACAAGGACTGCCAAGTCTCTTTGCATCTCAAATTTTTGGATTTTCTCCCCATACAGAAAATATCTTCACATTTATCCACCAACCAGAAAAGGATACTTTTATTCCAACTCACTGTCTTCAGCCAATCAGCCAATGCTCTAAGCATGCTATTAACTTTCCAGTAATGTCATGGGCCCTGAACTTTGTAAGCAACCTCATGTTTGGCATCTTGTGAAAGGTCTTCTGAAAATCCAAATTTCCAACATCCACTGCATCTCCTTTTATCTGTCCTACTTGTAACCTCCTCAAAGAATTCCAACAGATTCATCAGGCAAAACTTTCCCTTAAGAAAACCATCCTGACTCCTTAACAATTGACTCCAACATCTTTCCAACTACTGACGTTAGGCAAACTGGTCTATAATTTCCTTTCTGCTGCATTTCTTAAAGACTGGAATGACATTTGCAATTTTCCAGTCTTCTGGCACCATGCCAGAGTCCATTGATTTTTGAAAGATCATTACTAATGTCTCTATAGTTTCATCTGCTACCTCTTTCAGAACCCTAGGTACCGTTCATTTGTCCCAGGTGACTTGTGTACCCTTAGGTCTTTAAGCTTTTTGAGCACCTTCTCCCTTGTAATAGCAACTGTATACTCACTTCTGTTCTCTCACACCCATCAACATCTGGCACACTGTTAGTGTCTTCTCATTTTGTTCATCTGCCATCTTCTTGATCGCCGTTATTACTTCTCTGGCCTAGTGGCCAGAGATCCATTCTCATCTCTTTTTTATAAACTTGAAAAAGCTTTTTCTATCTACCTTGATGTTGTGTGCTAGCTTGCTTTCATTTTTCATCTTTTCCCTCCTAATGATTCTTTTAGTTGTTTTCTGTAGGTTTTTAAAAGCTTCCCAATCCTCTAACTTCCCACTAATTTTTGCTTTGTTGTATGCTCTCTCTTTGGCTTTTACATTTGCTTTTGACTTCCCTTCTTGGCCATGGTTGTATTATTTTGCCATTTAAATATTTCTTTGTTTTTGGAATGCATTGATCTTGCACTTTCCTCATTTCCCCAGAAACTCGAGGCATTGCTGCTCTGCTGTTTTCCCTGCTAGCATCTCCTTCCAATGTACTTCGGCCAGTTCCTCGCTCATATCACTGTAATTTCCTTTACTCCACTGAAATACTGCTACATCAGACTTTACTTTCCCCTATCAAATTTCAAGTTGAACACAAGTCATATTATGATCACTAAACTAAGGGTTCCTTTACCTTAACCTCCCTAATCGTCTCTGGTCCATTAAAAATCACCCAATCTAATTTAGCTGATCCTCTAATAGACTCAATGACAAACTGCTCTAAAAAGCCATCTCTTAGGCATTCAACAAATCACTCTCTTGGGATCCATTGCCAACCTGATTTCTCCAATCGACCTGCATGTTAAAATCTCTCACGACTATCATAACATTACCCTTTTGACATACCTTTTCATTGTAATCTGTAGTCTACATCCCAGCTACTGTTTGGAGGTCTGTATATAACTGCCATCAGGGTCCTTTTACCCTTGCAGTTTCTTAACTCAACCCACAAAGATTTAACATCTTCCAATCCTATGTCACATCTTTCTAAAGATTTATGTATTTTCTATGTATATTAAGAGACATTAGGTGCAAGAGTATCTGGACATGACTCTGTCAAGAAATGATAATCAGTTATGAACAAAATGATGTTAACACACATGGAAGACCTAGAGTTCCCCGTGTCACTAGCAGTGCAGCAACATTTTACACTGGAAACTCATGGTGATAGGTTAGCTTCCTGCTGTTCCCAACTGACATGATTTATTACCAATGTGAGGTACTAAACAAGTACACATCAGTGTTCTCCAAAAAAGACACACAGGAGAGCGAAATCAGTGTGGGTTGTTGCTAAATGCCTAGGGTAAGTTGAGATCGAGGAGGTGGTGGCATAGGGATTTTGAAGACAATTCAGGTGGGTAAGTCCCTGGGTCTGGTGAAATCTGTCCTGCTTATTCAGATACAAGAGAGTTGATGGCTGGGCCTTTGACAAAGATGATCCAGTGTTGTTCCTTAGTTTAAAAAGGCCAATAGGAATAATCTAGGAATTTATAGGCTGGTGAGCCTCAAAACAATGGTAGGGAAGCAGTTGAAGAGGATTGTTATGGATAGGATTTACTCATTTGGAAAAGCGTGCAGGGGTGATCTTACAGAAGTGGGCATTTTGAGGAAGTGTCGAAGATGATTGAGGTTGAGGTTAAATGTCTACCTCAACTTCAGTAAGGCTTTTGGCAAGGTCACTCATGGCAAGCTGATCCAGAAAACTAAAGATGCATGATGACTTGGTAGCTCAGGTTCAAAATTGGCTTTGTTGTGGAAGACAGGGTAGTGCTGAAGGGGTGTTTTTTTTCTAGCTGGAGGTCTGAACAGTGTGTTCTTTTGGAATGGTACTGGGACCTCTTATTTGGGCAAAAATGTAGATGGCTATTTAGTAAGTTTGTAATGCCATCAGTATTGATAGAGTTGCAGGTAGTGCAGAACATTGTCAAACAATACAGCAGGATAATGATCAATTGTAGATATGAATGGAAAAATGGCAGATGGGAATTTTTTCCAGCCAAGTTAATGAGTGAAACTTTAGAAGTCCTCAGAAGCATTGCTGTACAGAGGGATCCCTGAAAATGGCAATACAAGTAGATCTGTTTATTTATTGAGATACAGGGCAGCTTAAGCCCTTCAAGCTGTGCCACCCAGCAACTCCCAGTTTAGCTTCTTGCTTAATCACGGGACAGTTCACGATTATTAATTAACCTACTAACCAAACCATCTTTGGACTGTGGGAGGAAACTAGAGCACCCCAAGAAAACCCACTGCTGGTTGGCTGGTCTTCAACTTGGCCAAAATAAACTTCATCTGGGATAGATATGGTAAAGTGGCATGGTTGCCTTCGTAACTTGGGCTGTTGAGTATAAAAGGAAGCCACGTGCAGCTGTATAAAACTTTGGTTAGGCTGCACTGGGAGTATTGTGTACAGTTCTGGTTGTCCCATTATAGGAATGTTGAGGCTTTGGAAAGCTTTGCCAAAATGCTGCCTGAGTTTGGAAGTTGGACAAACTTGTGTTGCTTCCTCTGGAGTGCAGGGGGCTGAGGGGAGTCCCTTATACTCTCATTTAATATTAGAGGTACCTGTTTTGGAACATATGGTCAGATCATGTGTCCTGTAGCCAAAAGGATAAGTATGTTTTAAGCATGGATTTGCAATACTATTTTTCTCATCAGTTTTAAACTGATAGAATTGGAGTAAACTAAAGCTTGACTAGAAATATTAGAAGAACAAGAGAAAATCTGCAGATGTTGGAAATCCAAGCAGCACAGGTACACTGATACAGGGTCTTGGCCTGAAACATCGACTGTCCTCTTTTCCATAGATACCTCCTGGCCTGCTGAGTTCCTCCAGCATCTTGTGTGTGTTAATTAGTAATACAGGGGTTCATTCAAATTAATGAACAGTGGTGTCAGAGCAGTTCCTATTGGGTGTCTCGTTTAGTGAGTAGTGCAAATGTGAACCTGAGGCATGTGACTTAACTGAGTAATGCCCAAGCACTAGCCTTATTGTTAAAATATCCTGCTAGTTTTCCAGTCAGGTAAGGTGATGAGTTTTGAACAAGTGGATCTTGGCTAGAACACCAGTGGAGGAAAGTACAATTGCTCTCATTCCATTTCCACAAAGGAGTAACATGAGTGTGAGTCTCCTGCTTCTAATTACTATACCACCAAATAGAAACTAGTTTGTCCAAGTGAATTAAACTAATCTCTGTATCTCAGGTATCAAACGAACCTGGTAACCGGTACAACATTCAACTAATAAATGCCCTGGTGCTGTATGTGGGAACGCAGGCGATTGCTCACATCCATAACAAGGGCAGCACGCCATCCATGAGCACCATCACGCACTCGGCACATATGGACATCTTCCAGAACCTGGCTGTGGATCTTGATACAGAAGGTAAGGAACTGGTCAAGTTCTAATATCTCTCTTTTTCTTTCTGTTTTTCTTTTTAATGAATAGTTGGTGTTAGAGCAGTACCCATTGGGTGTTTCGTTTAGAGAATGTTGCATATGTGAATTTGAGGCATATAAAGTGATTGTGACTTAACTGACCAGTGAATGCTGTAGTTGAATTTGGAGTTTTGGCTAAGGGTGTCTAACAAATTGGCTTGTTTGCCTTTTTTCTGAAACAGCCCTCCCCTCTGTCCCATTCCTCCTGTCCTTTTAACTTTTAAAACGTGATGGATTTTTTTAATATATTAGAATTGACACAAAATGTGGTGTACACTTGGTCCTCATTATCTGTTGATTTGGGATATGTGTTCCCATGAGGTTGTCTCTATCTCCAATATTCCGAACAAATAAACTGCTAGCATTAGGAAGGTAAAGATGAATTATGAAAGGAAGCTGGTGACCAATATCAGAGAAGATACTGAAAGCTTTTTTAAGTATATAAAGGGTAAAAGAGAGTTGAGGGTAAATATTAGGACCAATAGAAAATGGCGCTGGAGATATTGTAATGAGATGTGGCAGAGGAACTGAATGCGTATTTTGCATCAGTCTTCACAGTGGAAGACGTCTGCAGAATACCGGACATTCAAGAGCGTCAAGGAAGTGAAGTATGTGCAGTAAAAATTACAACTGAGAAGCTTAATGGTCTGGATAAATCTCCTGGACCTGATGGAATGCAACCTCGGGTTCTGAAGGAAGTAGCTGGAGAGATTGTGGAGGCATTAACAATGATCTTTCAAGAATTGATAGATTCTGGCATTGTACCAGATGACTGGAAAATTGCAAATTTTACTCCACTATTTAAGAAGGGTGGGAGGCAGCAGAAAGGAAACTATGGACCTGACATCAGTGGTTGGGAAGTTGTTGGAACTGATTGTTACGGATGAAATTACTGAGTACCTGGGGGCACATGACAAGATAGGCCAGCCAGCATGGTTTCCTGAAAGGAAAATCCTGCCTGACAAACCTACTGCAATCCTTTGATGAAATTATAAGCAAAGGAGATGCAGTAGATGTGGTGTACTTGGATTTTCAGAAGTTCTTTGACAAGGTGCCACACATGAGGCTGCTTAGAGAGCCCATGGAATTACAGGGAAGTTACTAGCATGGGTGGAGCATTGGCTGGTTGGCAGAAAGCAGAGAGTGGGAATAAAGGAAACTTATTCTGGCTGGCTGCCGGTTACCAGTGGAGTACCACGGGGTTGGTGTTGGGACCACTACTTTTTACAATGTATGCCAATGATTTGGATTATGGAATTAGTGGCTAAATTTGCCGATGATACAAAGTGGAGGAGCGGGTAGTGTGAAGAAACAGAGAGCCTGCAGAGAGACTTAGATAGTTTAGGGGAATAGTTAAAGATGTGGCAAATGAAATGCAATGTTGGGAAGTGTATGGTCATGCACTTTGGTGGAAGAAATAAACTGGCAGATTATTATTTAAATAGGGAGAGAATTCAAAATGCAGAGATGCAAAGAGACTTGGGAGTCCTTGTGCAGGATACCCTAAAGGTTAACTTCTAAATTGAGTCGGTGGTGAAGAAGGCAAACGCAATATTGGCACTCATTTCTATAGAATATAAGAGCAGGGATGTGATACTGCGACTGTATAAGGCACTCGTGAGACCACACTTGGAGTATTGTGTGCAGTTTTGGGCTCTTTATTTTAGGAAAGGATAAACTGACATTGGAGCAGGTTCAGAGAAGATGCACAAGAATGATTCCAGGAGTGAAAGGGTTACTGCATGAGGAACGTCTGGCAGCTCTTGGGCTGTATTCCCTGGAGTTCAGGAGAATGAGGGGCAGGGGAATCTCATAGAAACATTCCAAGTGGCCTAAACAGATTAGATATGGCAGTTATTTCCCATGGTAGGGGAGTCTAGGACAAGAGGGCACAACTTAAGGATTGAAGGACGTCCATTTAGACAGAGATGTGGAGAAATTACTTCAGTCAGAGGTGGTAAATCTGTGGAATTTGTTGCCATGAGTGGCTGCGGAAGCCAAGTCATTGGGTGCATTTAAGGCAGAGATAGATAGGTCCTTGATTAGCCAGGGCATCAAAGGGTATGGGGAGAAGGCAGGGGAGTGGGGATGACTGGAAGAATTGGATCAGCCCATGATTGGGCTAAATGGCCTATTTCTGCTCCTATATCTTATGGTCTTATCTTAAGCACAGATCAGCTGGTGCTTCAACAACTGCAGCTACAGTTGAAACACCCTTGCATCTAAAAACTGCATCATGGATCACAAACTAGCAATAATGCTTCCATATCTAGATTTAAGAGTTCCCGTACATCAGCCACATCTGCTAATGCAGCAAGAGCCCATGCAAAGGCAGCAAATGCACGCGCTTCGTATGCTGAGAGGGAGGCTAAACTTTAGATGGAAAAGGCAGAACTGCTTTTAAACAAGGCAAAAGAGGCAGCTGAGAAACCGGAGAAACCGGAGGGACCAGTGGCATTAGAAAGGGCTAACAAAGTGGTGTCAGAAAAGGGCATTGCGAAGCATACAGGTGAATACTTGAAACCACAGCTTGAATTTGTGTGTCTCAGAGCGAACAGCTTTTTCTACCACTTCCCGAATATCAGTGTTTTTCAACTGCTGCTTTCTTACATGGCAAACTCCTTCAGAAGATGGATTACGCCGATAGAATCAGTAAGCTACCTTTGTCAGTACTTTCATACCACTTGAGGAGAATTCCAATGCAAGGACCCTCCTCTGGAAGAATGAACAGGAAAAGGATGTTAGGTTGGCTCACCACCCCTGTGGCACACTGCTGGGTGCTGCAGCCCAGTTGTTTGTTCCCCAGGATGGGGCAGCCCAACAGAATACCTTGCACAATATCTGGCTCACCGTCTCTTAGTGAGCACAAGCTTATACCAGTTTGATTCCAAACCCGAGAGCAGTCACCATTCAACAATACCACTAGGAACTTTGTTGGAGAATCCTGTGAGCATGTCAAGCGGATAATGCAGGAGCTTAGAGCAAAGACTGCTCTGTTCACTATATACACATGACTGTGTGGCTAGGCAGAGCTCAAATACCATCTGTAACTTTGCTGACGATACAACCAGTGTTGGTAGAATCTCAGGTGGTGACGAGAGGGCGTACAGGAATAAGATATACCAACTGGTGGAGCGGTGTCGCAGCAACAGCCTTGCATTCAACATCAGTAAGACAAAAGAGCTGATTGTGGACTTCAGAAAGGGTAAGACGAAGGAACACATACCAATCCTCAGTACGGATTAGCTGAGCCAAAGTGCTTTTTTTCTGTGCTGTAGTGTTCTATGACTTTTAACTAAATTTCTCTTAAAGGTTTAAATTGAACCTACATCCACCACTCCTTGAGTACAATATCATCTTCATCGGAGGCTGGCTGAAACATAGGAGAGAAGGAACCCCCTTACCTGTTGTAGAACAGCCAGGTCTCCTTGCTCCTGATATGGCACAATCACAATCAGGTGAAATGTCAAGGCTGTCATCTGATGGAAAGAGCAGCAGATTTGAGGATCATAGGAGATAAGAGACTCATCAACTCAGTTCTGCATGAATGTGGCATCTGCTGGAAGTTCTGGAGGAGCAACGCATAGCAAATCTACCTCCTGAGCTTGGCTGTCTGTCTAGTTAATGTAACAACACCTTAGCAAGGGCAGGACAAGGATGTTGTTGGTTCTTGAGGACAGGAGTTACAGGGAAAGGTTGAATGGGTTCGGATTTATTCCTTGAAGTGTGGAAGAATGAGGGGAGATTTGATGGAGGTATACAAAATTGAGGGATATAGCCAGTTTAAAGGCAAGCAGGCATTCTGAACTGAGGTTGGGTGAGTCTAGAACTAGAGGTCATGGGTTAAGTGTGAAAAGTGAAATGTTTAAGGGGAACCTGAGGAGGAATTTCTTCACATGGAGGGTAGTGTAGTAGTGGAATGAGCTGCCAGCAGAAGTGGTGGATGTAGGTTCAATTTAAACCTTTAATCATGGATAGGAGGTTATAGAGGGCAGGTCAATGGGACAAGGCAGTATAATGGTTCAGTATGGATTAGCTGAGCCAAAGTGCCTTTTTCTGTGCTGTAGTGTTCTATGACTTTTAACTTTGTTGTTGGGTTAGAGTGAGGTATCTTTGCAGATTTCAAATTAATCACTGCTTGTGTCACTTAATAGAAGTAGTTCCTTAGCTAATACAGTTTCCTTTAGGTATATAACGATGTAGCTAGATACAAAGCAAGCTTGGTTCTAGACAAAAGGTCATGGTGAATGGTTGTTGTTTGGTCTTGACGTGTTTTAAACGACAAAGATGCTGTTTATCCCAACTATCTGCTTTCTTTCTATTTCACTTTGGGAAATTTGTTGCTCGAGAGGGATTTTGCATGTTGGGTTTTGAGCAGAGCAGATTTGATGCATTTGTATTCAGAAATATTGCTTAAGTTTTAATCTTTCCATAATGACCACCTGGAATAATATCTGTTCCATCTTGAAGGTCGATACTTGTTCCTGAATGCCATCGCCAATCAGCTGCGTTACCCTAACAGCCACACTCACTATTTCAGCTGCACTATGCTGTATCTGTTTGCTGAAGCAAATACAGAAGCAATCCAGGAACAAATCACCAGGTGAGGAACTGGGGACAATTCTCACCACTACCCTACTCATCAAATTTGGGCTGAAATTGTCAACTCTTTTGATTATATTTGTAAAAGTCCTTTTGGTGTATCTTAAAACTTATGAGTTGAGTCACAGTAGTTTCATAATTAGAAGAATGGGGAATTGAATTAGGATATAATCATGCATATAGAAATCCCTAATTCAGTTCTAACTTGGCAAGTTCATAAATTGCCTTCCATACCTTTCCCTGAATGACCACTAAAGTATTGAGCTTCAATTGTAACTGTGCTTTTTCTTTGCCAGGGTCCTGTTGGAAAGGCTGATAGTAAACAGACCTCATCCATGGGGGCTCCTTATCACCTTTATTGAACTAATTAAAAATCCAGCCTTCAAGTTCTGGAACCATGAGTTTGTCCACTGTGCTCCTGAAATTGAAAAGTAAGTGTTTTTGTTTTTAATATTTTTTTTTCCTTGAGTTGTCCTTGGATGTCAGATCTTTGTTATTGAGTTTGTCTTTTGCTTCTGTAGGTTGCAACTTATACCTCTCTCCAAATATCTGACCCGAGCCCCAGGTATGCTATTGCACCAAACTAGGACTTAGTCGAGAATATTCTTGTTTCAATTGCCAGGCCACACCCTTCAGAAATACAACTAAGACTGTACAGTGGGATGGTTGGATTGTTTCAAACACTTTGTCCAGTTTATGGATTTATACCCTTCCAGTCTTCCTGCTGTTTTCTTTTTGTAAGATTATTGGCCTTTCTGTAAGCTTATTTTTCTTTTCCATTTCATCATTCCCTGAAACACCACACACTATATAAAAGGTGAATGTTTGCAACTTAATTCGATAATTAGTAATTTTATTTTCCTTAGATGTGCTCATCCTTATGCTTGTGATCAATTTGTACTCCTTAATGTGAGGCATCATGAATGGTGTTAGCCATTTGTCACACTTGTCCTGCTGATAGACATTTAATCACAAAGGACTCTTGGCCTTTTTGTCCCAGCTTATTCCAATCCAGCATCAATTATAGCTGGCAGCTGGTGGTACACTTGATACTACTGGACCAATTCGGCTTGAGTTGATCCATCCATGGGTGTTTGGGGGCAAATTGTATATGATGCATCATGGTTGGGGTAGTGCTGCACAGAAGTAGTTGCACCCTGGTTCTGGTGAGCACAGGTACACTCTAGGAGCTTGAACACCTAATCCTGCCACATTTGGGTGCCGTTTTCCAGGTAAGACACTGAACCAAGGGTTTGTCGGACCTCAGTGGTTGTGAACATTTAGATAAGAGCAAGGGGATTCTGCAGAGAGGGTTGGTCAGTTTTGATGGCCCAAAAGTAGTTTGTTTCAATGTGGTATCTTGATGTGCATACAGTTGGAATGTTGCCCCCCTTATTACAACAGTGATGACTTCAGAAGCATGTGCACAGCAAGATGTCCTGAGGGTGCATTGTTTTCTGCTTAGACTAATACCGGCTGATGGCCATTTTACAGGTTGTTCCAGTCTGTAGCTCAATGCTGTATGGGACAGAAGCAGGCACAACAAGTAATGGAAGGCACCGGTGCAAGTTAAAACGGCAAAGCAATACCTCCTTGGAGAAACAACGTGGAGAGAGTGATGAGCAGCCTGTGTTTTTCTTGAAAACTGTCGTTGGTTGTGTAACTTGCTGGTTCTTCCAATCAAATGCAGTCAGCTGCATGAGTCAGACATAGGAACAATGGTCAGTGAAGAGCTGATTTCATGATGGACATGTTTCATTTTTCATTTGTCACTTGGCCAAAAAAAAACAAATGCTGTGAATATCATTTGAAATGATATAAAAATGTAAATAAAAGGGAGTGCAACCTTAAACTGGACTATCTCCATCTGTGCAAATTGTATTAAACTGACTTTTATCCAGTTATTACCGGTGTTGGCAGCTGATGACACGTTGATGAAGCATGTCTGGGATAGATTCCCCACCGTTCCAAACTACAGCCACAGATCCTCCTGAGATGCGACAGGAGCTGCTCTTTATTTGTTGAGGGGTGGGAGGAGGGAGAGGAGGAAAGCGGTATTGACTTTCATTTGCCCATTTTCTTGCATATTTAAAGTCCTCCAGCAGATTAGAATGGAGGTTCAGTATGGTTTACAAAAAGATTTATTTTTTAAGGTTTTTGTCTTTGAGATGAGCCGCTCCTTCAGTCCTTTAACTAAAAGGAAGTGTCCAGGCTGATTGTGGAGTTAACTATGTTAATGCAAAGGATAATAAAAGGTTCTCCCTGAATTCTGTAAATTGTGGGATAAAAATAAGCCAGTTTTGCGGCATGAAGTCGATTAAGTTTGTAAAAAGAAACCAAGGACCAATACAGGCCATTTTGTAAGGATTTTGAATGTTGTTTTGTAAATGTATTGGTCCATGTGTTGTATTTTGTAGTCTTTGTAGTTTCCTTGACTCTAGTTCTGCCACTTAACACTTGTATGTAAGCATATTGTAGTTAATGCATTAAAACCCATGTCATGCAGCAACCTCCTCTTCGTTTCTTGCCTCTAGACATTAAAGGCCAGTTGACATTCACTGTATAACATAGGGCTGGTTCTGAACCTAACTGAATATCAATTTAAAAAATTATTTATCACATTGCCAACCCACAGCTTTGCCTATTTCTATCATAATTCATATTTTTGTGGAAGCAAAATGATCTTTATTGTGGAGACCAAAATTGTGAGATGAACTTGGTGGATTACATGCTCAGAACCAGTCTCTGCTAAGTATTCAACACTATCTGCCTTTTTGTTCCTTCCAAATTGCAATATCAATCACATTTAGCTCAGTAGTTGTGAGATCCTTTTCTTGACTGCACCAAAGTAAAAGATATTCCCACTGGGGAATAAACTATTCCATTTCAAGCACCCTATGCTCAGTATGTTGAACTGTGCCAGTAAGTGAGGCTTGCTGAACTCCATCTCAGACTTCAGAAGAGATGTCAATATTTCTACTATGCTGTATCTATCTCTCATTTCCTGCACAACCATCTGTAAATGATCTCATATGCAGAATTCATCAGCTCTTTCTTTGTGCTCCATGGGGTCTTGCGACTAGCAGCAAGAGATGATTTTGATCCACCACTTCTAAAGTGTAATGGCCTGGATCTACTTTACTGTAGTGTTATCCTAACTTTCCACAAGCAGTTTGATTTATAGGTATAACCTTCAGTCTTGGATTCCTTTCAGTGCAACAATAAGCTTATTTCTAAGTATTATGTCACTTCCCCATAAAGAATGATATAATAAAACCCCAGATAAACCATATTTGGAATATTGTCCAGTTCTGGTCTCCCATGGAAGCTTTAGTGAGGATGCACAGATTTACCAGGATGCTGCCTGGATTAAAGGATGTGTTTTACAAGCATAGGTTGAGTGAGTTTGGGTGTTCTCTCTGCGACATAGGAGGATGAGAGTGGACAGCCAGAGACTTTTTTGCCCATGGTGGAAGTGGCTAATACAAGGGGACATAATTTTAAGATAAATGAAGGAAAATATGGGGGTGGGGGGTGTCAGAGGCAGGTTAGAGATATTTAAGAAACTTAGATAGGTACATGGATGATAGAAAAATGAAGGGTTATGTAGGAAGGGAAGGGTTAGATTGATCTTGAGAGTAAGTTAAAATGTCAACGCAACATCATTGGTCAAAGGGCCTGTAACTGCTTTATGTTTAATGTCCCTTCAATCATTTAAACTCCAGGCTGATTTTGGCATATTTTATCATATGCCTCCAAGTGCTCCAAAACCTCATCCTTAATAATGGACTCAACATCTTCCGAACCACTGAAGTCAGACTAACTGGCCTGGTGAGTTCCTCTAGCATTGTGTGTGTGTGTTGCTTTGGTTTCCAGCATCTGCAGACTTTCTCATTTATGAAGTGACATTTGCAATTTTCCAGCCTTTTGGAACCATTCCAGAATCTAGAGGTTCCAAAAAGATTATTAATAATGCCTCTACAGTTTCTTCAGTTACCTCTGAATGTTAGACCATCTGCTCCAGGTGACTTATCTTAAGACCTTTCAGCTTCCCAAGCACCTTAGTATTAGCAACTACAAGCACTTTCCTTCCCCCCACTCTCAGAACTTCCTGGCAAACTGCTAGTGTACCACAAAGACTGACTGATGCAAAATACTAAATATTTGCCAGTCATTTCATTGCCCCCCATTTCTACAGTTGCAAGGAAGAGCTAGTGAATCCTTTGCAATTATCTGGTTTTCTGCAATAATTACTCAAAATGTGTTCTGATCTTCATGTAAGTCATAGTAAGTTCCCTTGCAACTGTACCTCTCCAGTGGTCCAACATCCTCTCTCGCCTCTCTTGTACTCTTCATTTAAGTGAAAAAACTTTGGTATTCTTTTCTATTATCAGCTAGCTTATCTTCATATTTAATCTTTTCTCTCTTTATTACTTTAGTTGCCTTCTGGTGGCTTTTAAAAGCTTCCCAATCCTCTTAACTTCCCACTAATTTTTGCTTTTTTATATATATATCCCCTGTTTTGCTTTTATGCTGTCTTTGACTTCCCTTGTCAACCACAATTGTTTCATCCTCCCTTTAGATTAGTTGTTCATCTTTGGGATCTTATAGTGTAGCCCTGATAGATCTGTTCTCCAGTTAGGTACTGTAAAATTGAAATAAAAACATACCTCACACTTGCAACTTTATCCCCTCAGTTTTCAACTTCAGTGGCAACTTCACAGATGCTCCAAATATTGCCAATAACATCAATCCTACTTTAACATAGAAAATAGGTGCAGGAGTAGGCCATTCGGCACTTCAAGCCTGCACCACCATTCAGTATGATCATGGCTGATCATTCCAACTCAGAACACTGTACCTGCTTCTCTCCATACCCCCGATCCCTTTAGCCACAAGGGTCATATCTAACTTCCTCTTAAATATAGCCAATGAACCGGCCTCAACTGTTTCCTGTGGCAGAGAATTCCACAGATTCACCACCCTCTGTGTGAAGAAGTTTTTCCTCATCTCGGTCCTAAAAGGCTTCCCCTTTATCCTTAAACTGTGACCCCTCATTCTGGACTTCCCCAACATTGGAAACAATCTTCCTGCATCTAGCCTGTCCAATCTCTTTAGAATTTTATACGTTTCAATAAGATCCCCCCTCAATTTTCTAAGTTCCAGTGAGTATCAGCCTAGTCGATCCAGTCTTTCTTCATATGAAAGTCCTGCCATCCCAGGAATCAATCTGGTAAACCTTCTCTGTACTCCCTCTATGGCAAGAACGTCTTTCCTCATATTAGGGGACCAAAATTGCACACAATATTCTAGGTGCGGTCTCACCAAGGCCTTGTACAACTGCAGTAGAACCTCCCTGCTCCTGTACTCAAATCCTTTTGCTATAAATGCCAACATACCATTTGCCTTTTTCACTGCCTGCTGTACCTGCATGCCCACCTTCAATGACTAGTGTACAATGACACCCAGGTGTCGTTGCATCTCCCCTTTTCCTCATCGGCCATCATTCAGATAATAATCTGTTTTCCCGTTCTTGCAACCGAAGTAGATAGCCTCACATTTATCCACATTAAGTTGCATCTGCCATGAATTTGCCCACTCACCTAACCTATCCAAGTCACCCTGCATCCTCCTCACAGCTAACACCGCCACCCAGCTTCGTGTCATACGCAAACTTGGAGATGCTGCATTTAATTCCCTCGTCTAAATCATTAATAAATATTGTAAACAACTGGGGTCCCAGCACTAAGCCTTGTGGTACCCCACTAGTCACTGCCTGCCATTCTGAAAAGGTCCCGTTTACTCCCACTCCTTGCTTCCTGTCTGCCAACCAATTCTCTATCCACATCAATACCATACCCCCAATACCATGTGCTTTAAGTTTGCACACTAATCTCCTGTGTGGGACCTTGTCAAAAGCCTTTTGAAAATCCAAATATACCACATCCACTGGTTCTCCCCTATCCACTCTACTAGTTACATCTTCAAAAAATTCTATAAGATTTGTCAGACATGATTTTCCTTTCACAAATCCATGCTGACTTTGTCCGATTTCACCTCTTTCCAAATGTGCTGTTATCACATCTTTGATAACCGACTCTAGCATTTTCCCCACCCCCAATGTCAGACTAACCAATCTATAATTCCCCGATTTTTCTCCCTCCTTTTTTAAAAAGTGGGGTTACATTAGCCACCCTCCAATCCTCAGGAACTGATCCAGAATCTAAGGAGTTTTGGAAAATTATCACTAATGCATCCACTATTTCTTGGGCTACTTCCTTAAGCACTCTGGGATGCAGACTATCTGGCCCTGGGGATTTATCTGCCTTTAATCCCTTCGATTTACTGAACACCACTTCCCTACTAACATGTATTTCCCTCAGTTCCTCCATCTCACTGGACCCTTGGTCCCTTACTATTTCCGGAAGCTTATTTATGCCCTCCTTAGTGAAGACAGAACCTAAGTAGTTATTCAATTGGTCTGCCATGTCTTTGTTCCCTATGATCAATTCACCTGTTTCTGACAGTAAAGGACCTACATTTGTCTTGACCAATCTTTTTCTTTTCACGTATCTATAAAAGCTTTTACAGTCAGTTTTTATGTTCCCTGCCAGCTTTCTCTCATAATCTTTTTTCCCTTTCCTAATTAAGCCCTTTGTCCTCCTCTGCTGGTCTCTGAATTTCTACCAGTCCTCAGGTGTGCTGCTTTTTTTTTGCTAATTTATGTGTTTCTTCTTTGGACTTGATACTATCCCTAATTTCCCTTGTCAGCCATGGGTGCGCTACCTTCCCTGGTTTATTCTTTTGCCAAACTGGTATGAACAATTTTTGTAGTTCATCCATGCGATCTTTAAATGCTTGCCATTGCATATCCACCGTCAACCCTTTAAGTAACATTTGCCAGTCTATCTTAGCTAATTCAAGTCTCGTACATTCAAAGTTACCCTTCTTTAAGTTCAGAACCTTTGTTTCTGAATTAACTATGTCACTCCCCATCTTAATGAAGAATTCCACCATATTATGGTCACTCTTGCCCAAGGGGCCTCGCATGACAAAATTGCTAACTAACCCTTCCTCATTGCTAAATACCCAGTCTAGAATGGCCTGCTCTCTAGTTGGTTCCTCGACATGTTGGTTCAGAAAACCATCCCGCATACATTCCAAGAAATCCCCTTCCTCAGCACCCTTACCAATTTGGTTCAATCAATCTATATGTAGATTGAAGTCACCCATTATAACTACTGTTCCTTTAATGCACACATTTCTAATTTCCTGTTTAATGCCATCCCCAACCTCACTACTACTGTTAGGTGGCCTGTACACAACTCCCACCAGTATTTTCTGCCCCTTAGTGTTATGCAGCTCTACCCATATCGATTCCACATCCTCCAGGCTAATGTCCTTCCTTTCTATTGCGTTAATCTCTCTAACCAGCAATGCTATCCCACCTCCTTTTCTTTCCTGCCTATCCCTCCTGAATATTGAATATCCCTGGATGTTGTGCTCCCATCCTTGGTCACCCTGGAGCCATGTCTCTGTGATCCCAACTATATCATATTCATTAATAAATATCTGCACATTCAATTCATCCACCTTGTTACGAATGCTCCTCGCATTGACACGCAAAGCCTTCAGGCTTGTTTTTACAACACTTATACAATTATGTTGAAAAGTGGCCCTTTTTGCTTTTTGCCCTGGATTTGCCTGCCTGCCACTTTTACTTTTCACCTTACAACATTTTGCTTCTACCCTCATTTTACACCCCTCTGTCTCTCTGCACTTGTTCCCATCCCCTGCCATATCAGTTTAAAGCCTCCTGAACAGCAGTAGCAAACATTGGACATTGGTTCCAGTCCAGCCCAGGTGCAGACCGTCCTGTTTATACCGGTCCCACCTCCCCTGGAACTGGTTCCAATGCCCCAAAAATTTGAATCCCTCCCCCTTGCACCATTTTTCATGCCACATATTCATCTGAAATATCCTCCTATTTCTACTGTGACTAGCATGTGGCACTGGTAGTAATCCAGAGATTATTACCTTTGTGGTCCTGCTTTTTAGTTTATCTCCTCCCTAAATTCACCTTGTAAGACCTCATCCCGTTTTTTTTACCTATATCGTTGGTACCTATGTGCACCACGACCACTGGCTGTTCACCCTCCCATTCCAGAATGTCCTGCAGCCGCTCAGAGACATCCTTGACCCTTGCACCAGGGAAGCAACGTACCATCCTGGAGTCTCATTTGTGGCTGCAGAAACGCCTATCTCTTCCCCTTACAATCGAATCCCCTATCACTATAGCTCTCCCACTCCTTTTCCTTCCCTCCTGTGCCGCAGAGCCACCCATGGTGCAGTGAACTTGGCTGTTGCTGCCTTCCCCTGATGAGACATCTCCCCCAACAGTATCCAAAACAGTATATCTGTTTAGGAGGGAGATGACCCCAGGGGTCTCCTGTACTACCTGCCTACTGCTACGCTGTCTACTGGCCATCCCTTCCCTTTCTGCCTGTGTAGCCTTTACCTGCGGTGTGGCCAACTCTCTGAATGTGCTATTCACGACTTTCTCAGCATTGCAGATGCTCCAGTATGAATCCATTCGCAACTTCAGACACTCAATGCGGTCTGCCAGAAGCTGCAGTGACACACTTCCTGCACACATTGTCGTCAGGGACACTAAGTATCCCTGATTTCCCACATGCTACAGTTAACCATTAGGCTTAGCACAATGTAAAGAGGAAAAAGCAGTTCGCTATTGACCACAATCCAATACTTTAACTGATTTCCAATTTACATGAGTGTAAAAGCCCAGTTAATGCATGGATAGAGGTGAGAGAATATTATCTTGTTCATGATAACCAAAAATTGTACACCTTACTCCTAAAATACATTAACACTCAGGTTTCTATGTTTTGAAGTTTTGTTTTTGTTTTAACCACTTTTTTCCCCCTTTGTAGCAATTGGTTGCTGAAGGGATTGTGCAGCTGCATTGTTTCTACAATTATAAAGCTTATTTTACCACAATATGGTGTGTCTCTTTAGATGGGGATTACCACTTCGTTCACTGAGTGAGCAAACACTAAATGTCTACAGACCTTGTTTTTGTGGTACTTGTGCATTCTTGTTCTTACACCTGTGTACTTCAAGGCTCACTGCTTAAACCAGCTGAACAATATAATTGTACTGGTGTGTAAGTTTTTAAAACTTATTGTGAAATTTGGGTCAAGAAACTTTAGGTGATCAAGATGGTTGAAAGTTTACATCCAGAAAATGGAACAAAGGGAATTCTGATTAAAGTCACTGACCTGAAATGTTAGTTCTCCCACCCCCCATCCCAACAACTCCCCAGATATTGTCTGACTTGCTGCACATTCCAAGCAGTTTATGTTAAATTTCCAGTTTTGGCATGAACCACACCAAAGAGATTCTCTACTCCCACCAGCTGCTGCCCTTGAGCAAAGTCTTTAACCCTGGAAGTTAATGCAACCTTCAGGACTTCTTCATGGTTGATTTAAAAAGAAACTGTTCACCCTTTCTTTGACTGTTTTTACAACATTTCTTTCCACTCCCCAATTTGACCAAGCTGCCAAAGTATTTTTGGCATTAGTATGTTTCCCATTGAAGTGTTTTTCCTCACCAAGTCCTCCTACATGCATTAGACTCAGCCAAAACTTGGTATCTCCATCTCCATGTTGTTCTAACTGTGATTACTTCCCCATTGGATGTGACTGTTATCTATTGAAATTCCCAGGTTACTCTCCCCTTTCCTATCCAGCCATTATGAGGAGTTTCATTATCTCCTTAGATGATGTTGCAGTCCAGCAGAATGTAAGGGTTTTTCTTTGTATTTGCATTTAATCTTCTCTTAAAAAACACTACTTAACTTAAATTCAAGGCAATATTTAAAATCTTAATACCTGATATATTGAAGGAAGATCTTATCTGACCACTTAGTAACTTGCATTGCTGACCAAACCACCATTGTAATTACTGCTCATTACAGCTGCCTATTTAATTAATCATTAAGGAAAATATAAAAGCTAAAGTTGAACTTCATGAATTCTAAATGATAATGAAATTTTGGAATGAAAATTATTTTCAGCTTAAAAAATTAAATGTAAATAGTGGATTGAGATTTAAAACATTTCATTTCAGACTCAATTCCACTGTGAAAAGCCACAGGGACTGGATTCAAGAAATGAAAAGTCCATTTTGTAATTCCTCACAAAACATGCTCCACTTCTTAAGGGTACAGAATTAGTAGTATTGAGTAGAAAGCCAACTCTTAAAGAGATTACAAACATTACCTAGTTTATTTGGTTTTATAGCTCTTATTTTGAACTTGTACAAAAGTGACAAAATATATTTTTCCAGGGAAAAAATGTTTTCTGTTGAATCCTTCACCTTGGCATTCACGGGGTATTAGTCCTCAGTTGCTGTTACCATTACTCTGTGAGCTGCAACAACCGATGCAAAATCATCTTCTGTGCATATCGGACCTGCAGAGAATCGCGTTCCCGTTTACTAAGCTGATGGTATTTCTCCACGTCAGCCAATATGGCTTCCTCTTCCTTCAGACCGGAGCTGTAAGATTTTAGCCTCATTCTCACAGTGTTGTGTAGAAGTTGCTTCCAGTCAGACTTCAGGCTGGGGATCGCAGAATTGGTAAGACCAGAAGTATCACCTTCCTCCTCCTCCTCCCACCCATCATTCGCTTTGTATTCTTCAAATTCTTCCACTGACATACTCAAAACCTGGTTATTTGTGATGACAGAATAGTACCAATGTTAGCTAGCAATAGAGATCAATTGAAACATCGCTATTTAATCAAAATTTATACCTTTATAAGACAAGATCAGATGAGGTGCTTTCTGTGCCAGCCTTGTGAGACCTATCCAAATAATTCCACTCCTACATTTTAATCTTTCTTATTTATTATTTATTGAGATACAGCCTTCAAGCCAGGCTGCCCGGCAATTGCTCTATTTAATCCTAGCCTAACCATGGTACAATTTGCAATGATCAATTAATCTTCCAACTAGTACACCTTTGGACTGTGGGAGGAAACCAGAGCACCCAGAAGAAACCCACGCGGTCACAGGGAGAGCACAACTTTCTTACAGGCAGCGGCAGGAATTGAACCTGATTCACTGGTACTGTAAAACCACACTATCCAAATTGTAAAAGTTACTGAATCTGCTGCCATCATCCTGTCAGACTGTCCTTTCCAGAATATAACACCAACATAAAAGTGTTTCTTGCCTCTGCTTCTTTTGCCATTGACCTTGCTTCCTCTACTCAGGGCTCTCTTCCTTAAGCAATAGAGAAACCATTAGTACTCTTCATGCTTCTGAACATCTACATCAAGTCCTTTCACCACAACATCTCTAAGATAAATATACCAAACATGGAACAGTATCTACAAAATGTAGTTATTACACTATTACAGCTGTATGTACAGAATTCCACATAAGGTACACAGCTTTAACAGTAGTCAGTCCTCACCTTAAGGGTACTATAAAGTTCCTCCTCTGTTAGGACTCCATCCTGCCCGATAACAAAATCCCCTTCTTCTTGGACTATTTCCAACTCAGTCAAGAATTCCCACTTTTCAGCCAGCAACCTTCTCTCCTCTTCTGTCTTTGCAGCTTAAAACACAAACAAACAATCTAGTCACATCGCTTCTGCACGGCAGTTTCCTAAATCGTGCTGGAGTTGGATGCTTTGCTTCACAACCAACCTTGCAAGGCAGCCTCGTACACAGTCAGCATTCGGATATCCAGGGCTTCATGTGTGTTGCTAGGATAGGGTTCGGTAAATCCATACATGTGCAGGAGCTGCCAGTTGGCAAGCTGGCCGTATGTGTTAAATATCTCTTCCCCTCCACTGATCTTCTTGATGGAAACCATTTTCAAACAGTCCTGTGAACATGCACAGAAACATATCATTACTCATATTGAACATATACAATCCACTCCAAGTACCTTCATTCCCTAATGGACCCAACTCTATCTCCTCACCGGTGTAAATTCCAAGTTGGCATTGTGATTGGCCACGTGGTTCAACATGTCAGCCAGAGGGACCATCATGGGAGGGTCTGGAGTTTCATCTTCATCATCATCATCGTCTTCTTCAGAGGGCTCCTGGAAACTGTGGATATAAAGCCCAATCTGAGTCCTACTATAAGGGTCCCAGAACAGATCCACTGGTGACCGACCTCCATGCAGAATATGACCCGCCTACAACCACTCTTTCTATGGGCAAGCCAGTTCTGGATCCACAAAGCAATGTCCCCTTGGATCCCATGCCTCCTTACTTTCTCCCTTTTTTAAAAAAAAATATTTATTAAATTTTAGAAATTACAAAGAATAAATGTGATGATAAAATAGTAAGAAAAATAATATTAACCCTCCCCCCTCCCCTGAGCCCTTATCTAAAGAAAAAAAAGGAAAGAAGAGAAAGATTGCCTGGATATCAGAGGATCCCCATATGCTCCATGGAGTTCAAAATAATTTTGATATTTATTTTTACTTTCCCCAATTACTTTATAATTTTATCTTCAAAGGACCTATGTATTTAATTCTATCTTTTGTAAGTATGGGAACCAAATTTTCAAAAATATATCATATTCATTTCTTAGATTATACGTAATTTTTTCAAGAGGAATACAACTATGTATTTCATTATTCCAACGATCTATAGTTAAATATAAATCAGATTTAAGTAACTGCGATAACTTTTTTGGCAACTGCCAATGCAATTTTCATAAATTTTTTCTGATACTTATTCAATTTAAGTTTCAGTATTATCCCTTCAATGTCTCCTCATAAAAATAATAGTGGACTATGTGGGAGTTGTACTCCAGTAATTTGTTCCAATAAAAGTCTTAAATTTATCCAAAATGGTTGAATTTTAAAACAAGACCAAGTAGAATGTAAAAAAGTACCAATTTCTTGATTACATCGAAAACATTGGTCAAACATATTTGAATTTAATCTATTTATTTTCTGTGGTATATATAATTGATGTAAAAAATTATATTGTGTTAATCTAAGTTGAACATCTATTGTATTTCTCATACTTTCGGAACATAACCTTGACCAGTTTTTTCCATCAATTTTAACATTCAAATCAGATTCCCATTTTTGTCTTGATTTATGAATTCCTGATTTAATTGTCTGATTTTGAATCAAATTATACATACAAGATGTAATTTTTTTAATTTTTCCTTTCTGAATTAATATTTCTATTTCACTAGGTTTTGGTATCAACATTGATTGACCCAGCTTTTCTTGTAAATAAGCCTTTAATTGAAAATAACAGAAAAGAGTGTTGTTTGATATTTTATATTTATTTTTTAATTGATCAAACAACATCAATATACCTCCTTCAAAACAATCACCTATATATTTAATCCCTTTTTGGAACCAATTATGTAAAAGTTTATTATCCATTGAAAAAGGAATAAGCCTATTTTGAATTAAAGTTCTTTTTGCTAATAAAGATTTCTTTATCTCATCATCCATATTTACCTTATTCCATAAATCAATCAAGTGTCTTAATATAGGAGATTCTTTTTTTTCCCGTATCCATTTGGATTCCCATTTATATATAAAATCTTCTGTTTGTATGTTTTCTCCTATCTTAACTAATTCTATTCTAATCCATGCCGGTTTTTCTTCATCAAAAAAAATGCAATAAATCTAAGTTGATTTGCTTTATAATAATTCTTAAAATTTGGAAGTTGTAACCCTCCTAAATCAAATTTACATGTCAATTTTTCCAATGATATTCTTGACATCTTTCCTTTCCAAAGAAATTTCCTTACATATTTAATCAGTTCTTGAAAAACTTCTGAGATAATTGTATTGGTAAAGTTTGGAATAAATATTGCAATCTAGGAAATATATTCAATTTTACAGCATTAACTCTACCTATTAATGTTATTGGTAACATCATCCATTTATCAAGATCCTCTTTTTTTTAATAATGGCAAATAATTTTGTTTATATAAATTTTTTACATCATTATTAACTCTAATACCTAAATATTTTATCCCATTTATTGACCATCGAAATTGAGTTACTAATCGACATTGATTATAATTTCCTTTGGTAAAGGGTAAAATTTCACTTTTATCCCAATTTACTTTATAGCCTGATACTTTCCCATATTCTTCCAATCTAAAAGATAATCTTTGCAAAGATTGCAATGGGTTTGTTAAATAAATCAAAACATCATCAGCAAATAAATTAATCTTATATTCTTCTTGATTAACTCTAAAGCCCCCAATGTCTGAATCTGTTCTAATTAATTCAACTAATGGTTCTATTGCCAATTCAAATAAAACAGGTGATAATGGGCAGCCTTGTCTAGTTGACCTCGTTAAGCAAAGTGGTGTTGAAATCTGACCATTTGTAACTACTTTAGCTTGAGGATTAGTATTTAAAGTTTTAATCCATTGTATAAAAGATTTTCCTAACTCATATTTTTCCAAAACCTTAAATAAAAAAATCCCATTCCAATCTATCAAATGCTTTTTCTGCATCCAAAGCAACTGCCACACTCATTTCCTCTCTTTTTTGTGTCAAATGAATTATACTAAGTAACTGGGTTATATTATCCATTGATTGTCTGTTTTTAATAAAACTTGTTTGATCCATATGTATTAATTTTGGTATTTAGATATTCTATTAGATAAAATTTTTGCTAGTATTTTATAATCTGTATTCAACAAAGAAATAGGCCTATATGATGTTGGTTTTAAAGGATCTCTATCTTTTTTTGGCAATACAGTTATGATCGCTGTTAAAAAAGATTGTGGGAGTTTATGCATTCTTTCCACTTGGTATATTAATTCCATAACAGGAGGAATTAATAAATCTTTTAAATTTTTTATAAAATTCAGGAGGGTTTAGGATCACTTCAGAGTAATAAATCCCCAGGAGAAGATGGTTTTCCTCCTGAATTTTATAAAAAACCTCCTTACTTTCTCAATAAGCCTTGCATGGGGTACCTTATCAAATGCCTTGCTGAAAACCATATACACTGCACCTATTGCTCTTCCTTCATCAATGTGTTTAGTCACATCCTCGAAAAATTCAATCAGGCTCATAAAGCATGACCTGCCTTTGACAAAGCCATGCTGACTATTCCTAATCATATGCCTCTCCGAATGTTCATAAATCCTGCCTCTCAGGTTCTTCTCCATCAACTTACCAACCACTGAAGTAAGACTCACTGGTGTATAATTTCCTGGGCTACCTCTACTTCCTTTCTTGAATAATGGAACAAAATCCGCAACCCTCCAATCCTCCGGAACCTCTCCCGTTCCCATAGATGATGCAAAGATCATCGCCAGAGGCTCAGCAATCTCCTCCCTTGCCTCCCACAGTAGCCTGGGTACATCTCGTCTGGTCCTGGTGACTTAACCAGATGCTTTCCAAAAAGCTCCAGCACATCCTCTTTCTTAATATCTACATGCACAAGCTTTTCAGTGCACTGTAAGTCATCCCTACAATCGCCAAGATCCTTTTCCGTAGTGAATACTGAAGCAAAGTACTCATTAAGTACCTCTGCTATCTCCTCCGGTTCCATACACACTTTTCCACTGTCTCGCTTGATTAGTCCTATTCTCTCACGTCTTACCCTCTTGCTCTTCACATACTGGAAGAATGTCTTGGATTTTCCCTAATCCTGTCCGCCAAAGCTTTCTGATGGCCCCTTCTGGCTCTCTTAATTTCTTAAGCTCCTTACTGTTAGCCTTATAATCTTCTAGATCTGTTTTCTGAACCTTTCGTTAGCTCTTCCTGTCTAGATTACAGCCTTTGTACACCACAGTTCCTGTACCCTACCATCCTTTCCCTGTCTCACTGGAACATACCTATGCAGAATTCCACGCAAGTATCCCCTGAACATTTGCCACATTTCTTCCATGAATTTCCCGAGAACATCTTGAGACCAGGAACATTAACCTATTTTTCTGTTCACAGATGCTGCTTGACCTGCTGGATATTTTCTACATTTGTTTTTTTTTTATTATTGTAGTAAAGGCACTGATCCCAGTGGCTGGAGCTTCAGAAAGAGTTATGGAGACTGCACTCTGATCCTCAGTCCTTGTTTGCTGCCCTTCCTTAGGCAGCGAGTATTTTGAGCTTGGGAAACATAGCTCAGGTTGCCACTATTTACTCTGAGCAAGTCTGGCAGGCTAGTTGATTAAAGCTTAAAGCTCTTAAAAAACATATCCCCAAGCTGAACACACAATCTTTGCATGAACATTTCCTTAATCAAAGGCAAAGCCAGCATTTCTATCTAATCCTTGGTGACTGGCTGGAGATCAAAAGCCTTGCTCACTGACTGCTCGTTATCTTCTAAGCTATGAACGTCAGACCAACTAACCAACATGTGAGGGACAGTTCTCAGCATGGATGGCTGGAGAGCAGTCTCCTCTCTGAAGCACACAGGAGACTGTGACAGCTGGCCCTTCACCTGTAAGCCATAACAAATGCCACCAGCTTCTTGTAAAGCTCCAGGGTGTGTTCATGTGGGTCGAAGATGTCAGGATGACATTTCATAAAAGGCAGCACTATGCTGTTGTACTCTTCTTCAATGTTCATCAAGTCTTTCTCGACTGCCAGTGGCACACCTGTGCCGAGCAGAAGCATATTCCTCTCCTCCTCAGACCTGTAGAAACAAATAAAATACAACACACGTTACACACCTCTGGTCCTCATCTCAAGGACACCAACACCCCCTGGGAAACAGGCGGGCCTGTCCCTACACTTGTACAGTTTTCAATGTTGAATCAAAGCACTGAATGTTAAAAGGAAGTAAAATTACAGAGGGTTCCCACTTTATCCAGATTTCTATCTCCATCCCTGGTACAACTTTCCCAAACAACAATATTCCACCAGATTTTCCAGAAATCCCATACACAAGCCCAATAGTAGCTCACACCATAGCTCTGCACTAAGTCAAGGGGGTGACAATATTTGTACAGAAACATGATGCTTTCCTGAATTACCACAAAGCCAAAGAAGGCGGCTGCACTACCTGTCCATCAGGTGGTTTCTTTAACCAAGGTAACCAGTGGAAGGCCATCAGCTTTCCCACCCCCCTCAACCCTCACCAAAACCCCCCTCAACCCTTACCAAAACATGGGGTGGTGCAGGGTGCTGAAGCCAGGCCAGAGAGAGAAATAAGGCTTCCAGTGGGATTTGCTGCTTGTGATCTCGAACATCATGGAAAGCAGGAGTGGCACCCAGCCCGACCGGCATTCCAACGCTGCCTCTTCTAAAAATAGACCCAACCATTAAAGCACTGCTCTTCACAGGACGTACAACCTCATCTGCCCAAAGATACTCTATTCAATCAGTCTTCTTACAGGCAGCCACAAAACAAAGCAACCCAATGGGGCTCACTAAAAAACACTGTCAAACACCTGATGTACAAAGAAAAGAACCAATCATGCAAACAATAAGTAAGCAAATACCACTCAGAAATGAAGTTCACAGCCACAAAGCCTGTCATCACTACAGGCTGTCTGAGTTGTGCAGATGACAGCGTCAGTTTAGTACAGAGATGAGTAAGGTTGAGCATCCCCTCACCTTTGGCCCTGACACCCTGGCCTGGTGTATGAATTGGCCAAGCATCAGCTCATTCCTTACTCTCAGACACAGGCCCTGCTGCTTTGATACACTCTCAGGCCCAGGGCCCGCCATCTCAGTTTGGCCCATACCTGGCCTTTCCAATCTCGCCCAGCACTTAACTCAGTCCATGCTCTTGAGCTGAGGCCCCAGCACCTTGACTCTGCCACTCAGAATTAGCTCCAAGTACATTCCAGCAACAGCCAAACATTGGATCATTCCTCACTCTCAGGCCTGGGCCCCACCACAACTATCCTGCACCTTTGAGACCAGTTCACCCTGTAATAATGCTGGGTTGCACTGGCAGTTCAAAAGGGAAGCTATTGTTTATAGCGATCATTTCCCAGAAATAGCGTGAGTAATAAAGCAGTTAGTTGTTTTGTTTGCTACCAGTAAGGCCGGTGTTTTTCACCAGGGTACTGGATTTCAGACATCCCTAATTCAGCAGCTTGAACAAATTTTTTTTTCTTGGTTGGGTTTTGCAAATCTTTGTGAATCCATTGGTGGGGGGTGGTCTGCAGGCCTGGTTCTGAGACCGCCGGAGACCTGCCCTGGGGTTGAAAAAAACTACGTGCACAGGTGGGAGGGAGGTAAGGGGCTTGTTTTGCTCGTGTTCTGTGATGGGCTTGCTATGTTAGTGCTCTCACTTGCGGGCTTCCCCCAGCACACACTGGAGTGTGTTGGTTGTTTCAGTGCATGTTTTAATAAACTTGAACCTTGAATAAAACAAGAGTGATAATTTATGTGAACAAAGTTCACTTATTAATAAGAGTGGGGAAATCTGATTTGATGGAAGTTATTCAGTGGAATGCTTAGACACACAGATAAGACAAACAGTAATGAAGGTAGTATCACTGCTCTCATTGGCAAAAGCACTCAGTCCAGGTGTTGGGCCACACCCGGAATACCCTGTGCAGCTGATTGGCACACCATCACAAGGTACAGAAAAGATTCACAGGAATCTTGAAGGGCTTGGATAACAAAGACAAGAGATCGAAGAATGATTGTTAAGAGTTTATAAAATCACGTGAATGACCATGGCCGGAGTAAAGTTTAACAAATATTAGCAGAAAAAGGGAGGAGTTACACTGAAGGATAAAGAATGAGGATACTCTAAGAGATGAAACACCACTTCCAATCCCTTACTCTGTCTACTACGCAGAATCTCCCAATTACCCTTAGCAGCCCCCAACTACAGAAAGTCAGGAGAGCAGGAGCTTTCAGGATGGTGTGGAGAATCTCGGATCACTGGACCAGGTAGAAAGAATAACCCACCCTTCATGCACCTCCCACCCAACCCACAGAAAAATCTCTAGGTCCCAGTCACCTCTGACGTGGGTGCATGTTCTCCTTGATGCTAAAGGACCATCCAAGGAGAAGCCTACAACAATTTAATCCGCAGAAGTGTGAAGCAATTTTTAGTAGCGATGATATACGTTATCTAGACAATACAATATTAAAGGAGATGTGGGTGCCAGGATAAATCAAGACCATTAAAAAGGTTTGGCTTCATGAACAAAGGCAAAAGAGAATTTGTACTAGCATTTTACCAATCATCGTTTAGTTGAGCTATCTGGACATCACGGGGATCCACAAGAATGGCGAAGTATACATGAGAAGCTGGGATTGTGCTACTTACAAATTTCCACCCAATTTACTTCTCCCTTGCCCAAGGTACAATGGATAACCATGGTTCATGAGTGGGGTTGGGATGAAAGGTGAGACACTTAAAGCAGCAGAGATTCTGGCTGACATACCTCTCTTTAGTAAATCCTGGATTGCTGTGGTATGCTGACTGAGCAGTGCTGCCCTGGGAACAGAAAATAACAGCTCTCCCTCTTCAATGTCATTGTTTGCCACCAGCCCATAACCCTCCACAGTGCCACCCTTGCTCAAGTGTACCTGAGGAGGGAGAGAGGGAGGAGAAAAAATCAAAGGTTCAGAATACAAATCACAATACCCCAATCTAATGTGTCGGTACAGTCCAAGAAAAAGTTTGTAAACCTTTCTTCATGAAATGTGGTCTGATCTTCATCTAAGTCACAATAATAAACAAACACAATCTGCCTAAACATAACACACGAACAATTGTACTTTCCATGTCTTTATTGAATTCACTTTAAATCAGTCACAGTTCAAGCTGGAAAAAGTATGTGAACCCTTGTATTCAGTAATTGGTAGAACCTCTTTTAGCAGCAATAACCTCCACCAAATATTCACAAACTTTTTCTTGCAACTGGATCCAGGGTCACAGATTCAGAACGCTTGGCCAGTTGTACAGTACATGAGGATCTGGGAGCATTTTCAAGTGTTATTTTTAAGCACACAATATGAAGGAGTGTGGAGAAAATCAGCTCACAGAGTCTTCTGGAGAAGCGTGGGATAGTTCAAGGAGCCTGATTAACTGGGCCAAATGACCACAGTTCACACTGATTACCAGCATTCTATGTGAAACAATATTATGATGGGTACATAAAGAAGAACAGCAGCAATTATCATGAGGGTGGCCGCAGGGATGCTCTAAGAGCAGAGAGAGTTGCTGCAGTGCTGATATATAAAGGTTTCAAAGGTACATTTGACGTCAGAGAAATGTATACAATATACATCCTGAAATTCTTTTTCTTCGTAAACATCCACAAAAACAGGAGTGCCATTCTAACCGAATGACAGTTAGAACCGCAAAGTCCCCCCAGCTCCCCTTCCCTCGGGTCTAAGGACTAATCAACTGAAACCAAACCAGACCAAATGCACCTCAGTATCGTACTGAACCAAATAAAAGTCTATTTCCATCTCTTTTATAACACCTGCATCATAAATACACAAATTTACTTGGCCAGAGAGACTCTCCAGCTAATTCCAACACTGGGGCAGATGTGACCACTGGTCTCAGCTCCTTTGTTTCAAAAATTAATTTCAACAGACACAGCTCTCCAGAATAAAGAATGTTAAAGATTGAGAGGCTGAGAGAACAAATTCATCTCGTTCTTATCCTGAGACCCCAAGCTTGCTGTTCCTTTGTGTGTTTATCTATCTGACAGGTGCATTTACAATGACATATATGTACTTTTGTGAAGCTTGTTCCATCTTCATGTGTAATCAGCCCAATCAACAACTGTCCAACTTAAGGCCAACACTGCCAATCAATTCAGCCTGGGCTCTGTATAAAAAATTTTCAAGCACTTCACTTCAGGTACATACAGCACACTAACAGGCCCTTCAGCCCACCTCATCTATGCTGCCCCCACACTGGTCCATTTGCCACTTCAGGCTCATATTCCTCTAAACTATTCGTACTAACCAAATATCTTTTGGACATTGTAATTCTATCTGCCTCCATCACCATCTCAACAGCTTATTTTAAATATTCATCACTGTCTGTATGAGAAACTTACCCCTCAGATCTCCTTTAAATTCCTCCCCTCTCACCTGAAACCTGTGTCTACTACATTTACTCTCCTACCCTGGAGAAAAGACTATATATCCTATCTATGCCCCTCATAATGTTGTAAACCTACTAAAGCTAGCCCATCCAATCTCCCTGTAAAAACACCCTCCATTCTGCATAACAGCCCAGCAAATCTCTTCTGCACTCTCTGTCACTACTCCCCTCCTTCCTGTAACTTGGTGACCAGAATTGGACACACAAGTGAACTTTGTAAATGAAGTTTAGCAGAGTCAGTGAAATGACTGGCACTGGCCAATTGCATTATTTTATGAATAAAGTATTTGCTTGGGGAAGGAGTGGGGAGGAAACCTTGTCAGTTGGCTGTACAAAATGCCGCCCTCCCCAGAGTCCCCAGCAAGCAAGTACCTAGTCCGAAGTGTTGCAAGGATGAATGAGCAACTGGAAACACCCCAGTTGCTGAAGTCCTGCTTATCTATACTTTGTAAATTTTCCAACAAAGTAAAGACGGCCAGCTCACCTTGGGGCTGAGCTCCAGCCCTGACTGCCTGCACCAGGTCAGGAACTGGCTCAGCACTTCTTCAGTACCTTGGCCCACTGCAGCCTCCACCTGCAATAAACATCAAAGATCACAGCCTCAGAATGGTTCCTGGTCCAGCAGCTATTACTTCTCGGCTCCTGCCCAGTGACGAGGTAACCAATCCCATGGAAGTCTGACCTCAACAACCCCCAGTTTAAAAGAAACAGCCAGAATTTGACCCCATTCTGGGTTACACTAGCCATGGCATGGGTTCCCATAGACACAAGATTAAAGCAGCTGCAGCCCAGGGTTTTAAGATCACAGATGACACAGAGTCCATCTGGAGGGTTGAAAGACTGGATACAGGGAGAGTGCCACCCTTGACTGAGAATAAGGGGATGGTTGTTTAAGGCAAGGAACCACATCAGCTCCAAGCTAGAGTCTCCACCTCACAGCACCAGAGAATCTTAATCCTGGGTGATGTCTGTGTGAAATTTGGTTCTTGTTGTGAGCACATGGATTCTCCCCAGGAGCTCCAGTTTCCAGCTACATCCCAAAGACTAATGTAACATGCTGCCAGTCTGTGGATGAGGTTTGAATCTGACGGGTGTTGAATGGAATGGGAGAGGGCAGTTAAAGTGTGGGATTACTGTAAATTGGTGAAACTGGAGAGGGTTCAAAGGAGGTTCACAAAAAAGGTTCCAGGAATGAATGGTTTGTCACATGAAGAGCGTTTGATGGCTCTGGGCCTGTGTATTCACTAGAATTCAGAAGAATAAAGAGTGACTTAATTAAAACCTATTGAATGATAGAAAACATAGAAAATCTACAGCACAATACAGGCCCTTCAGCCCACAATGCTGTGTTGAACATGTACTTACTTTAGAAACTACCTAGGGTTACCCATTGCCCTCTATTTTTCTAAAAATCTCTTAAAAGACCCTATTATACATGCCTCCACCACCGTCGCCAGCAGCTCATTCCACGCTCACACCACTCTCTGCGTAAAAAACTTACCCCTGATATCTCCTCTGTACCCACTTCCAAACACCTTAAAACTGTGCCCTCTCATGTTATCCATTTCAGTCCTGGGAAAATGCCTATCAACACAATCAATGCCTCTCATCATCTTATTTATACACCCCTGACAGGTCACCTATCATCCCCCACTTGCTCCAATGATGAAAGATCTTGATAAAGTGGATGTAGAGAGGAATTTCCTATGTTGGGGGAGTCTAAGACCAGAGGACACAGCTTCAGAATAGAGGGGTGTCCTTTTAGAACAGGGATGATGAGGAATCTCTTTAGGCAGATGGCAGTGAATCTGTGGAATTCTTTGCCACAAGCAGCTATGAAGGCCAAAGTCTTTATGCATATTTAAGGCAGAGGTTGGTATTGATTGGTCAGGGCATGAAGGGGTACGGGGAGAAGGCAAGGGGCTGAGAGGTAAATCGTATCAGCCATGATGAAACAGCATGTTCGGTTCCCTCGTATGGTCTAAATGGGTGGGTGGTGAGCAGCAGAGTTACTGGGCGGAAGGGCCTCGTTCTGTGTTGGATGTGAGGTCCTTGGGTCCCGAAACTGCCGGGGATGTTACCAAAACTGTGATTGACGGATTGGCCTCTTTCACTGCTATGTTTTTCTCATGTTCTCGCCCGCTCTTTCTGTTGGTGGACTGACGGGGCGGGGGGAGGGACTAGGGTCGCGATTTTTCTTGATGTCTTTCTTTCAACTACTTCTATGGTTTTCTATATTTTATGGTAATCTGGGTAAGACAAATTTCAGGATTGAATTCTGCGTACCTACTTCGACAGTACAATTAACCCCTGAACGTCGCCGACCCTGGGGCGGAGGCACGAGAGACCGAGGGGCCCGCTGCTTCCATCAGGGTGACGAGACACCCCGGACGGACTGCGGTCTACCGATACCCTCCCTCCCTCCCTCTTGCCCCCTGGGATCCGCACCCACCTTCGGCCTCTTCGCCGCCGACGCCATCTTCTCAGAGTGACAACCGAACCGGCTCGCGCCGATCACTTCCGTTTGGGGAGCCAGGTCCCGCCCCCTTCGGCACGATCACTTCCGGATGGTACCGCCCCTTAAAGGGACAGCGGCACGACTCGCTCGCAAGATGAAAGCAACTCATACAAACTGCTGGAGGGACAGCAGATCAGGCAGCATCTGTAAACATGGACGAACATTCGGTGTTTTGGGCCGAGATCCTTCTTCAGGACTGAGCAGGAAGGTATTGGGTGAAAGCAGGCGGGTGGGAGAGGTGAGGAGAGTGGACCGAGGGAGAAAGGGAAGGAGGAGGGGACCCAGGGCAAATAGACAATAGACAGTAGGTGCAGGAGTAGGCCATTTGGCCCTTCTAGCCAGCACCGCCATTCACTGTGATCATGGCTGATCATACACAATCAGTACCCCGCTCCTTCCCTCTCCCCATATCCCTTGACCCCACTATCTATGAGTTCTATCTAACTCTCTCTTGAATGCATCCAGAGACTTGGCCTCCACTGCCTTCTAGGGCAGAGCATTCCACATATCCACCACACTCTAGGTGAAAAAGTTTTTCCGCATATCTGTTCTAAATGGCCTACCCCTTATTCTTAAACTGTGGCCTCTAGTTCTGGACTCACCCATCAGCGATAACATGCTTCCTGCCTCCAGTTTGTCCAATCCCTTAATAATCTTATATGTTTCAATCAGATCCCCTCTCATCCTTCTAAATTCCAGTGTATACAAGCCCAATCTTTCAACATATAACAGTCCTGCCATTCCGGGAATTAACCTTGTGAACCTACACTGCACTCCCTCAATAGCAAGAATGTCCTTCCTCAAATTTGGAGACCAAAACGGCACACAATACTCCAGGTGGGGGTCTCACAAGGGCCCTGTACAGCTGCAGAAGGACCTCTTTACTCCTATACTCAATTCCTCTTGTTATAAAAGCTAGCATGCCATTAGCTTTCTTCACTGCCTGCTGTACCTGCATGCTTGCTTTCATTGACTGATGTACAAGAACACCGAGATCTCGTTGTACTTTCCCTTTTCCTAATTTGACTCCATTTAGATAGTAATCTGCCTTCCTGTTCTTGCCACCAAAGTGGATAATCTCACATTTATCCACATTAAACTGCATTTGCCATACATTTGCCCATTCACCCAACCTGTCCAAGTCACCCTGCATTCTCATAACATCTTCCTGACATTTCACACTGCCACCCTTTTGTGTCATCAGCAAATTTGCTAAAGTTACTTTTAATCCCTTCATCTAAATCATTAATGTATATTGTAAACAGCTGTGGACCCAGCACCGAACCTTGCGGTACCCCACTGGTCACAGCCTGCCATTCTGAAAGGGACCCGTTAATCACTACTCTTTGTTTCCTGTCAGCCAGCCAATTTTCAATCCATGTCAGTACTCTGCCCCCAATACCATGTGCCCTTATTTTGCCCACTAATCTCCTATGTGGGACTTTATCAAAAGCTTTCTGGAAGTCCAGTAATTGACAGGTGAGGGCCGGAGTAGGGAATAGAAGAGGGTGGGGGGAGAAAAATGTTTTTACTGGAAGGAGAAATGGATTTTCATGCCACCAGGTTGGAGTCTACCCACATGGAATATGTTATTCCTCCCCCACTGATGCACCATCAATAACTCTCGGAGACGTGAGGCGAGATATGGGCTTTTATTGGCTGTAAGAAAGAACAAGTAGCAAATGACCACCACACAACATCCTGAAGACTGAGGCCGGGGCTGTGCCTCCTACCGGGGTCAGTGGGAGGAGCCACAGGAGCAGACAGCAGGGGGTGTGTCCAGACCCACCCTGAGGGTGACCTCATCCCGGCACAAGTGGGGGCCATGGACCGATGTGTTGGATTGGGAATGGAAATCGGTTTGGACACCGGGAAGTTCCGCTGTTGACGAATGGAGCGGAGTTGTTTGACAACGCGTTTCCCCAACTTACGGCCGGAGCGTCTATTGCTCTGTAAGTCGTAACTTTATGACTACAATTATGTAACTTTATATCTATGTCTGTAGCTATATAAATTCAGAATCAGATTTAAATATCACTGGCATATGTCGTTTATAACCACGATAAGGTCTCTCACTTTGAATTTACGACCCTGTAACTTTATGTATGACTCTACTAGGGAGGCTTCGACCACCATATCCTGAAAATTATAGGCAAGTGAAGTGATCCAGCCCATTTTCTGCAAGAACATGGATTTCAGGTTTAGATTTATCGAGGCAGGTAGAGGTCCTCGTTCGTTCATTTATTTATCTCAGGAGACAAACTATCCACCGATAAACCCACAGCGACCTTGAGTACATCTCCCATCCTCGTCACCTGTTAGGACACCATTCATTTCTGTCTGTCCCTGCTACATCCCGCTGACTTCTCAAACGCTTCCCTTGCTCAGGAAGCATATCTAACCCCCGCCATGTTTGATGGATTCGCATCTCCTCCATCTCCCGCACCTGTATTCTCACAGCGCCCTCTCGCCGAACGGAGCAGGAAAAATACTTCCCTGGCCCTCACCTCAGTACAATTTCGGTGGTACTGTATAGATAGAACAAAGGCAAGCAGGCCTTTTCCAGAGTTTGGAGGAGACTACAACCAGAGGTCATGGGTTAAGGGAGAAAGATAAAATATTTATGGGGAACCCGTGGCGGAACTTCTTCACTCAAAGGGTTGCCTATCACTGAAGAATGACACATTGGTCTGTCTGGGCCCATGTGAAGGGAAGGGAAGAGTCCGTCTGGGTCCATGTGAAGGGAAGAGTCCGTCTGGGTCCATGTGAAGGGAAGGGAAGAGTCCATCTGGGTCCATGTGAAGGGAAGGGAAGAGTCCCTCTGGGTCCATGTGAAGGGAAGGGAAGAGTCCCTCTGGGTCCATGTGAAGGGAAGGGAAGAGTCCCTCTGGGTCCATGTGAAGGGAAGGGAAGAGTCCGTCTGGGTCCATGTGAAGGGAAGAGTCCGTCTGGGTCCATGTGAAGGGAAGAGTCCGTCTGGGTCCATGTGAAGGGAAGGGAAGAGTCCGTCTGGGCCCATGTGAAGGGAAGGGAAGAGTCTGTCTGGATGCATGTGAAGGGAAGGGAAGAGTCCGTCTGGGCCCATGTGAAGGGAAGGGAAGAGTCCGTCTGGGCCCATGTGAAGGGAAGGGAAGAGTCTGTCTGGATGCATGTGAAGGGAAGGGAAGAGTCCGTCTGGATGCATGTGAAGGGAAGGGAAGAGTCTGTCTGGGCCCATGTGAAGGGAAGGGAAGAGTCTGTCTGGGCCCATGTGAAGGGAAGGGAAGGGAAGAGTCCGTCTGGGTCCATGTGAAGGGAAGGGAAGAGTCTGTCTGGGTCCATGTGAAGGGAAGGGAAGAGTCTGTCTGGATGCATGTGAAGGGAAGGGAAGAGTCTGTCTGGATGCATGTGAAGGGAAGGGAAGAGTCTGTCTGGATGCATGTGAAGGGAAGGGAAGAGTCTGTCTGGGCCCATGTGAAGGGAAGGGAAGAGTCCGTCTGGGTCCATGTGAAGGGAAGGGAAGAGTCTGTCTGGGTCCATGTGAAGGGAAGGGAAGAGTCCGTCTGGGTCCATGTGAAGGGAAGGGAAGAGTCTGTCTGGATGCATGTGAAGGGAAGGGAAGAGTCTGTCTGGATGCATGTGAAGGGAAGGGAAGAGTCTGTCTGGATGCATGTGAAGGGAAGGGAAGAGTCTGTCTGGGCCCATGTGAAGGGAAGGGAAGAGTCTGTCTGGGCCCATGTGAAGGGAAGGGAAGAGTCTGTCTGGGCCCATGTGAAGGGAAGGGAAGAGTCTGTGTGGATGCATGTGAAGGGAAGGGAAGAGTCTGTCTGGATGCATGTGAAGGGAAGGGAAGAGTCTGTCTGGGCCCATGTGAAGGGAAGGGAAGAGTCCGTCTGGGTCCATGTGAAGGGAAGGGAAGAGTCCCTCTGCGTCCATGTGAAGGGAAGGGAAGAGTCCGTCTGGGTCCATGTGAAGGGAAGGGAAGAGTCCGTCTGGGTCCATGTGAAGGGAAGGGAAGAGTCTGTCTGGGCCCATGTGAAGGGAAGGGAAGAGTCCGTCTGGGTCCATGTGAAGGGAAGGGAAAAGTCCGTCTGGATGCATGTGACGGGAAGGGCAGGGTGGGAACTGGCAGCAAAAATAATGAAACTGTTGTGTTCTGCACAAGTGCAGGAGGCAGCTCCAATATTGTGCAGCAAGAGTTGAAACACATACTGTTCCACAGACAGGCAGGGCCAGGATCCAGCAAGTGGAGCTGAAGGTGTTCAAACTGTGAACGTTTAGCATGTTGGTAATGAGGAACTGGAAGGGCTGCCAGGAAGAAGCAGTCCTTAGACCATTCTAAAGGAGGAAGCAAGTGTAAATGGCCCTTGAATCTGTCAGGACCAGGAAATAGCAAACGGTAGAGGTCATTGAGGTGTCATGGACATAATCAGGGGAAAAGGAAGAAAGAAGTTTGGTGGGGCAAGGCCAGGTTGAATTATTGGGTATGCGTGAGCAGAGGGGTTGGGGGGTGGGGGGTGTGTTTGGGGACAGGGCAGTTGTTTGTGTTCTTTTGTGCATGTTCTCTTTTCTAACTGCTCCCACTCACTCACTGGCTAGATCAGGGGTCACCAACCTTCTTTGCACCGCAGACTGGTTTAATATTGGCAATATTCTCGCAGACCGGCCAGCGGGGGTGGGGGGGGTTGTGAATCATGACCAGAATATAGGTGATAAGTCAACTATAAGTCACTTATAAGTGGCTAATACACTCAATTTCATTTCTAAAAGCGTTTATCTAACGAATTTAATATTAAACACACAGCGCATATTTTCCTCACATGAATATAGTGATAACTCACTTATAAGTCAATAGCATAACATTTTAAGTAATGTTTAGATATTAAACACACAGCATATATTTTCCTCCTATGAACATATAAAATCATTGCAACACACAAGTGAGAAGACAAGGTAAGGGCAGAGGTCCCCGTACCGGGGCTGCGGTGGTTACAGTCCGGAGAGAGCAGCCGACAAAAGTTTGGCTCGAGGGATGACTTTCAGTAGATCGCAGCGAGGTAGCTGCTCTGCTACTTATAAACCGAGCCCAAATTAGGCCATCTGCGAATATCTTAGCACCAGGTTCCCCACGAACATTCGGTGCGCTAAGCAGATTTAGAGGTGGCGTCCATCTGTCTGCGCTCCAGGTGCTCCTTCTCGCCAGACGCACGAGGCGGCCGGTTACCCGAGGCCAACCAGTGATCTCTGGTGCGAGGGGATCACTGCGTTTAAGCGACCGATGACCTCGTGGGTAATAACTTCGCATGCGTAATGACCTCTCGTGCATTCAAGTTCAACAGTGGGTGTGACAGGGAATGAGGAAAGGTGTAGTTGACTCATATCTTTTCATATCGCCAAATCATATTGTTTCCTCACGGCCCGGGAGCACATGCTTTGAGGCCCGGTGGTTGGAGACCACTGGAGTAGATAACCTGGTTTATACAATGGTCACCCCGATTTTACCCTATCAGAGACATCCCACTCCCCACAAATTAAAACTTTTTTTAAATTTCCTTTTAATTTCAACAAGTTTATCATGTTTATTTGAGAGAAATATATTGCACCTCTACCTGCAACGAAAAATTAACACTTGACCCAGTGTGATGATCCACACTTGGGAATGCTGTGTCCAGTTCTGGTCACCTCATTATAGGAAGGGTATGGAAGCTGTAGAGAGGGTACAGATCAGATTTACCAGGCTGCTGCCTGGATTAGAGAGCATGTCTTTTGAGGATAGGTTAAGTGAGCCAGGGCTTTTCTTTTTATAGTGGAGGATGAGGGGTGACTGGATAAAGGTATACAAAATGATGAAAGGGTATAAATTGAATGGACAATCAGAGACTTTCCCCAGGGCAGAAATGGCTAACATGAAGGGGCATAATTTTAAACTGATTGGAAGAAAGTAAAGTGGGATGTCAGAGGTAGTTATTTTTTTGACACAGAGCAGTGAGTGTATGGAATGCTCAGGCAGGGGTGGTGGTGGAGACATACATTAGAGGCATTTAACATCTCTTAGGTAGGCATGTGGATGGTAGAAAATTGGATGGTTATGTAGGAGGGAAGGTTATATTGATCTTAGAGTAGATGTAAAGTTTGTGGCCCAAAGGACGTGTACAGTGTGTAATGTTCTATGTTCCATCAACATGGAACATTGCTTTTCTGCAACTCAGCAAAGTTGTCACTTATGATAGTTGATAGAAGTGCTGTAAATTTCCTGAGTTCCAACTCAGTACATGTAGTACAATGATGCAACTGTCATCGGGATTTGTTAACTTTATTTGTTAAGAGAGTTCGACACAGAAGCTGGCAAATGGGATGACTGGATGATCTTTCTGTTCCTCTGTGCCTTGTCTCTACTTAAGCCCTTCTTAATTCAGCAGGGCAAGGAATTCCACTCACTCCAGCTGCTTAACATGGCTTAGAATCAAATTTCATTTTGGAACTGTTCTCTTTTGCATGCTTATGTTCCCTGACAACATCGAGCCTGATCCAGTTCAGTTTACCCACAGTGAGCAGTCAGCAGACATTCTCTCTCGATACAAGGATTGATCTTCACAGAAGGAATTCAACAAGTCAGGTAGCATCTGTGGAGGCAGAGGGATAGTTGCTGCCTCGGGCTAAGGCTGATCTGAGACATTGACCCCCATGGCTTGGCTCGCTGAATTCCTCCAGCAGATTGATTCTTTTTGCTCTAGTGTCTGCTGTCTCCTGCACTGTGCTGGGTAAGTGAATCCACAGCAGACAATTAGCAATGGCATCATTTAGCTGAGCTGCAGTTTCCACTTAGCTCGCATTCCAATTAGTTGAAAAGGGGAGAATACTTGCAGAAGAAATGATAAAATAGTTCTGTTCTTCACCAATGTTTCACTGCCAGTTTTCTCAGATGGGAAATTAAGACAGTGCTGCATGTCTGGGATCTGCTGGCTACTAAGACATGTTGGATGAATATCTTCATTGCACCCCAGCTTGTTTCCATTCTGTAGCTTGAGTCTGAAAGTGATCTTGTTCCGGTCTTAAGTGAGAATACTGTCCAACAGTTAATGATTTTCAACAAGGTATATTTTATAATTTGAATCATTTAAGTTTAGAAAATACTGGTTTAAAAAAACAAATTTTCACATTAAGAAAAGTATTTACCGGAATGTCCTTGAACAAAAGTTCACCTAAGCCTTATTGACAAGTTGCGGGATCTTCCTCTTAACCGATTTGGTTAGACACTGCTGAACCACGGAGTAGAGTTTCTGGCAACCTTCAACACAACACTTGATTGCCTCCACCGATGTCTGCTCCTCCCACTCTCCCTTCGACACCAGTCCCGAGATCTGGTTAAGAGTGGGCAGCAATGCCACCGTCACGCTGCCATTATCCAAACCCCTGCAGCTGGCGGCATTGAACTCCTCGGCCACCGTCGGGTCCAGCAGGGAGATGGCACCACACTGCCTCAAGGAGCAGCCCACGACCACGTCGTACATCTCAATGCCTGCCTCTGCCAGCGCCATGGAGGCACAGGTCAGTGCAGCTGCCAGGGTGGAGCCATCATTCTCCAGAACCACAACGTACACCTCAATCTGAGACCTGGGGTATTTATGGAGGCAGATGGCAGGCTGCAAACTCTGCTCCATAATCAAAGAATACTCCTTTTCTAAGTTGCTCTGAATCCAAGCAGCTCTCTCTTTGCAGGAGAATGGGGCAAATCTAGAAAGAAAATAAATCCAGCAAAGAATTACATTTTTCAGTATGAGAAAGAAAATTCTTTCTACCGTTGTGGTGAAGTGGCAAGGTCTGGAACTTAACCCCTTGAGGAAGAGGACAGGTTGCTGGTGAATTTACTGAATACCTCAACTATTTCTGTAGATTTCAGAGTGGAGAGCCTTTTGACTGGTTACATCACTGCCTGGTCTAGAGGCTCCAATGCACGGGACCAAAAGAGGCTGCAGAGGGTTGTAGCTCTACAGACCCAGCCAGCTCCGAAGGCACATCCGTCCCCACCAGCGGGAAACCCATCAAAAGGTGGTGTCTCATGAAGGAACCTCACTATCTGGGAGATTTCCCCCTTTTCAGGACTATCAGAGGGAATCAGGCGCAGGAGCCATGAATATTACTTCATTCTTTTCTTTGTACTGTTCATTGATATTTGTAATTCCTAGTAATTTTATGTCTTTGCACTGTGTTTTTAAAGCATAACCACAAATTTCACATCCTATGCCCAAAGGGACAGGCTACCACAGATTTCTTTGTGGGCAGATTTGCTAGAGTTGTTGGGGAGGGTTTAAGCGATTTGGCAAGGGGATGGGAACCAGAGTGATAGGACCAGGGATGGGGCAGTTTGTATTCAATTAAGTGCAGTGTGCAATGAGACTGAGGCAGATGATCGGGCAAAATTGCTGTCAGTTGGATGAGGTAAATCTATCATGGGGCAAAATCCAAAAGGATGATGAATACAGGACTAAAGGTGTTATATTTGAACACATGCAGTATATGGAATAAGATAGATGGTCTTTTAGCAGTTAGAGATGTTGTGGGCACCAGTGGCTGATAAAAGATCGTAGTTGAGAGCAGACATCCAAGGATACACACTGTATTGAAAGGACAGGCAGGTAGGCAATGTGTGAGGGGTGGCTCTGTTATTAAAACATGAAATCAAATACCAAGAAAGAGGTGACATAGGATGGGAAGATGTAGAATCCTGGTGGGCAGAATTAAGAAACTGCAACGGTATAAAGACCTTGGTGGGAATTATATGCAGGCCTCATAACAGTAGACAGAATACGGGGTATAAATTACAACAGGAGACAGAAATCACTTTAAAAAGACAATGTTATGATAGTCATGGGGGATTTCAATATGCAGATTGATGGGAAAATCAGGTTGGCGCTGGATCCCAAGAAAAGGAATTTGTAGAGTGCCTATGAGATGGCTTTTTAGAGCAACTCGTGGTTGAGGTCACCAGGAAAAAGGCAATTGGGTGTTGTGTAATAAGCCAGATTTGATTAGAGAGCTGAAAGTTAAAGGAACCCTTAAGAGATAGTGATTGTAAAATGTTAGAATGCACCCTGCAGTTTGAGAGGGAGAAGATAAGGTCAGATATATTAGCATTACAGTTGAGTAAAGGGAATTACAGAGACACGAGAGATGAGTTGGCTAAAGTTGACTGGAAGAGTACAGTAGCAGAAATGATGGTAAGGCATCAATGTTTGGAGTTTCTAACAACAATTCAGAAGGTGCAGGATAGATACATCCCAAAGAAGTGCTCTAAAGGGAGGATAAGTCATCGGCTGACAGAGGAAGTCAAAAACAGCATAAAAGCAAAAGAGAACAAAAAGTTAAAAAGAGTAAAAGGGAGATGAGAGTTGATACTGGACCACTGGGAAATGATGCTAGTGAGGTAGTAATGGGGGACAAAGAAATGGGTGGAGTAATAATAAGAGTTGTTGTGGTGGGAGATTTTAATTTCTCAAGTATCAATTCACATCTCTCTAGAGTGAGGCGTATAGATGGGGTGGAGTTTGTTAGGTGTGTTCAGGAAGGTTTCTTGACACAATATGTAGATAAGCCTACAGGAGGAGAAGCTGTACTTGATCTGTTATTGGGAAATGAACCTGATCAGGTGTCAGATCGCTCAGTGGGAGAGCATTTTGGAGATAGTGATACAAGCATTGGAGAGGGATAGGAACAGACAAATTTAAAAAGTGTTTAATTGGATTAAGGGGAAATATGCGGCTATCAGGCAGGAACTTGGAAGCATAAATTGGGAACAGATGTTCTCAGGGAAATGTATGGAAAAAATGTGGCAAATGTTCAGGGCATATTTGCATGAAGTTCTGCATTGGTACGGTCCAATGAGACAGGGAAAGGATGGTAGGGTACAGAACCATGGTGAACAAAGACTGTTGTAAATCTAGTCAAGAAGAAGAGTTTACCAAAAGGTTCAAAAAACTAGGTAATAACAGAGATCTAGAAGATTATAAGGCTAGCAGGAAGGAGTTTAAGAATGAAATTAGGAGAGTCAGGAGGGGCCATGAGAATGCCTTGGCAGGCAGGATTAAGGAAAACCCCAAAGCATTCTACAAGTATGTGAAAAGCTAGAGGATAAGACATGAGAGACCAATCAAGTGTGACAGTGGAAAAGTGCGTATGGAACCAGAGAAGATAACACAGGTACTTACTGAATACTCTGCTTCAGTATTCACTACGGAAAAGGATCTTGGCGATTGTAGGGATGACTTACAGCGGACTGAAAAGCTTGAGCATGTAGATATTAAGAAAGAGGATGTGCTGAAGCTTTTGGAAAGCATCAAGTTGGATAAGTCACCGGGACTGGATGAGATGTACCCCAGGCTACTGTGGGAGGCGAGGGAGGAGATTGCTGAGCCTCTGGCAATGATCTTTGCATATCAGTGGGGACGGGAGAGGTTACAGAGAATTGAATGGTAGCGAATGTTGTTCCCTTATTCAAGAAAGGGAGTAAAGATAGCCCAGGAAATTATAGACCAGTGAGTCCTACTTCAGTAAGTTGATGGAGAAGATCCTGAGAGGCAGGATTTATGAATATTTGGAGAGGCATAATATGATTAGGAATAGTCAGCATGGCTTTGTCAAAGGCAGGTTGTGCCTTACGAGCCTGAATGAATTTTTTGAGGATGTGACTAAACACATTGATGAAGGAAGAGCAGTAGATGTAGTGTATATGGATTTCAGCAAGGCATTTGATAAGGTACCCCATGCAAGGCTTATTGAGAAAGTAAGGAGGCATGGAATCCAAGGGGACATTGCTTTGTAGATCCAGAACTGACTTGCCCACAGAAGGCAGAGTGGTTGTAGACAGGTCATATTCTACATGGACATCGGTCACCAGTGGAGTGCCTCAGGGATCTGTTCTGGGACCCTTATTTTTTTATAAATGACCTGGATGAGTAAGTGGAGGGATGGGTTAGAAAATTTGCTGATGACACTAAGGTTGGAGGTGTTGTGGGTAGTGTGGAGAGCTGTCAGAGGTTACATTGGAATATTGATTAAATGCAAAACTGGGCTGAGAAGTGGCAGATGGAGTTCAACCCAGATAAGTGTGAGGTGGTTCAATTTGGTAGGTCAAATATGATGGCAGAATACAGCATTAATGTCAAGACTCTTGGCAGTGTGGAGGATCAGAGGAATCTTGGGGTCTGAGTCCATCGGACGCTCAAAGCAGCTGCGCAGGTTGACTCTGTGGTTAAGAAGGCGGACGGTGTACTGGCCTTCATCAATCATGGGATTGAGCTTAGGAGCCGAGAAATAATGTTACAGCTATATAGGATCCTGGTCAGACCCCACTTGGAGTACTGTATTCAGTTCTGGTTGCCTCACTACAGGAAGGATGAGGAAACCATACAAAGGGTGCAGAGGAGATTTACAAAGATGTTGCCTGGATTCGGGAGCATGCCTTATGAGAACAGGTTGAGTGAACTTGGTCTTTTCTCCTTAGAGCAATGGAGAATGAGAGGTGACCTGATAGAGGTGTAAAAAATGATGAGAGGTATTGATGGTGTGGATAATCAGAGGCTTTTGCCCAGGGCTGAAATGGCTAACATGAGAGGGCACAGTTTCAAGGTGCTTGGAAATAGGTACAGAGATGTCAGCGCTAAGGTTTTTTTAATGCAGAAAGTGGTAAGTGTGTGCCAGCAATGATGGTGGGGGCGGATATGAGAGGGTCTTTTAAGAGACTCCTGGATAGGTACATGGAGCACAGAAAAATAGAGGGCTGAAGGCTGTGGGCAAGTCAGTTCTGGATCTACAAAGCAATGTCCCCTTGGATCCCATGCCTCCTTACTTTCTCAATAGGCCTTGCATGGGGCACCTTATCAAATGCCTTCCTAAAATCCATATACACTACATCTACTGCTCTACCTTCATCACAAAATCCTGAGAAAGGTTGCTGAAGAGATAACTGATGCTCTGGTCATGATCTTTCAAGAATTACTTCATTCTGGCACGGTCCTGGAGGTCTGGAAGATTGCAAATGTCACTGCACTCTTTAGGAAGGGAGGAAGGCAAAAGAAAGGAAGTTATGGCCAGTTAGCCTAACCTCAGTGGTTGGGAAAGTGTTGGAGTCCATTATTAAGGATGAGGTTTCAGGGTACTTGTAGACTAACGATAAAATAAGTTAAAGTCAGCTTGGTTACTGTAAAGGGAACTCTTGCCTGACAGTTCTTTGAGGAAGTAACAAGCAATTGGACAAAGGAGAGTCAGTGGATATCATTTACTTGGATTTTCAGAAGGCATTTGCTAAGCTGCCACATAAGACTGCTTAACAAGATAAAGTGCAAGAAAGATACTGGCATGGATAGAGCAATGGCTGATAGGTCGGAGGCAGTGAGTAGGAATAAAAGAGGCCTTTTCTGGTTGGTTGCTGATATCAAGTGGTGTTCCTCAGGGGTCAGTATTGGGACCGCTACTTTTCATACTGTGCGTCAATGATTTAGATAGATAATGGAATTGATGGCTTTGTGGTAAAGTTTGTGGAAAATACAAAGATAGGTGGAGGGGTAGGTAGTGCTGAGGAAGCAATGCGATTACAGCAGGACTGGGACCAAATTGGAAGAATGGGCAAAAATGTGACAGATGGAATAGTGTTGGGAAATGTACAATAATGCATTTTGGTCAAAGGAACAATAGTGTGGACTATTATCTAAACGGGGAGAAGGTTCAAACATCAGAGGTGCAGAGGGACTTAGGAGTCCTTGTACAAGACTTCCAGAAGGTTAATTTACAGGTTGAGTCCGTGGTAAAGGCAGCAAATGCAATGTTGGTATTTATTTCAAAGGGAATAGAATATAAAAGCAAGGAGATAATGCTGAGGCTTCGTAAGATGTTCGTCAGGCCACACTTGGAGTATTGTCAACAGTTTTGAGCCCCATATCTCAGAAAGGATGTGTTGTCATCAGAGAGAGTCCAGAGGAGGTTCACGAGGATGATTCTGGGAATGAAGGGGTTAACATGTGAGGAGTGTTTCACACCTTTGGGCCTGTACTGACTGGCATTTAAAAGAATGCCAGGGGATTTGATTGAAACCTACTGAATAAGGTGGTTGTGAAGAGAATGTTTCCTTTGGTGGGACTGTCCAGAACTAGAAGGCACAGCTTCAAACGCGAGGGGGTGTCCTTTTTGGATAGAGGTGAGGAGGAGTTTTTTTAGCCAGAGAGCAGTGAACCTGTTGAATGTTCTGCCACAGACTGTACTGGAGGCCAAGATCACAGGTATATTTAAGGCAGAAGTTTATCGTTTCCTGATTGGTCAGGGCATCAAAGGATATGGCAAGAAGGCAGGTATATGTGGTTGAGTGGGATCCAGGATCATCCATGATGGAATGGCAGAGCAGATTCAAAGGGGTGAATAGCCTATTTTTGCTCCTATGTCTTATGGAGAAGGAATATAATGTAGCAAATATTAGTGGGAAGATTTTTTTTTAAAGACCAACAGAAGGCAACTAAAAAAGCAATAAGGAAAGAAAAATTAAATATGAGGTAATAATAAAGAGGACGCCAACATTATTTTTCAGATACTGTATGTAAAATGTAAGAGAGGTGACAGTGGATACTGGACCACTGAAAAATGACACTGGAGAGGTAGTAATGGGAACATGGAAGTGATAGATAAAGTATCTTGCATCAGTCTTCTCTGCGGAAGACACCGCAGGTATGCCATAAATTCAAGAGTGTCGAGAGGTAGAACTGAGTGCAGTTGTAATTTCTCAGTAGAAGGTGCTTGGGAAGCCGAACTGCCAGAAGGTAGATAAGTCATCAGATGGACGACACCCCAGGGTTCTGAAAGAGGTATTGTGGAGGCATTAATGATCTTTCAAGAATCACTAGATTCTAGAATGGTTCTGGAGGATATGAAAATTGCAAATATCACTTCATTCTTTAAGAAGGAAGGGAGGCAAAAGACAGAAAATTATAGGCCAATTAATCTAACTTCAGAAGAGGTCAGAGATAAGGTTTCTGGATACTTGTAGGTACATAAAATATGCCAAAGTCAGCATGGTTTTCTTAAGGGGAAATCTAGCCTGACAACCCATTGGAATTCTTTGAGGAAATTAACACGGAGGATAGACAATGGAGTGTTAAGAGGATGTTGTTTACTTGGCTTTTCAGAAGGCCTACGACAAGGTGCTGCATATGAGGTTGCTAAACAAGAGCCCATGGTATCACAGGAAAGATTGTAGCATGGATAGAAGATTGACTGACTGGCAGGAGACAAAGAGTGGTAATAAAGGGAGCCCATTTGGTTGGCTGCTGGTGACTAGTGGTGTTCCACAGGGGTCCGTGTTGGGACCACTTATTTCCACATTACGTCAATAATTTTGATGAAAGAATTGATTATTTTTTGGTCAATTTTGCAGACAACACAAAGACAGGTGGAGTGTTGAAGAGTGTCTACAGAAGAATTTAAACAGCTTGGGAGAATGGGCAAAGAAGTGGCAGATGGAATACAGTACAGGGAAGTGTAAGGTCATACACTTTGGTAGAAGTAATAAAGGCATACATTACTTTATAAACGAGAAGAAAACCCAGAAATCAGAAGAGCAAAGGGATTTGGGAGTCCTCATGTAAGATTCCCTAAAGGTTAACTTGCAGGTTGAGTCAATGGTAAATAAGGCAAATGTAATTTTAGCATTTATTTTGAGAGGACTAGAATACAAAATCAAGGATGTAAATGCTGAGGCTTTATAAGGTATTGGTTAGACCACACTTTGAATATTATGAGCAATTTTGGGCCCCTCATCTAAGAACTTATGAGCTGGCATTAGAGAGGGTCCGGAGGAGGTTCACAAACACGATTACAGGAATGAAAGAGTTAACATATTAGAAGCTTTTGATGGCTCTGCACCTGCACTTGGAGTTTAGAAGAGAGAAGGGGTATCTTACTGAAACTTATCGAATACTGAAAGGCCGAGAAGAGTGAATGTGGACAGGATGTTTCCTATGGCCAAGGCACAGCCTCAGAACTGAGGAGCATCCATTTCGAACAGAGATGAGGTATTTATCGGGTCCACTGACAGACGTCGAAGGGAGAGGGCAGAATGGGCCTCACGCACCGGAACTCGCAGCTCAGGGTGGCTCCGCTGAGGCGCCGCTCCTCCTTGCGCTCGCCGTCGCGGGGCCCGTACACGGCGCACAGCACCTTGCTGCGGCCGCACTCGGTATACACCGACCCGTCTGCTTGGCTCACCAGCCCGGCCCGCGCAAACACCGGCCTCGGCTCGGCCGGCGCTCGCCCATCCGCCCGTGGTACCAGCGGACACGGCTTCGACCCGCCATCGTCCCGCGCAAACAGCAGCGGAGACTGCGATTCCTCCGGGGCGCGCACCCGCTTGGTGTCCACCGGCATGAGGCCGAGAGTCGAGGAGGCGGCGGCGTCGGCAAGGCCGCGGACGACGAGGCGGCGCCGTCGGCAAGAGCGACCTCCTGCTCCTCCCGCCGGCAGCGCCCCCCGAGGCTCGGAGGACCGGCTCACGCCCGGTGGCACTGAGCAGAGAAAATCAATCCGGTTTAATATCGCTGTGAAGAAATTTATTGTTTTGCGGCAGCAGGACAGTGGAATACACAATAAAATAGTATAAATTACAATGATTAATATAGAAAAATAAATAAGTAGCGCAGAAAGAGGGGAAAAAAATGTGAGGTACTGGGTTTATTGTCCGTTCAGTAATCTGATGGTGGACGGGTAAATGCTGTTCCTGAACACTGTGTGTGTGTTTTTCATTGATGGTAGCATGAAACAGGGCTTGTGCCGGGTGGTGGGGGTTCGTAATGATGGATGCCGTCTATTTCAGACATCACCTTTTGAAGATGTCCTGGGGTAGTTAGTACCCCTGATGGAACTGGTGTAGTTAGTACCCCTGGATGTCCTGGAGTGGTTAGTACCCCTGGATGTCCTGGGGTGGTTAGTACCCCTAATGTCCTGGGCTGGTTAGTACCCTTAATGTCCTGGGCTGGTTAGTACCCCTGGATGTCCTAGGGTAGTTAGTACCCCTGGATGTCCTGGGGTAGTTAGTACCCCTGGATGTCCTGGGGTGGTTAGTACCCCTAATGTCCTGGGCTGGTTAGTACCCCTGGATGTCCTGGGCTGGTTAGTACCCCTGGATGTCCTAGGGTGGTTTGTACCCCTGATGGAACTGGGCTGGTTAGTACCCCTGGATGTCCTGGGCTGGTTAGTACCCCTGGATGTCCTAGGGTAGTTAGTACCCCTGGATGTCCTGGGGTAGTTAGTACCCCTAATGTCCTGGGGTGGTTAGTACCCCTAATGTCCTGGGCTGGTTAGTACCCCTAATGTCCTGGGCTGGTTAGTACCCCTGGATGTCCTAGGGTGGTTTGTACCCCTGATGGAACTGGGCTGGTTAGTACCCCTGGATGTCCTGGGCTGGTTAGTACCCCTGGATGTCCTAGGGTAGTTAGTACCCCTGGATGTCCTGGGGTAGTTAGTACCCCTAATGTCCTGGGGTGGTTAGTACCCCTAATGTCCTGGGCTGGTTAGTACCCCTAATGTCCTGGGCTGGTTAGTACCCCTAATGTCCTGGGCTGGTTAGTACCCCTAATGTCCTGGGCTGGTTAGTACCCCTGGATGTCCTGGGCTGGTTAGTACCCCTGGATGTCCTAGGGTGGTTTGTACCCCTGATGGAACTGGGGTGGTTTGTACCCCTGATGGAACTGGGGTGGTTTGTACCCCTGATGAAACTGGGGTGGTTTGTACCCCTGGATGTCCTGGGGTGGTTTGTACCCCTGATGGAACTGGGGTGGTTAGTACCCCTGATGGAACTGGGGTGATCAGTACCCCTGATGGAACTGGGGTGGTTTGTACCCATGATGGAACTGGTGTAGTTAGTAACCCTGGATGTCCTGGGGTGGTTAGTACCCCTGGATGTCCTAGGGTAGTTAGTACCCCTGGATGTCCTGGGGTAGTTAGTACCCCTGGATGTCCTGGGGTGGTTAGTACCCCTAATGTCCTGGGCTGGTTAGTACCCCTGGATGTCCTGGGCTGGTTAGTACCCCTGGATGTCCTAGGGTGGTTTGTACCCCTGATGGAACTGGGCTGGTTAGTACCCCTGGATGTCCTGGGCTGGTTAGTACCCCTGGATGTCCTAGGGTAGTTAGTACCCCTGGATGTCCTGGGGTAGTTAGTACCCCTAATGTCCTGGGCTGGTTAGTACCCCTAATGTCCTGGGCTGGTTAGTACCCCTAATGTCCTGGGCTGGTTAGTACCCCTGGATGTCCTGGGGTGATTAGTACCCCTGATGAAACTGAGTTGGTTTGTACCCCTGGATGTCCTGGGGTGGTTTGTACCCCTGATGGAACTGGGGTGGTTAGTACCCCTGATGGAACTGGGGTGGTTAGTACCCCTAATGTCCTGGGCTGGTTAGTACCCTTAATGTCCTGGGCTGGTTAGTACCCCTGGATGGCCTAGGGTGGTTAGTACCCCTGATGGAACTGGGGTGGTTAGTACCCCTGATGGAACTGGGGTGATTAGTACCCCTGATGGAACTGGGGTGGTTAGTACCCCTGATGGAACTGGGGTGATTAGTACCCCTGATGAAACTCGGTTGGTTTGTACCCCTGGATGTCCTGGGGTGGTTAGTACCCCTGATGGAACTGGGGTGATTAGTACCCCTGATGGAACTGGGGTGGTTAGTACCCCTGGATGTCCTGGGGTGGTTAGTACCCCTAATGTCCTGGGCTGGTTAGTACCCCTAATGTCCTGGGCTGGTTAGTACCCTTAATGTCCTGGGCTGGTTAGTACCCCTGGATGTCCTAGGGTGGTTAGTACCCCTGATGGAACTGGGGTGGTTAGTACCCCTGATGGAACTGGGGTGGTTAGTACCCCTAATGTCCTGGGCTGGTTAGTACCCCTAATGTCCTGGGGTGATTAGTACCCCTGATGGAACTGGGGTGGTTTGTACCCCTGATGGAACTGGGGTGGTTAGTACCCCTGATGGAACTGGGGTGGTTAGTACCCCTGATGGAACTGGGGTGATTAGTACCCCTGATGGAACTGGGGTGATTAGTACCCCTGATGGAACTGGGGTGATTAGTACCCCTGATGAAACTCGGTTGGTTTGTACCCCTGGATGTCCTGGGGTGGTTAGTACCCCTGATGGAACTGGGGTGGTTAGTACCCCTGATGGAACTGGGGTGATTAGTACCCCTGATGGAACAGGGGTGATTAGTACCCCTGATGGAACTGGGGTGGTTAGTACCCCTGGATGTCCTGGGGTGGTTAGTACCCCTGATGGAACTGGGGTGATTAGTACCCCTGGTGGAACTGGAGTGGTTTGTACCCCTGATGGAACTGGGGTGATTAGTACCCCTGGATGTCCTGGGGTGATTAGTACCCCTGATGAAACTGGGTTGGTTTGTACCCCTGGATGTCCTGGGGTGGTTTGTACCCCTGATGGAACTGGGGTGGTTAGTACCCCAGATGAAACTGGGTTGGTTTGTACCCCTGGATGTCCTGGGGTGGTTAGTACCCCTGATGAAACTGGGTTGGTTTGTACCCCTGGATGTCCTGGGGTGATTAGTACCCCTGATGGAACTGGGATGATTAGTACCCCTGGATGTCCTGGGGTGGTTAGTACCCCTGATGGAACTGGGGTGGTTAGTACCCCTGATGGAACTGGGGTGATTAGTACCCCTGATGGAACTGGGGTGGTTAGTATCCCTGGATGTCCTGGGGTGGTTAGTACCCCTGATGGAACTGGGGTGGTTAGTCCCGCTGATTGTGTTGGCTGAGCTGAAAATTTCTGTGTGTTTTTACAGTACTGTTGAGGATATAATGAGCACAGTGGATAGAGGGGAACAGGTGGACATTATTTACTTGGATTCCAAGAAGGCTTTCAAAAAGTGCCACATAAAAGACTTATCCATAAGATAAGGATGCATTGAGTTGGGGTTGATGCATTAGCACGGGTAGAAGATTGGTTAACTAATAGAAAGCAAAGAGTTGGGATACACGTGTGGCAATCAGCGGTGAATGGTGTGCCACAGGGGTCGGTGCTGTGCCCGCAGCTGTTCATGATATACATTAACAATCTGGAAGAGGGGACAGAGTGTAATGTATCTATGTTTGTCGATGGTACTAAATTGAGTGAAAAAGCAAATTGTACAGAGGATGTGGAGAGTCTGCAGAGGGATATAGATAGGTTAAGTGAGTGGGCGAGGGTCTGGCAGATGGAGTACAATGTAAGGTCATCCACTTTGGAAGGAAAAATGGAAGAGCAGATTATGATTCAAATGGTAAAAAATTGCAGCGTGCTGCTGTGCAGAAGGACTTGGGAATGCTTGTGCATGAATCACAAAAGGTTGGTTTGCAGGTGCAGCAGGCTATCAAGAAGGCAAATGGAATGTTGGCCTTCATTGCTAGAAGGATTGAATTTAAGAGCAGGGAGGATATGCTGCAACTGTGTGGAGTATTGATGAGGCCACACCTGGAGTACTGCCTGCATTTCTGGTCTCCTTACTTGAGGAAGGATATACTGGCTTTGGAGACAGTGCAGTGGAGGTTCACCAGGTTAATTCCAGAGATGAGGGGATTAAACTATGAGGAGAGATTGAGTCACTTGGGACTGTACTCACTGGAATTCAGAAGGATGAGAGAAGATCTTATAGAAATACAAAGTTGTATATAAAACTTTGAAAAAGATAAATGAAATAGAGCCAGGAAAGTTGTCTCCACTTTAACTAAAGGTGAAACTTTAACTAAGGGACATGGGGGAGTAGATTTAGGACAAAGATGAGGAGGAACTGCTTTTTCCAAAGAGTGGTGAATCTGTGGAATTCTCTGCCCGATGAAGCAGTGGAAGCTACCTCAGTAAATATATTTAAGACAAGGTTGGATAGATTTTTGCACAGTAGGGGAATTAAGGGTTATGGGGAAAAGGCAGGTAGGTGGAGATGAGTCCATGGTCAGATCAGCCATGATGATGGCCTACTCCTGCTCCTATTTCTTATGTTCCTATGTACTGTACAGTGGCTCCTCCATACGACTGGTTAGAATGTTCTCCAAGGTACACCTTTGGTTACATACCAATTCTCAAATTTCTAGAGCCTATGTCATGTCTTCTTTGTAATTGCATCAGTATGTTGGGCACAGGATAGATCTTGAGATATGCTGACTTCCAGGAAGTTAAACTGCTTCCCCTTTCTACTGCTGATCCCTCAATGGGGACTGGTGTATATTCCCTCGACTTCCCCTTCTTCCTGAAGTCCACAGTCAATTCTTACTGAAGTTGAGGGCGAGGTTGTTGTTGCGACACCACTCACCCAGCTGATGTGTCTCACTCCTGTACACCTCCTCGTCACCATCTGAGATTCTGCCAATAGTTGTGTCATTGGCAAATTTATAGATGCTGTTTGAGCTGTGCCTAGCCACATGGTCACGTGTGTAGAGAGAGTAGAGCAGTGGGCTGAACAAGCATCCTTGAGGTGCACCCGTGTTGACTGTCAGCGAGGAGGAGATGTTATTTCCAATCTCCCAGTAAGGAAGTCAAAGCTCCAGTTACAGAGGGAGGTACAGAGGCCCAGGTTTTGGAGCTTGTTGATTAGAACTGAGGGTATGATTGTGTCGAATGCTGAGCTGTAATCGATAAACAGCAGCCTGATGTAGGTATTACAATTGTCCAGGTGATCCAAGGACGAATGGTGAGCCAGTGAGATGCACTCTCCTGTGGAAATGGGCAAATTGAAGTGGGTCCAGGTCCTGGTTTAGGCAGGACTGGATTCTGGCCATGACCAACCCCTTAAAGCGTTTCATCACAGTAGCTGTGAGCGCCACTGGGGTGACAGTCATTGGGGCAGTTCACCCTGCTCTTCTTGGCCACTGGAAAAAACCACCACCCTTTTGAAGGTTCCCAGGTGGGAACCTGTGTCTGCAGCAGTGAGAGATTGAAGATGTCCTTGAACACTCCCCAGTGGTTGGCACGGGTTTTCAGTGCCCTGACAAGCACACCATCAGGGCCCGACACCTTCCGAATGTTCAAGCTTTTGAAAGATGTTCTCACATCAGCCTCCGAGACAGAAATCACAATGTCACTCGATGCTGCAGATATAGGAAAGAGGCTAAAAGAAAGAGGGAGGTATAAAGAGGGGTTTCAGAGTCAGTAGTTCTAACACCTTGTGTTGAGGCCCTGATACTGCCGTATACCATCTTATGAGCAAGTTCGTTCTTGGCAACAGAGGAGAGGGAGTTAGGACTGAGTAATACACAAAATGTTGGAGGAACTCAGCAGGCTGGGCAACATCTATGGAAAAGAGGACAGTCAACGTTTTGGGCCGAGACCTTCAGCATGACTGGAAAGGAAGGGAAGAAGTCAGAGTACGAAGGTGGAGGGAGGGAGGAAGAAGTACAAGGTAGGTAAAACTGGGGTGGAGGGGTGAAATGAAGAGTTGGGAAGTTGATTGGTGAAAGAGATACAGGGTTGGAGAAGGGGAATCTGAGAGGAGAGGATAGAAGACCATGGAAGAAAGGGAAGAGGGAGGTGATGGGCAGATAAGGAGATATGAGAGAGGGAAATTGAATTGACTTCTTGCATCCTTCACATACATGAGGAGAAAAATCTTTACGTTACGTCTCCGTCTAAATGTGCAATCCTAGTCATTTATAATAAATAAAATAGTTAAAGAAGCATAGTGTAACACCCTGGGAATGGTTTCACTGCTAACATAATGGTCTCTCTGTAGCAGCGGTGTCTGGGTTACAGTTAGAGGAGGTGTCACCGCTAACGTAATGGTCTGTCTGTAGGAGCGGTGTCTGGGTTACGGTTAGAGGAGGCGTCACCGCTAACGTAACGGTCTCTCTGTAGGAGCGGTGTCTGGGTTACGGTTAGAGGAGGCGTCACCGCTAACGTAATGGTCTCTCTGTAGGAGCGGTGTCTGGGTTACGGTTAGAGGAGGCGTCACCGCTAACGTAACGGTCTCTCTGTAGGAGCGGTGTCTGGGTTACGGTTAGAGGAGGTGTCACCGTTAACGTAATGGTCTGTCTGTAGGAGCGGTGTCTGGGTTACGGTTAGAGGAGGCGTCACCGCTAACGTAATGGTCTCTCTGTAGGAGCGGTGTCTGGGTTACGGTTAGAGGAGGCGTCACCGCTAACGTAATGGTCTCTCTGTAGGAGCGGTGTCTGGGTTACGGTTAGAGGAGGCGTCACCGCTAACGTAACGGTCTCTCTGTAGGAGCGGTGTCTGGGTTACGGTTAGAGGAGGCGTCACCGCTAACGTAACGGTCTCTCTGTAGGAGCGGTGTCTGGGTTACGGTTAGAGGAGGCGTCACCGCTAACGTAATGGTCTCTCTGTAGGAGCGGTGTCTGGGTTACGGTTAGAGGAGGTGTCACCGTTAACGTAATGGTCTCTCTGTAGGAGCGGTGTCTGGGTTACGGTTAGAGGAGGTGTCACCGCTAACGTAATGGTCTCTCTGTAGGAGCGGTGTCTGGGTTACGGTTAGAGGAGGTGTCACCGCTAACGTAATGGTCTCTCTGTAGGAGCGGTGTCTGGGTTACGGTTAGAGGAGGTGTCACCGTTAACATAATGGTCTCTCTGTAGGAGCGGTGTCTGGGTTACGGTTAGAGGAGGTGTCACCGCTAACGTAGGAGCGGTGTCTGGGTTACGGTTAGAGATAACGGGTGCTTTGGAATGTGTGCTGTCCAATGAAGGAGTGTGTTTTCGTGCTGAGTGTCTGACACCGTGGTGAGCTGGGCCTTTTGTTCGGCGGGAAATGAAGAGCAAAGAGGCTGGTGCAGAGCCATGAACCAACGAAGGCCGGGAAGATCGAAGGAGGATCGACAAAGGGGAAACCCTGAGCTCCAACGTGTGCACGTTGGACTGTTTCATTAAAATGGGCACAACCCTTTAGTCAAATTGAGAATCATAAAGCTAAATCATTTAATGGCACGTGGAGTACTGACTGTTATTTCATGGTTCTGATTGGTAACAGGTAACACATCACGGAACATCCACACAAGCAGGGTTTTGCACCTCAATTTCACACGTTTGGTGAGGCCAGAGATCGTCTTCCCTGGACTTCTGCAGTGGCAGAACCTGAGGCGTACAATAGAAATACACTCAAATCAGCGTGAGTTCATCAGTCTGATGGCCTGGTGCAAGAAGCTGTCCTGGAGCCTGTTGGTCCTGGCTTTTATACTGCGGTACCATTTCCTGGATGATAGCAGTTGGAACAGTTTGTGGTTGGGGTGACTCGGGTCCCCAATGATCCTTCAGGCCCTTTTCACACACCTGTCCTTGTAAATGTCCTGAATTATGGAAAGTTCACAACTACAGATTAAGGTAGATTAGTTCCCATACCAGGCAGTGATGTGGCCAGTCAAGATGCTCTCAATTGTGCCCCTGTAGAAAGTTCTTAGGATTTGGGAGCCTATACCAAACTTCCTCACCATCTGAGGTGAAAGAGGTGCTGTTGTGTCTTTTTCACCACACAGCTGGTATGTACAGACCACGTTAGGTCCTCGGTGATGTGGATGCCGAGGAACTTGAAGCTGTTTACCATCTCAACCCCAGATCCATTGATGTCAGTAGGGGTTAGCCCATCTCCATTCCTCCGGTAATCCACAACCAGCTCCTTTGTTTTTGCGACATTGAGGAAGAGGTTGTTTTCTTGACACCACTGTGTCAGTGTGATGACTTCTTCTCTGTAGGCCACCTTGTTATTGTTTGAGATGAGGCCAATCAATGTAGAGTCATTGGCAAATTTAATTAGCAGATTGGAGCTGTGGGTGGTGATACAGTCATAGGTATACAGAGAGTAAAGGAGGGGACTCAGCATGCAGCCCTGAGGGGCTCCTGTGTTGACAGTCAGAGGATTGGAGGTGAGGGAGCTCACTCTTACCATCTGCCGATGACCTGACAGGTGATTGCTGCACAAGACAGGGTCAAGGCTGAGGTCTCTGAGCTTCCTGTCGAGCCTGGGTGGAACTGTGGTGTTGAATGCTGAACTGTAGTCCAAGAACTGCATTCTCACAGAAGCATCCTTCTTCTCCAGGCATCCTTCTTCTCCAGGGACAAGATATACAGTGGGAATGGCGAGGGTTGGGGGCGGGGCAATTACCAGAAATTAGAGAAATCAATGTTCATGCCATCAGGTTGGAGGCTACCCAGACAGAATACAAGGTATTGTTCCTCCAAGTTGAGTGTGGCCTCATTGTGACAGTAGAGGCCATGGAATGACACGTTGGAATCGGAGTGGGAAGTGCTATTGAAATGAGTGGCCACTGGGAGATCCCGCTTTTTCTGATGGACAGAGTATAGGTGAAGCAGTCTCCTAATCTACGTTGGGTCTCACTGATATACGAGAGGCCACACCAGGAGCACCAGATACGGTAGACGAGTAGGTGAAGTGTCACCTCACCTGGATGAGTTGTTTGGAAGCTCACTGAACTCAGTTTCAAAGACCTTCATATGACAAATGGTGGTGAGAGAGGAGATGTAGGGGCAGGTGTATCACTTGTTCCACTTGCAAGGACAAGTGTCAGGAGGGAGATCAGTGGGAGTGGACAAGGAAGTCGTGTAGGGAGTGATCCCTGCGGAAAGCAGAAAGTGGAGGGGGGGGGAGGTGGAGGAAAGATGTGCTTAGTGGGATCCTGTTGGTGGAAGTTATGGAAAATTATGTGCTGGATGCAGAGGTTAGTGGGGTGGTAGGTGAGGACAATGAGACCCTCACCTGCCCCTACATCTCCTCCCTCACTACCATATGACGTATGAAGGTCCTTGAAAGTGAGTTAAGTTCAGTGTTGGGGTGATTGAAGTTATCCCTCTGGTTCAAGGGCCTGATGGTTGAGAGGTAATATTTGTTCCTAAAATGGGTCCTGAGGCTCCTGTACTTCCTTCCTGATAGCAGAAGGTGACATATGATATGTTTGCCTTCATAGGTGGAGGCACAGAGTATTTGAATTGGTGCATTATGTTGCAACTTACTGTGAATTGTGTGCAGCTTTGGTTGCCACTTGATGGGAAGAATGTGGCTGTACTGAAGAGTGTAATGGAGATTCACCAGGATCGGAGGATTGGTAATGGAGATTGGAAAGACTGGGCTTCATTTCCCTGGAGCAAAGGGGGCATAGAAATTAGATAAGCACTTAAGGGCATACATGGGTTAGTTAACCAAATCTCATGTTAAGGGTATCAGAACCAAGAGGTCATAGGTTTAAGGTGAGAGGAAAGTTTTAAAAAGCAGATCGGAGGGTAAAGCTTTTTTTAAACATAGGCTGATATCTGGAACATACTGTTGGAGGAATTCAGATAGAATCACAGTGTTTAAGAGATAATTAGAAATAGGCAGAACAAGCAAATGGGATTAGGTGAAACAGGTGACAAGCCCAAATCCACTCTCCCTTTAAACTCTCAGGCTTTATTTTTATAATTATGTAGTGCTTTTCTCAAATGCCTTTCAACTCTGCCTACACATCAACTATTTCCAGCTGTCATTTTAGTGAGTTTGATCAGTGGTTCAACCAGAATATTTAATTCTAGTAATTCACAGGTAGTATGAGGTATGTTAACTCATAGTTACAAGTGGGGGGTGAGGCTGGATTCCATTGGAGATGGCTGAAGTTATGGAGGATTATGTGAAGTAGTTAAGTATAATCACACCCTTTAGTCCTCTCCCACACGCATCCATCAGATTGTATTCATTTTTCAGGTTGGTTCTAAATGAACCCAAGTAATTAATCAGTGTACACTGTGTCAAGACTGTCACTGTGAAGGGTCTTGACTTGAAATGTCATCTGTTTAATTCCCTCCAAATGCTGCCTGACCTACTGAGTTAGCCAAATCAAGTGTGGTGATGAATCAGCATATAGGAGGGAGATTGAAAATCTGGCTGCGTGTTGCCTAACAACCTCTCACTCAGTCAGCATGATCAAGGAGCAGACTATTAATTTTAAGAGGAATTTGGAGGTCCATAAGCCAATCCTTATTGGAGGTGGCATGGGTAGCATCTTGGAATTCCTTGGTGTTATCATCTCAGAGGATTGGTCCTGGATTCAGCACCTAAGTGCCATTACAAAGAAACTGCAGCAGCACCTCTACTTAGAAGTTGGCAGGGAGTATATCAACTAGTTGCATCACATCCTGGTATGGAAACACCAATGCCCTTGGAAATGACTAAGCCCATCACAGGTAAAGTCCTCCCCCCCAACCCCCCACTGAGCACATCTACATGGAGTGCTGTTGCACAAAGTAGCATCTATCATCAGGGACTCCCATCACCCAGGCCATGCTCATTTCTCTCTGGTGCCATCAGAAAGGTGATACAGGAGCCTCAGGATCCATGCTACCCACTTCAGGAACTAATATTACCCCTCAACCATCAGGCTCTTGAACCAGAGAAATAACATCACTCACCTTCAAGGACTCTTCATCTCATGTTGTTCATACTTACTATTTTCTTTATGCATTTGCAGTTTGTTGTCTTTTGCACATTGGTTGTTTGTCCCATCTTGTCATGTGTATTCTTTCTTTGTACTTACTGTGTATGCCTGCAAGAAAATGAATCTCAGGGTTGTACATGGTAATATTATGTACTTTGATAACAAATTTACTTTTAACTTTCCTCCAGTATAATTTGTGTGTTGCTCCAGATTTCCAGCATCTGCAGAATCTTGTCTCCATTCTCTTAAGCACTTATAAAAAAGCATTACTATTTCTACTAATAATGTGCTGTCAAATCACGTAAGCTCCGCAACAGACTATTTCAAGACCTCAGCCCCCATAGAAAGAGGTGAGAGTATGAAATGGGCAGGATAATTAGCAGTCTGACAGGCAAATCCCAGACTAGTACACTGGGAGAGGACCTGAAATTAGCTTCCTGGCCAGCTGGAAAATAATGTGCACGATATGAGAACCACAAATTCTAGATCAGCTGATTATCCTCAAACATGCTGATCAGATTCAGCATAAACTGTTTTCTAGTATGTAACAAAATGCCATTAATAATGTTGAAATGAGAAACAAAAATGGTTGAAATATTCAGCAGGTCAGTCAACATCACTTAAGAGAAATTGAGCTAGTCTCAAGTTGATGACCTTCTTCAAAATTGAAGGAGTTAGAAATCCAGCACATTTTAAGTTGCAGAGCAGAGGGAGAAGTGGAGAGAAGAAGTAAGTGAAAGGTTGCAGATGAAATGACAATGATGGTAATGCTGACTGCAGGAGGAGGGAAAGACTGCAGTGACCGGTGATCTGCCTGCCATGTCAAGAGATATTCCCCAAATGTCAAATACAAACCAGAAGAAAAAAGTGGAAATGGGTGAGATTTACTGCATGTGTATTTCTATTTATTCCCAGCGTAAAAGTCCTGCTTAACAATTAGCTGCGCTTTGTGAAAGGTTGAATGAGTTGGTCATTTGGGAGCTAGCAGAGCTGCACTGAGGCGATTCCCACCCAGCACAATCACAAAACACTTGGAAGCAAAGGTAAATTTTTGATTATGAGGTTTTATTACAAACAACAGCTAATTCTGAAGCTAAGAACAATTAGTTCAGACATGACATTTGAAATAGATACAATATTTTGAACTGCATTTTTTTGTTGCTCAATTGGTAAACGCTTAGAAGGCTATGGGTTTGAGCCACATTAGAGATGCATGAATGAATATTTAGGTTAGGTTTATAGTGCTGCACTGGGAGCTTATGTCTTGGTCAGGCATTAACTGAAGTCATATCGGTTTTCTCAGGTGCAGATGTATGATGTTGCAACTGACACCATTTTAAAAAGCTGAAAAGATATCCGCTCAGTCAAAAATCACTGGGAAAAAAAAGGTTATTATCACACTGATGTAAACAGGCAAATATGCAAATTCTACATCACAGCAAGCAGAAGTACTGAGGCTGCAGTTAGTTGTGTAAGGAATTATAACAGTGCCACAGACAATTGTGGAGGCCAAGACACTATATTTAAAGTGGAGGTTGATAGATTCTTGATTAGCCAGGGTGTCAAGAAGAAGGCAGAATGAGTTGAGATGGTTAGTAAATTGGCTATGATGGAATGGCGGAGCAGACTCAATGGACTGACGGCATAATCCTGCTCCTTCATCTTGTGTTCTTAAAATGCAAATCTTTATTATAAATAAATTATGACCATTTAAAAAAATAAAAATTTTCACAACTACTCATTTTATTTAGACTTACGATCAATGACAGAGGTTTGATAAAGATGATTAGTTGCTGAAAAGCTGTTTAAAGAATCTGAGACATTCATTTTCCTGTATCAGTTGGCAGCTTTGTTTATGTTAGCTACTGGACAGTGGAGCCAGACCTATCCCCACATCATTACAGTCTTTCAAGTTATTCAACCATTTTCTTCTTAGTTTTTGAGGTCTCCTATTTTAAGTTTAGCAAACTCAGTTGCCAGCTTCAGTGCTTTTTCAAGGCCATTGATGTTTTTCCCTGTGGCTTGAGCAGACATGTCCTTTCCTCCACCTCTTCCATCCAGTAGTACTGATATGTGACCAATCCAATCACTGGCTTTCAAACCCTTGCTTACAGTTTCCTGAAAGTTTAGAAACAGAAGGGAAAATTAACATAACAGAAACTTTGTGTGGCTTTGAACAATGTAAAAGTAGTGCTTTCAGGCAAAGTTTTCCCCCCAACCACACCCATCCAATGGGTCAGCTCCATGTTTCAGACACATTCACAGTGTAAGGAGACCCATTCAATATTCGTCTATGCCAGCCTAATTCTCACTTGGGGCAAGTAGATTGACTGCATGGTTACAGGATGGAAAACACAAGTAGAAATACCCTCCTCCCCTTTTTACCCCTGACAATATTTAGTTGTTTGGTTTTTTTTCTCTCTCTGCCCATCACTCTGCCTGCTCTCCATCTCCCTCTGGTGCTCCCCTCCCACTTTCTTTCTCCCTAGGCCTCCCGTCCCATGATCCTTTCCCTTCTCCAGCTCTGTATCCCTTCTGCCAATAACCTTTCCAGTTCTTAGCTTCATCCCCCCCTCCCCCGTCTTCTCCTCTCATTTCGCACTTTCCCCTCCCCCCACTACTTTCAAATCTCTTACTATCTTTCTTTTCAGTTAGTCCTGACGAAGAGTCTTGGCCTGAAAAGGCGACTGTACTTCTCCCTATAGATGCTGCCTGGCCTGCTGCATTCCACCAGCATTTTGTGTGTTGTTGTTTGCATTTCCAGCATCTGCAGATTTCCTTGTGTTTGCCAGTAGAAATACCATCTCTGGTTAATTGTTACTGCTCAGAAGTGTGGAGGACAGAGAGTGGCAAGCTGTTTGCTCTCAATAATTGTTAAGAAGCATTAGATAGACAGACAGACATACTTTATTGATCCCGAGGGAAAATGGGTTTTGGTACAGTCGCACCAACCAAGAATAGCGAAGAAATATAGCAATATAAAACCATAAATAAATAAGTAAGTAAGTAAATAATGATGCCAAGTGGAAATTAGTCCAGGATCAGCCTATTGGCTGTGTACTTATCACCAGTTGATAACTTGTATCTTCAGCCAAGAATGTGATTATAACACTCCACTCCCAAGAATCACGTTATAACTCCCAAGTTATGCAACGTGGCATAACTTCATCCTTTACCAGAATTTGAGCTGTTCACATTGAGCTCTTGCACTGTGTAGCTATTTATATATACATAGTTTTGATTTTATTCAGTCCTGTAAACTGAAGCAGATAGAAAATGCACTGTATTCTCACAATTCATACCACTGAGTGTATATCCTACCTGTGACCTCCAGAGATCTCCCCTACATCCCAACATAGACCAGTATTTGAAATTGCTTGATTTGTTCAGGAAAAATACATGCACATTTATCCCGTTAACAGAAAGGCTGTTTGTTTGGTCAGGAACTGGCAACTACCAAATATCCAGCTTTACCTGGGGCACCTGGCACAAACACGTGACTGTTCCTGCGTCCTTATCTACAGCAAACAACATGGCTGCCGTCTGAGGTGAGTGTGTCTTAAACAGCTTTAGAGATTCGTTCAGTGCCTGGTGAAAACAACACATGGTCAGGCCCAGTACTGTCCAACAATTGAACATAGATGCAGTCGATATCCACAAGTCCTTCTCACCTTGGCTGGTGCTCCTGGTTCCATTTCCATTACCACCAGAGGCTGGTTTGGATGAGCGTCTATGAACTGCTTGGTTTTCTCGCGAACCTGTCAATGAAGTCAATAACATTATTCCGCTCCCTTCAGGCAACTGTTCACTTTGACCAAGAGTTCAACTACCAGAAAATATGCACTAAAGGGTTTTCGGGGAAAGATTGGAACAGGAGACAAATTTATAACCATTCTTAATATCTCTAAACATAATAAATTGCAACCAATCAAGGATCAACTCTAATTTCCATGTACATTTATGTATATTAGGAGTTTGGTGTGTTGGCACCACATGCAATAAAAACAACATTCAATTATTATAAAGAATATTACAACAAGTTATAAGTTAAATATGGAACAGATAGCACAATGTAAACAGCATTGTAAAGAGTGGTTTAAAGTGTCTTCAGTACTGTGCTGTGACAGGGATTATAGATAGAGGGGTGGGAAGAATCACCGATCAGACTGTCTGCCCGGTGGGAAGAAAACTTCTGCTGGGTTGGTAAATAAAGCAAATCCACACTCAAGATGCTGCAACCAACAAGGTGAAGAAACCGTTTTGTGGGTTTTTCATGAAGTTGGCTGAGGGAATGACATTGTTTGGAAGACGATGTATATCATTGGTTTGTTCCCAAAACTTTTCAAAGGGAGAACAGCAGCTCCATCAAAGAACTACACCACAGCTTTGTGTTGAAATGAAAACACAGATATTTATTTCCAGATTTGAACAGCTTAAGAGGAAATTCTTCACACATATTAAATATTTTAAAAATCAGTTAGATATAAAAGTGCATTGATCCTTGATAGGAAGCATTTTATTATTCTGCATGCTCAAGCAATAACTGGGTGTGTAGTTGATCTGTGAAGGGGAGGGACAAAATCTCTATTCCTGTAGTTTATTTATTCTTTAAATTGGTTCTTTTTGTCAACTGATGTCAGTCACTCCACAGAAACAGAAGTGAATAGGTAATTCATCAAGCAGGTTCATGGACAGAATAATTGAGGATTCTCTCCCAAGACATGAAACCCATCCGTACGTATTATGAAGCATTGGTTTTTCCAAGTTAAGACCCATGATCCTAATAAAATTCACAAGCATAAACAAAAAAAAACATCTATTGTTTTAAAATACAGCAAAGGAGTCCTAGGAGTGAAATAGTTATTTTCAGGGAAGCAGTAACTCAAAAGCCACCAAATATTTGATTACCTTCTTCAGCAGCTCTGCTTTTCCAGCTCTGTCCAGGTCATCCATAGTTTTCTTCAGTGACTTCAGCTTGTCTCTCAGCTCATCCTTCTGCCACTGGGGGATGGCTGCAGTACCGATCATCTGAAAATCAAACAAATCAACCACAAAGATGAGATTTTACAAGGAAGGACAGACACTGGTAACAGACCATTTCTGTTGTCAGTTTTATTTCCACAGTATTTATTTATTTCTTTCTTCACTTTTCCAATTTCCACCTCTGAAGGGATATTTGGTCTACAGATCAACAGACACTGGAAACTCCACAAATCATCACCTGAGCATAAATTCTCAGTGGCTTGACCCTGTCTGGAAGGCCGATGTTAGGCTGTCTTTGAAGAGGGTGAGCCCTCGCAACATGGAAGCCTGACGGAGCACCTGGTAAGGCCCTGGAAACTTGTGCCAACAAACTGGCAGGGGTATTCAAGGACATTTTCAAGCCCTCACTGCTACGGATGGAAGTTCCCACTTGCTTCAAAAAGGCAACAATAATACCAGTGCTTGAGAATAGTATGAGCTGCCTTAATGACTACCACCCAGTAGCACTCACACAAGACATAAAGGAGCAGAATTAGGCCATCTGGCCCATCGAGTCTGCTCCACCATTCAATCGTGGTAATCTTTTTTTCTATCTCCTCCTCAACCCCAATTCCTGGGCTCCACAGCTACATGTGGCAAAAAATTTCACAAATTCACCACCCTATGGTGAAAGAAATTTCTCCACGTCTGACTCCTGAATATCCTCCCCATTTAGAAAATAGTCCGCACATTTATTTCTACTACCAAAGTGCATGACCATGCATTTGCCAACATTGTATTTCATTTGCCACTCTCTTGTCCACTCTCCTAAGCTGTCATAAGTCCTTCTGCATCCTAGCTGTTTCCTCAACACTACCTGCCCCCACCAATCTTCGTATCATCTGCAAATTTGGCAATAAAAACATCTATTCCATCATCTAAATCATTTATATACAGCATAAAAAGAATCGATCCCAATACTGACCCCTGTGGAACACCACTAGTCACTGGCAGCCAACCAGAAAAGGATCCTTTTATTCCCACTTGCTGCCTCCTACCAATCAGCCAATGCTCTAACCATGATAGTAACTTTCCTGTAATACCATGGGCTCTTAACTCAGTGAGCAGCCACATGTGTGGCACCTTGTCAAAGGCCTTCTGTAAGTCCAAATATACAATGTCCACTGTATCCTCTTTATCTATTCTATTTGTAATCTCCTCAAAGAATTCCAACAGGTTTGTCAGGCAGGATTTTCCCTGAAGGAAACCATGCTGACTTTATACTATCTTGTCCTGTGTCACCAAGTACTCCATCACCTCATCCTTAACAATTGACTCTAATATTTTTCCAACCACTGAAGTCAGGCTAACTGGTCTATGATTTCCTTTCTGCTGCCTTCCTCCTTTCTTAAAGAGTGGAGTAACATTTGCAATCTTCCAGTCCTCTGATTGCAGTGACTTACGAACCTTTAGATCTTTCAGCTTTTTGAGCACCTTCTCTCTTGTCACAGTAACTGCACCCACTCCTCTTCCTTCACACACTACAACATCAGGCACACTGCTCGTGTCTTCCACAGTGAAGACTGATGCAAAATACCCATTTGTTCATCAGCCATCTCCTTGACTCCCATTATTATTTCTCCTGCCTCATTTTCAGTGATTCTATATCCACTCTAATCTCTCTTTTATTTTTAACATACATGAAAAAACTTTAACTTCCCCTGCCAGCCACGGTTGTACTATTTTACCATTTGAGTATCTATTTTCTGGAAAACGCATGTCCTGCACCTTCCCCATTTTCCCCAGAAACGCATGCCATTGTTGCTCTGCTGACACCCCTGCCAGCAGCTCCTTCCAATTTACTTTGGCCAACTCCTCTCCCATACCACTGTAATTTCCCTCACTCCACTGAAATACTGCTACATCAGACTTTACTTTCTCCCTATCAAATTTCAAGTTGAACTCAATCATATTGTGATCACTGGCATTCAGAGTCCTGTATATAACTCTTACCAAGGTCTTTTTACCTTTGTAGTTTCTTAACTCTACCCACAAGTATACTACATCTTATGTAATTTCTTTCTAAAGATTTGATTTCATTTTTTTTTACCAACAGAGCCACCCCATCCTCTCTGCGTAAAATAAAAATAAAAACTTACCAGAAACTTTCTTACTTAGAACCTCCACCTGTACTTGCCCAAGCCTACTGAGCCAAAGCTGGACCACAATGCCCCACTCCAACAATGGCCACTCCGCTTACACCTCCCCTCTTTTTACTGGCCCCGCGTGGATTGCTGCCCATTGAGAATAAGATGGAAAGCACCCAAGCTCTTTTTAAACATCGTGCTGTGTCACCAATGGACAAACTCTCATGTTCATTGCCGCCTGCCAAGAGAAAAAGATGGCAGGATCTTGGCATTGTGGAGGAACAGAGGGATATTGAGATCCATATCCATAGATCCCTCAAAGTTACTATGATAGGTTTGTTAAGAAGGCATATGATGTTTAGGCCTTCATTAGTCAGGGGATTGAGTTCAAGAGCCGCGGAGATGTATATAACACTGGTTGGAATCAGTTCTGAGGGATGTGGAAGCTTCAGAGAGGGTGCAGAGGAGATTTACCAGGATACTGCCGAGACTAGACAGCATGCCTTATGAGGACAGGTTGAGCGAGGTAGGGTTTTTCTCTTTGGCGCAAAGGAGGATGAGCGGTGACTTGTACAAGATGATTAGATTCGATTGATTGGATAGCCAGGAACCATTTCTCCAAGAGCAGAAATGACTAATTTGAGGGGGCATTATTTTAAGATGATTGGATGGAAGTATGGGGGATGTCAGAGGTAACTAGGTAAATAATTTTGCACAGAGAGTGGTGGAAGCATGGTATGCCCTGCCAGGGGTAGTGGTAGAGGCAGATACATTAGGGGCATTTAAGAAACTCTTAGATAGGCACATGGATGACAGAACAATGGAAAGCAATGTAGGAGGAAAGGATTAGATTGATCTTAGAGTAGGTTAAAAGGTACAACATTGTGGGCCGAAGGGCAAATACTATGCTGTTATGGTCTATGTTCTATAAAGCCTAAGGCAGCCAATTCTGCCAGTAAACCCTAACTCATATCAGAATCTTATCAACCTATCTCATATTAAGACCATAAGATATAGGAGCAGAAGTAAGCCATTCATCTCATCAAGTCTGCTCCACCATTCAATCACGGGCTGATCCAATTCTTCCAGTCATCCCCACTCCTTACCTTCACCCCATACCCTTTGATGCCCTGGCTAATCAAGAGCCTATCTATCTCTGCCTTAAATACACCCAATGACTTGGCCTCCACAGCCGCTCGTGGCAACAAATTTTACAGATTTACCATCCACTGACTAATTTCTCCACATCACAGTTCTAAATGGATGTCCTTCAATCCTAAAGTTGTGCCCTCTTGTCCTAGAATAACTTCGCCATATCTAATCTGTTCGGGCCTTTTATCATTCAGAATGTTTCTATGAGATACCCACTCATTCTCCTGAACTCCAGGGAATACAGCCCAAAAGCTGCCAGACATTCCTCATACCTGGAATCATTGCCTTTCATTCCTGGAATCATTCTTGTGAATCTTCTCTGAATCACCTCCAATGTCAGTATATCCTTTCTAAAATAAGGAGCCCAAAACTGCACACAATACTCCAAATGTGGTCTCACGAGTGCCTTATAGAGCCTCAACATCACATCCCTGCTCTTACATTCTATACCTCTAGAAATGAATGCCAACATTGCATTTGCCTTCTTCACAACTGACTCAACCTGGAGGTTAACCTTTAGGGTGTCTTGCACAAGAACACCCAAGTCCCTTTGCATCTCTGCAGATTGAATACTCTCCCTATCTAAATAATAGCCTGCCCGTTCTTCCACCAAAGTGCATGACCATACATTTTCCAACATTGAATTTCATTTGCCACTTCCTTGCTTGTTCCCCTAAACTATCTAAGTCTCTCTGCAGGCTCTCTGTTTCTTCACACTACCCGCTCCTCCACCGATCTCTGTATCATCAGCAAATTTAGCAACAAATCCATAAATACCATAGTCCAAATCATTGACATACATCGGAAAATGCAGCGATCCCAACACCAACCCATGTGGAACTCAGCCAGCCAGAGTAGGTTCCCTTTATTCCCACTCTCTGTTTACTGCCGAACAGCTAATGCTCCACTCACGCTAGTAACTTCCCTGTAATTCCGTGGGTTCTCATCTTGCTAAGCAGCCTCATGTGCGGCATCTTGACAAAGGCCTTCTGAAAATCCAAGTGCACAATGTCTACTGCATCTCCTTTGTCTACCCTGCTTGTAATTTCCTCAAAGAATTGCAGTAGGTTTGTCAGGCAGGACATTCCTTTCAGGAAAACATACAGGCTTTGGCCTATCTTGTCAAGTGCCTCCAGGGACTCTGTAATCTCATCACTAACAATCAATTCCAACAATATCCCAACTATTGATGTCAGGCTAACAGGTCTATAGTTTCCTTTCTGCTGCCTCCCACCCTTCTTAAATAGTGGAGTAACATTTGCAATTTTCTAGTCATCTGGTACAATGCCAGAATCTATTGATTCTTGAAAGATCATCGTTAATGCCTCCAAAATCTCTCCAGCTACTTCCTTCAGAACCTAAGGGTGCATTCCATCAGGTCCAGGAGATTTATCCACTCTCAGACCATTAAACTTCCTGAGCACCTTCTCAGTTGTAATTTTCACTGCACAAACCTCACTTCCCTGACACTCTTGTATGTCCAGTATACTGCAGACATCTTCCACTGTGAAGACCGATGCGAAATACACATTCAGTTCCTCTGCCATCTCTGCGTCTCTCATTACAGTATCTCCAGCGTCATTTTGTATTGGTCCTATATCTACCATCAACTCTTTTACCCTTTATATAATTAAAAAAGCTTTTAGTATCTTCTTTGATATTAGTCACCAGCTTCCTCTCATAATTCATCTTTTCCTTCCTAAATAGCTTCTTAGTTTCCTTCTGCAAGTTTTTAAAAGCTTCCCAATCCTCTATCTTCCCACTAGCTCTGGCCTCCTTGTATGCCATCCCTTTTGCTTTTACTTTGGCTCTGACTTCACTTGTCAGCCACGGTAGTGTCCTTCTTCCCTTTAAAAATTTCCTCTTATTTGGAATATATCTGTCTTGCACTTCCCTCATTTTTCACAGAAACTCCAGACATTGCTGCTCTGCTGTCCTTACTGCAAATGTCCCTTTCTAGTCAATTTCGGTCAGTTCCCCTCTCATGCTATTGTAATTTCCTTTATTCCACTGAAATACCAACACATTAGATTTTATTGTTTTCCTCTCAAATTTCAGTGTGAACTCGATCATATTGTAATCACTGTTCCCTAAGGGTTCCTTAGCCTTAAGCTCTCTTATCACCTCTGGATCATTGCACATCATCCAATCCAGCAGCGCCAATACCCTAGTGGGCTCAACAACAAGCTGTTCTAAAAAGTCATCCTTAGACATTCCACAAATTCTCTCTTGAGGTCCAGTACTGGCCTGGTTTTCCCAATCCACTTTCATGTTAAAATCCCCAACAATTATCATGACATTGCCCTTCTGACCCAACTTTTCTATCTCCCATTGTAAATTGTGATCCACATCCCGGCTGCTGTTTGGAGGCCTGTATACAACTGCCATTAAGGATCCTTTTACCCTTATCATTTCTTAACTCAACCCATACAGACTCTACACCTTCCAATCGTATGTCATCTCTTTCTATCCACCTTGTCACAGACCTTCCCTTGTATTCCCTTTCTCCTCTGTTTACAACTTAGATCTTGTTTTTCTCTTACTTCTTATAAAAAAGTCATTAGCCCCAAATATTAACCATTTGTCCTATCAAGTACTGCCTGACCAGCTGACATTTTTAGGCTTTTGCCTTTATTTCAGATTTCCAGTATTTATAGATTTTAAGATTTTCTCTTCTTCTGATAGCTTGGTTTTAATTCAAGCCTCTACTAGATATATTGGACCAGGATTGGCTAGAGTACAAGTCCTCTCAGCCTTGAAACCTCTCCCAGTCTTGACAAATTGCTTCCTCACCCTGTTCAGTCTTTATTTACTCCATCATCTAATGGCTTTATGCTGATGTAAATCATCTTTATTACAATATTGCACATTATATTGTTGACCTTTATGAAAAAAAGCCGAAACAAAAACTCCCAAAAGTGAGCATAAATGAGAAAGATTATCAGTCACTTCTATCTAATCCATTAAGGTTCCACAGATTAACATACCCAGTGAAACCACTTCAAATTCTCTATCCTGTGCAGGGAGCCATTCCAGTGCAACTTACTCTGAAATTTGTAGTCAATAACACAGGTTTTCAAGAACACACATTCTTTTTTAAAAAAATGTGCTGAACACAATTATTTGAATGATCTTAAAATAAACTAGCATTTTTGACATACCTCTGTAAGGTCAGCAATTTCTTTCTGGATCTCTTTACTGGGAGTAGTTTGAACTTGGACCTTAGACTGTAGTGCATCAAGAGATTTCTGGAGAGCATCTGCCTTTCTTAGAGCCTAAAAAAGATAATGACATCCAAATCGTGAAATCTTGGGAACTCTTACTACAAACAACCTCCCCCCCGATGTCAACACATGAGCACATCATTGACTTCAGGAAGCAGGGGGGGGGGGGGGTAGTGCAAATACTCCTGTGTGCATCAGTAGGTTGGGATCTCCAGCTCCTAGGGGTAACAGCATCACTAGTCTGTCATTGTCAACCACACAGATGTTATGACTAAAAAAGCCAACCAAGGCCTCTACTTCCTCAGGAGGCTGAAGAAATTGGGTTTGACCCATCAACCCTTACTGATGCACCACAGAAAGCATTTTGTCTGGATGTACAATGGCTTGGTATAGCAATTACTCAGCACTTGACTAAAAGAAGCTGCAGAAAGTTCTGGATAGAGATCAGCACATCATGGAAATCAGCCTACACTCCACAGACTGTCTATACTTCTTGCTGCCTCAGTAAAGCAGTCAGCATAATTAAAGACTCCACCCACCCCGGATATTCTTAAATCTCCCCTCTTCCATCTGGCAGACGATACAAAAGCCTGAAAACACATACTACCAGGCTCAAAGTTGGCTTCTACCCCACTGATATAAGACCTTTGATTACCTAATAAGACAAAAAAGACTCGCTGAGTCCAAATGCAGCATTATCACTGCTCTAAACGAGTCAATGAACTGATTGGAATAACTCATTATTACATCAGCATATTTAAAATTAGGCTTTTCAAAAATTGAGAGCTTATTTCAGCAAAAGCTCAAGCAAGTTGAAAAACATTTTCTTGAAAAATTGGTCAGATGAAAAACAATAAAAATATCCAACTATAAGGAAATCCATTTTTTTCTCTCAAGGATTCATTAAGCACAATCACCAACCTTTTGTGCCTCAAACCCTGTGACTGCGACTATTCTCCTGATGCCCTTAGCGATAGCCTCTTCTGACACAATCACAAAAGGACCAGCATGATGAGAGTTCTGCAGATGCCTGGAACAAAATGGAAACATTCAGATAATGTAAACTAAGGGTAACTTCCTGAAACAGAGATGTTCAAGGAGTTATCCAATTCAAATTTTCAGCACACGTGATAAACTGAAATTTCCCAGGGCTGATACGGAGACAATTGTTTTCATGACATAAATGAATAAATTGGATACACTGGGCGCAATTAAAAACCACAAACAAATTGCTGAGGAAATCGACAAGTCTGGCTGCATTAACGGGAAGGAATAAAAAAAATCAATGTTTCAGGCAAAGATCCTGCAAATGAAAGGGGAAGAAGCCAGAATAAAATGGTTGGGGGTGGGGAAAGAATACAAACTGGAAGGTGATAAGTGAAGCCAGGTGAGTGAAAGGTAAAAGGTGCACGTGTACACACATACACAAGGTTGTTACCCTTTACCTTGTTGGCATGTTAAGTATGTTTCATGATCGTACACGATCACTTTTCCTTTTTCAGTTTCTGATGTGAACGGTGGAGTTTGCAATTAATTGAATTGAATTAATTTTACTTCTTACATCTTTCACATACATGAGGAGTAAAAATCTTTACATTATGTCTCCGCCTAAATGTGCAATCATAGTAATTTCTAAAAATTTATAATAAATATAAGAGTCAATGTAATACAGAGCACACTCAAATCAGTTTGAGTTAATCAGTCTGATGGCCTGGTGGAAGAAAGAAGCTGTCCCGGAGCCTGTTGGTCCTGGCTTTTATGCTGCCGTACCGTTTTGCGGATGGGAGCAGCTGGAAAAGATTGTAGTTGGGGTGACACAGGTCCCTAATGATTCTACGGGCCCTTTTTACACACCAGTCCTTGTAAATGTCCTGAATCATGGGAAGTTCACAACTACAGATGCGCTGAGCTGTCCGCACCACTCTCTGCAGAATCCTGTAATTGAGGGAAGTACAGTTCCCATACCAGGCAGTGATGCAGCCAGTCAGGATGCTCTCAGTTGTGCTCCTGTAGAAAGTTCTTAGGATCTGGGGGCCCATATCAAACTTCCTCACCATCTGAGGTGAAAGAGGAGCTGTTGTGCCTTTTTCACCACGTAACTGGTGTGTACAAACCATGTGAGGTCTTCGGTGATGTGGATGCCGAGGAATTTAAAGTTGTCTACTCTCTCAACCCCTGATCAATGATGCCTATAGGGGTTAGCCCATCTCCTTTCCTCCTGTAATCCGCAACCAGCTCTGTCTGCAGATTTTAGAACTGGCTTATATATACAGTTTTTATTTACGATATTATTCAGCGGACACCGAATCACTGGGCAAAAAATTGCATGGCACAAGTTTTTTGTGCACTCTGGTCATTACAAATTAAAGGGAACAGTGGTGGGTGGGGGATGGGGAATGATGCGAGAAGCTGGGAGGTGATAGGTAGAAGAGGGAAAGGTATGAAGGAGTAGGAATCTGATAAAGAGAGAACTGTGAACAACTTTGGAAAAACAAATTAAATCTTTAGAGATAGAACTAAATGAAAGGGATGATCCAACAAAACAAAGAGATCTGCTACTTTTGAGAGCCAAATATAATAAATTATCTGCTGATAAAGCTGCAAAAAGTTTAATGTGGCTGAAGCAATCTTATTACGATCAAGGAGAAAAAGCTGGGAAACTCTTGGCATGTAAAATTCAATAAAGGGAAGAAGGAGGGGCCCCAGAGGGAGGTGAGGAGAAGGGGTTAGAAGGAAGCTAGAATGGGGAATGGAAAAGAGAAAGGTGGGGGGAGAGAGAAGAAATTACCAGAAGTTAGAGAAATCAATGTTCGTGCCATCAGGTTGGAAGCTTCCCACTAAAATGTTAGCTCAATGATCAGTTAGAACTCACTTAATGAGAGGCTAATTTCAAAGGGTTGAAAGGCTTATTCCTGTTCCTATGCTCCTTCCAGTGGATTTTCATTGATCCCTGTTCCCTGGACAATGCTCCCAATATTATATCAATGGGGTACAATTTTATTAAAAATATTTAGCAGTGCTTCCTTATTTTCTGAGCTATATGTAATGTCCTGGTTTTAAAATTCTATCAAGACACTCACGTTCCACCACAAAATTCCACTGAAGTGACAGAGCCTGCTGGTCCCGATGGGTCAGCTACCAAGTCTTCCACTGGAATTCCCACAGACACCACTCGTACTGGGTCAGGATACGTCTCATCAAATACAGCACGAAGTCCCTGAATAGCTTTGGCAGCAACAAGGGGAGCATTCATGGCATAAACTGGCTGTAAGGAAATGTGTAAAGTTGTTATACATTCCGCCTACAAATGAAATAAACTTTCATTTCCTTTCTTGTGTAGTTTCAGAATGAAGATAAGCAACATTGCAACTTAGAGTAAGTGTGTTGGTGTACCTTTACCACTTGAGGAAATGGGTCCTGTGGATCAGGTATTGTTTAGGAGATCTCTAGGTTCCCTTATAGCAGTTAGAATTAGCTCTTTGGGCTTCAGAGAAGATGGATATTGTTTCAAGCAAACTCTACTGTTTTCCAACATTAGTATACCTACTCCCACTGTTGTAATATTTCTCACATTAATTACCAACAAGGATAACTGTTAATGGTAGGTAACTGCATATTGTGCAACAGAGATAAATGGCACCTATCATGATATGGGGCCTTCACACTCAAGACAGCAAAGCCTTTCATCCCATATGCCTGCATTTGAAGTCGTCAATACCTCACCTCCCCCAGAAAGTAGCATGATGGGGGAGGTGTATTGAAGCCAACATGCTTTCACTCAGGTGGTTCACGTCACAACTGCTTACGTGACAGTATCTGGTTCAGAGTCAAACCTAAAACAGAACTAGGCAACTCAGAATGAATCTCAACTGAGACCAGAAGATTACCCGTTCACCCACCACTATACCCATGCATTTACCTGAACACAAGGCTCAGGACTATAAGTAGGTCACCAGACCCCTAAAGTCTGCTCCACCATTCAATCAAACCATGGCTGATCCATGCTGGCCTCAGCTGTTCTTCAGTGCCAGTTCTCCATCACCCTTCATTCTCCAATCTCCTGGAGATTTACATTCACTTTAAATATTTGTAATGGTCTAGCCTCCATAACTCTCTGGAATAGAAAATTCTAGAGATTCACTGCAAGCTGAAAAAGCAATTCCCGAGGACTATAGATGCTGGAAATCTTGAGCAACATCTACAATGCTGGAGGAACTCAGCTGTCCAGGCAGCGTCGATGGAGGTGAATAAACAGTCAATGGTTTGGACAGAGACCCTTCATGAACACAGAATATTACAGTAGTGGCAACCTTTTAACCTACTTCAAGATCAATTTAACCCTTCCCTCCTACATAACCCTTCATTTTTCTATCATCCATGTGCTTATTCAAGAGTTTCTTAAATGTCCCTCTTGTATCTGCCTCTACTACCACCTCTGGCAGGGTGATCCATGCACTGCCCATTCATTGTATAAAAATTTTAGCTCTGACAACCCCCTATACTTGGCTCCAATCACCTTAAACTTATGCCCCCTCATATAAGTCATTTCTGCACTGGAAAAAGCTCCTGGCTGTGAACTTGCTTCATACCTCTTGTCATCTTGTACATCTCTATGGACCTGAGTTTTAAGTGGAGTGGACCATTGCTTTAAATTTAAAGAGTTAACTGGAAAATACAGTTAAAATAAAATTGGTTCGCCTTACCTTGGCATCTTGAATCATTTTGTTTGTTAACTCTTCACATTTTTTTATCTCCTGCGTGCTCATAGCTCCCTTGGCTGTGAAGTCAAAGCGGAGCCTGTCTGGTGCCACCAGAGAACCTCGTTGGTCAGCCTCACCCAGCACAGACCGCAGGGCAAAGTTCAGCATGTGGGTGCTGGTGTGGTTACTCATGACAGTTCGTCTCCTGGTCTGATGCAAAATAAATTATAAGTACAAAAGAGTTTAACGACAGCAATCACAAAAACAAGTTCATGCCACAACTCAAAGCCCTAATTACAATGAAAATCTGCCATAGTACTCTAGGCACACATTAAATTATGACATCTTAAATCCAAAATCACAAATCAGAAAAGAATACTGGAAATACTCAACAAGCCAGGCAAGTTTTGGGAAGAGAGAGAAAAGTTGGTAATGTCTGAAGTCTCTAAATCACCAGATGACATCTCCCATGCTCCCTTTAAACCCACCCGTTCCCATGTTCTTAGAATCACCCATTGCACTGGAAAACTGTGTAACATTCATATCAAGTAGGTACCTTGGGAAATTAGACCATAAAATATTGGAGTAGAACTAGGCCATTTGGCCCATCAAGTCTGCTCAGCCATTCCATCCTGGCTGATTTATTATCTCTCTCAACCCCATTCTCCTGCCTTCTCCCCGCAGCCTTTAATGTCCTGACTAATCAAGAATCGCAATACAACTGGCCAATCAATCAGTCCAACACCAATGAGCCTAGCACGCAGAGCTTTGTTCCAACTGGCCGATTGTCAGAACAACTAATGGTTAACTTGCAGGCTGAGTTGGTGGTAAGGAAGCTGAATACAACGTTAGCATTCATTTTGAGAGAAGTAGAGAACAAAAGCAAGTAGTGATGCTAAAGCTTTATCAGGCATTGGCTACAGCACACTTGGGAGTATTGTAAGCCCCTTATCTTAAGGTGTGCTGGCATTCGAGAGGGACCGAAGGAGGTTCATGACAATGAAGAGTTAACATTTCAGGAGCGTTTGGGGCTATACTTGCTTGAGTTTAGAAGAATGGGGGGGGGGGGGGGCAAGAGATCTCAAGAAACTTATTGAATATTGAAATACCTGATAGAGTTGATGTGGAGAGGATGTTTCCATAATGTGTGAATTTTAGGACCAGAGGCCAAAGCCTCAGAATAGAGGGATGTTTACTTAGAACAGATGAGGAGGAATTTCTTTAGCCTGAGGTTGGTGAATCTGTGGAATTCACTGCCACAAATAGCTGTGGAGGCAGCCACTGGGTATATTTGAAGTAGAGGTTAATAAGTGTTTGATTAGTCAGGGCGTAAAGGTTATAGGGAGAAGGCTGGAGAATGGTGTTGAGGAGCAGACGATGGGCCAAATGGCCCAATTCTGTTGTTATGTCTGTGTCATATGTCTTAACTAGCCTGTCTGTTGTATGTTTCTTCAGCACACGATGCAACTTCATGCCCTATTTTGACAATAATGGCAGTGACAGATCTGCAGGGCCACAATGTTATGGATTATAGCGGTGTACATTTCTGTTGCGGCAATTGCCCACAATACCTCATGCGTGGCCAATTTTGAACTGCCAGATGTATCCTTGTATTTCCCACTTAGTACAATCTCAGTGCCACAAACAGGACAGAGGCTGCCCTCAGTACGATGACAGGACTTTGCCTCTATAAGCACTGTCCAGTGGCTACTTCCACCAATGAGATCACAGGTAGATACATCTGCTACAGACAAATAGGCAAGGACAGAACAGTGACAGTGAATCGAAGAATCTGTCAAGGTGAGTACTCAATTTACATCTGGATTTCTCAAACTAGAAGAGATCACATCCTGAGTAGGCAGTATAGTAAACTGGAAGTAGGAAGGTTGGATTTACCTGGGAGGGTTTGGGGTCCCCAAAGGACAAATAGCATGGTGGCAAAAGGTCAGATATTAACTGCAAGGGAAAGGGCTACAAGGTGGGGAATCATAATGAAATTTTAAACGTTAAAAAGGTATTACCTCATCTATGTACAGACGAACTTTATCTCCTACTTTGAGATGTCCATAAATTGTTCCGATGTGTAGGATATAACCGCCTCGTACCTGTACATTTTTCACTGTGAACTCAGTTTTCTGTGGAAGTACAAAGAAATGAATTTAGTAGTACAAGTTCGACGGACTGCTCTCACATCCATGAATGTAAAGTAAAAACTTGGACACATAGGTTAATTGCATTGTTTGTTTGTGCATTTTGGTAAGGATGTTATGAAACAGAAGTCTGTTGTGTGGGACTGTGGCTTATTTGCCGTTGAAAGCTTCTTCCGTGATGTTGATTGTGATTGGTCAGTTTAAAAATGGCAGCTGCTCTTCCCCTTGCTTGGCTTGATGTCTAGTATCCAGTTTCAAACACCCTGGGGGTATAAAGAGTAACACATGCAAAAGGTTCACTCTCTTTTTCCCTTTGTCTTCAGAACCACTGGGAAGGTATGCTTCTTGCTTTTCACTTATGTATCTGTTGAACATTTAGTTGGGTAATTTGTGTAACTTGGGGGAATTTTTTTGACTGCTTTTAAATAAATGATTCACAGTCAGTGTTTTCTCACTTGCCAAACCCATGAACCTGCTTCAATGTTACACTCTGCTACAATTTTGCATGTTTCAAACATGCCCCCCAATGATGGCAGCCACGTTGGACCAAACCAATAATTCATCCCTCAAGGTAAACATGAGGAGGGAAGTTCAAATACAAAATTCTACATTCAATTCTCCATCAGTATCCATATCACCATCTAGCTATGGCTGATTACAACAGTCAAACGAAGCCCCCAAAACTGCTCAGATACTCCTGGCTTTTTATTTATTTAGCGATACAATGCAGAGTAGGCCTTGACAAACACTTACCTAATGACAGGACAATTTACAATGACTGATATGTCTTCGGACTGTGGGAGGAAGCCAGAGGGCCAGGAGAAAACCCACACCTTCCAGGGGAGGAGGTACAGAGAGTTCTTACAGAACAACACTCGAATTGAACTCCAAACTCCAGAATGCCGGGGTTACAGAAGCGGCACACTAACCACAACACCAATGACAACAGGTCAGCTCCTGGTCATTTGGTAAACTAGAGGATACTTATGGCAGTGGGTCCACATGAATTTTGAGACTAAATTGAGGACCAACAATGCACAGAAGAGCATGGGAAATAGTCCTGTTCCATTTGGGGTGAGGCAAAGGTGCTTTAACTACCAAGGAGAACTCTTGCTAAAAGTGGAAATAGCAAGTAAAAGTTCCTTACATCTTCATTGCTGTCATCTTCTTTTATCAAGTAGCCCTCATCATAAATCTGTCCACCTTGTTCAGCATAGAAGCAGGTAGCATCAAGCAACACGCCACAATCCTGACCCGTTTTCACCTCCTCCACGAACATTTTCTCCATACGGATTGCTTTTACTGTGGCCTCTATCGACTCAAAAGCTGTAGAGAAAGGTCATTGACAGCAAGATTCAATAGGGAACAACAAACGTCAGTGAAATACAAGGAAACTATCAAACCCCATTAAAAGTAGCTTTTCTACGGAAAAGTTTGGAACACATCATCACAGTGGGCACATTATCTTTCCAATTCACTTTCCGAAGTATTCTGAACCAGACAGCTGATAGTAAACTCCTAAAAAGATTAGCATTATTTGTCACATGTACATCGAGACATATGGTGAAGTGGGTTGTTTGAGCCAAATTAAATCAGTGAGGATTGTGTTGGGCAGCCTGCAAGTGTCACTATGCTTCTGGCATCTACATAACTGGTCCTTAACTCATTAACCCTCATCATATAACTTTGAAATGTTGGAGGAAACCAATTTAAAGCAATAAAGCATAAGTTACCATAGTTTCCACTGTCATCTGACTTGTAGTTATACTTCGGTGAATCATCAGTGACTTCAAACCCTTTAGCACGCAAGTCATCAATTGCATAGATGTCTAGCATGATGTGATCATCATCACCCGTACCCTTCCCTTGAGATTTCAGCTGCAGATTTAAAACATCAATGTCAATTTTGCAAAAGTACAAAGCACAGGTATGATTTTTTAATTTTAAAAAAGTACATTAAACAGAGGATATCAATAGGTCAACATCACCGCTATGCTAGATAAACAGCAAGAAATATGCAAGATATTGAACAAACAAGATGCAATATTAGAAATTACTTCCTTGAATGCATTAAGAAGATTGAATAGACAGAATCTTCCTCTCCTTGGACTTGATTATTGCTGGAAAATAAAGTTTTAAAGTTTCCTTCTCATAGACTTAATATATATTTTTAAACATACTGAATAGAAGATTAACAGATCTATGCTTCTCAGTTTATGTTCCCACCAACATTTAGGTGGTATCAGATTATCCTCTTCTCAATTTGTTTACCTTCCCTGAATATCTAATAATACCATTATCATCAGAGCCTTATAAACCCTTTGAAACCCTCTTTACCTATTGGGATTAGTGTAATATATCTTTTATTTAGCTTTCGATCACCTCATGTGAACTTGGGTTGGCCTTAGTGTAGCTACATTTAGAAAGCACATGGCTCATTTATAACTTTGCAGAAGCTCAAAGGAATCACTGAGTCGAATTAATGTTCAAATAAAAACACAAAATGTTGCAGGTACTTAACAAGTGAGACACCATTGTGGAAGAGATTTTTGTCCCACAAATGCTGACTGACAGTAAGACAGAGGAGCAGAAATAGGCCATTTGGCCCATTGAGTCTGCTCTGCCATTTCATCATGGCTGATTTCTCTCTCACTACCTCAATTCCCTGCCTTTTCCCCATAACCTTTAGACACCGTTACAAGTCAAGAGCCAATCAAACTCCACTTTAAATATACTCAGTGACTCAACCTCAACAGCTATCTGGCTAAAGACATTTCTCCTAATCTTTGTTCTAAAGAGATATCCTTCTATTCTGATCCTAGATGCCCCACTCTAAGAAACATCCTCTCCACATCCACTCTATGCAGGCCTTTCAATATTCAATAGGTTTGAAAGAGGTTCCCTTCATTAGACTGAGCTCCAATGAGTACAGGCCCAGTCATCTAGTGCTCCTCACATGTCAACTCTTTCTAAAGTATCTTCAGCATTTCCTGCTTTTATCTCAGAGATTCAGCATTTTGAGCTTTTTTGTTTCTGTTTATACTCAGTCTAGCAACTTGTAGTTTTCACCTCTTTCCCAACAGTTTCTAACAGAACACTACTACTGTGAAAGTTCTTGCTATGTTACGAGTATGTTCTGCATACAATGTTTTTCCTGAGCATATTCTGATCCACAATTCTTCCTCTATCCATATGGTTAATACCTTCATTTTCATCCTGCAGCATCTCTGCAATTTACTTCTATCAGTTTTAATTTTGTTTAATCTATTGTGAGTCAGATGCTTTCAATAAAATTAATTTGCATTATTAGAAAATATCTCAAGGCTATTAATACATTTACATAAAATTTGACAGCAAATCACAAAGAGGTGTGACAAGAAAGGTAACAAGTAGATGTACATTTTATAGAAGACGCTGAAGAAAAGATCAATAGTACAGACAGCGAGAACTCAGGAGTACAATTCTAGTGCTAATGCCCGATTGATAACTGTGGAGAAATGAAAATTAGGGATAGGTAATGCGGTAGAAGTGTGCAGTGTGTTGCACTAAAAGAAATTACATGGATAGGGAGAGGGAAGACCACGTCAGAATCAGAATCAGGTTTATTATCACTGGCACATGACGTGACTTAACAGCAGTAGTTCAATGCAATACATAATACAGAAGAGAGAAAAAAATAAAAATAATCATAATAGACAAATACCTAAATCAATTACAGTATATATTTATTGAATAGATTAAAAACATGCAAAATACAGAATATTTAAAAAATGAGATAGTGTCCAAGGGTTCAATGTTCATTTAGGAATCAGATAGGAAAGTGGAAGAAGCTGTTCCTGAATCACTGAGTGTGTGCCTTCAGGCTTCTGTACCTCCTACCTGAGGTAACAGTGAGAAAAGGACATGCCCTGGGTGCTGGAGGTGCTTAATAATAGACACTGCCTTTCTTGAAGATGTACTGGGTACTTTGTAGGCTTGTACCCAAGATGGAGCCGACTAGATTTACGACCCTCTGCAGCTAATTTTGGTCCTGTGCAGTAGCCCCTCCATACCAGACAGTGATGCAGCCTGACAAAATGCTCTCAGCATTTTTGAGTGTACTTGTTGATATGCCAAATCTCTTCAAACACCTAATAAAGTATAGCCGCTATCGTGCCTTCTTTATAACTACATTGATATGTTGGGACCAGGTTAGATCGTCAGAGATCTTGACACCCAGGAACTTGAAGCTGCTCACTCTCTCCACTTCTGATCCTCTATGAGGATTGGCATGTGTTTCTTCATCTTACCCTTCCTGAAGTCCACAATCAGCTCTTTCTTCTTACTGACATTGAGTGCCAGGTCGTTGCTGTGGCACCATTCCACTAGCTGGCATATCTCACTCCTGTACGCCCTCTCGTCACCACCTGAGATTCTGCCAACAATGGCTGTATCGTCAGCAAATTTGTAGATGGTATTTGAGCTATACCTAGCCACACAGTCATGTGTATACAGAGAGTAGAGCAGTGGGCTAAGCACACACCCTTGGGGTGTGCCAGTGTTGACCATCAGCAAGGAGGAGATGTTATCATCAATTTGCAAAGACTGCGGTCTTCCAGTTAGGAAGTCGTGGATTCAATTGCAGAGGGAGGTACAGAGACCCAGATTCTGCAACTTCTCAATCAGGAGTGTGGGAATGATGGTATTAAATACTGAGTTATAGTCGATGAACAGCATCCTGACAATAGGTGTTTGTGTTGTCCAGGTGGGCTAAAGCTGTGTGGAGAGCCAATGAGATTGTGTCTGCTGTTGGCCTATTGTGGTGATAGGCAAATTGAAATGGGTCCAGGTCCTTGCTGTGGCAGGAGTTCAGTCTAGTCATGACCACCCTCTCAAAACATTTCATCACTGTCGATATGAGTGCTACCGGGTGACAGCCATTAAGGCAGCTCACATTATTCTTCTTAGGCACAGGTATAATTGTTGCCTTTTTGAAGCAAATAGTATTTAAAAACGGATGGAAATTTTTAAAACGAGCTATTATCAACATAGGTTAAGAGGCTTCTCAGTGAAAAGCACGTGCTAAGTTTGGGTAAGAGTACCAGCTTTGAATGAGCTATTTCTTGAAGCAAAATGATATGCTGTCCAAGGCAGTGCTGGAATAGCTAAGTCCAGAAGAAACATGGATGAAGTGTTCTGTAAATGAGTAAAGGCGAAGTTAGGGTCAGGGAAGTATCTTAGATTCAGCTTCACACAAACACGAGGAAATCTGCAGATGCTGGAAATTCAAGCAACACACACAAAATGCTGGTGGAATGCAGCAGGCCAGGCAGCATCTATAGGGAGAAGCACGGTCGACGTTTCGGCCTGAGACCCTTCGTCTGAAACGTTGACTGTGCTTCTTCCTATAGATGCTGCGTTCCACCAGCATTTTGTGTGTGTTGCTTAGATTCAGCTTGCTGACTGCAGAGGTTACCCTCTGCTGGCGAAACACTGGTATAATGAGGGTATTTTAATGTAAAGGGGGTTTCTTTTTTTCCTTTGTTACTGTTGGGAAAGGGTTTCCTTTTGTTAACTAGCAGGAATGCTAATTTACTGATAACGAGAATGGTATTCCTTTGTAAACCAAATGGGGATTAATGTTCTTTCTTCTGAGTCTGTAAGCTTTTGTTGACGGGCTTTTGGGCAGATCGGTGCGAGGGGGTCGAGAGAGAGGACGCAATGCTCTAAGCTAGGCGAGGATCGGACCCCAAAGGGGGGTCCGAGGCCGGGAGATTCTCCGGGTGGGGGGGGGGGGGATGAAGCTAGATGTGCTTGGTTGACCACTCGGAGGGTCCTGAGCTGTTTGGAGGGTCCTGAGCTGCGAGTCGAGGAGTTCGGAGGGGATCGAATGGTGGCCAGAAGACTTCAGTAATTGAGCTCCAACGGTTGTGCACGAAGTGGTTTGGACTTTGATAAGTTTGGCGCCTTTTCTTTAATTTTCTCTTCATATATACTGTATCGTTATTAATCACTTAGTTATAGTAACCTTTATAAATTGTACTCATTTTTGGGCGAGGCGGGGACATCACACCAGCTGATTACCCAGTTTGGCGGGGCCGAAGGCTGCTCCCCCAGACAAGAACGAGCTGAGCGAGCCTGAGGCGACCCAGGGGGTTACATTAAATATTAGCTCACCCGGTATAATTTGACCTTAAAATTAACCTAATCATGGCTATTTCTGAAAATCAGTTCATGGTAAACTTGATCATTTGTTACCAAGTACAGCTTCAATCTCATGCCCTTTCTTTAAAGGGGCAGCAAACATTTCCCCAAAAACTACATGCACTTCAATACAGTCAAATCAGGGTAAATGCTGCTTCCTTCCAACTAGGTCCACAGTACAATTACCTATTTAAAAATGCTCAACGTTGCTCCACAATGTGCTGTTTGTAGTTTTGTTTTCAAGTAGTCCACATATCATTCCATTTACAATATACGGCAATTTGCAGGGGCTTATTTATAAATATAGATGTTTTCTAGAAAAAATTCACACCTTTCTTTGCACTACACAACAACTTTATTTTCTTCTGAGCAACCCCTGGCAAATCTTTTAGAACCATAGAGTCAGGAGGCACAGAAACAGGCCCTACAGCCCATCTACTCTTTGCCAAACTATCATTCTGCCTAGTCCCATCAACCTACACTTGGACCAAAGCCTTCCAAACACCTTAACTTCAAAAGTTAATAAATATCTGCCATTGTCAAGAAATAACCTTCACAAAATTACTAAAGCACCTTTATCAATGTGTTGGCGTGTTGCCAAGTGGTTAAGGCTCTGGGCTGGCAATCTGAAGGTCGTTAGTTCGAGCCTCAGCCAAGGCAGCGTGTGTCCTTGAGCAAGGCACTTAACCACACACTGCGCCTGCACGTTTATAGCCCAGTGGTGATGTTTGGTGCAGTATGGACAAGACAAGAATGGTAAATAATTTATACAAAATATTTTGTTTGATTATATTTTGACCTCAGGACATTCCAGTGCTTCATAGCATATGGCAAGCGTTGAAGTGCAGATTAGCAACCAGATCATCTTTTATAGCAGTGATGATTGGAGGATAAATCTTGGCCAGAATTAACTTCACCTGAAGAATTCTCGTTTTTTTAAGCAAGTATAATTAATAATACGAACAGCGCAAATAAATGATGCACGTACAACAAGCTGGAGGAACTCAACAGGTCGGGCAGCATCTGTGGAAACGAACAGTCAATGTTTCAGGCCGAGACACTTCGTCAGGACCTGACAAAGGGTCTCGGCCCGAAACACTGTTCGTTTCCACGGATGCTGCCCGACCTGCTGAGTTCCTCCAGCTTGTTGTACGCGTTGCTTTGACCACAGCATCTGCGGTGTACTTTGTGTTTACAAATAAATGATGGGGACTTCCGGTAAGATGGCGATTGTTTAGTCACTCCGAACTTTTGCTCTGTTATACTTCCTATCTTTGCACTATATGTTTCCTTCTTAAACCTTAGTTAGTTATTTTATCAGTTCTCTTTTACCTGCCTGCAAACACATCTATCTCATAATGGCTACCAAAAGTACTAAAATCGGGAAAAAGGAAACTTCCACGGCTCTGTCGGCTGAGATTCTCGCTATTTTGGAACAACATCGACAAGATATTTTAACGGATTTTAAAACTGAATTTAGAACTCCTTTCAACCAGCTGGATTCCAAATTGGATCAGATTAATGCCAGAGTGGATGAACATGCTGAACATTTATCTCGCATTGACTTAACTTCTGAAGATTTAAAACGCCATGTTCAACATCTTGAAACTTTCTGCTCCAACCTAGCGGAGAAGAACAGTAAACTTTCTTCCAAAATGGTGGATCTTGAAAATCGGAGCAGACGTTGCAATCTACAAATTCTTGGTTTGCCAGAGGCCACCAAAAAGGGCTCTTCCGTTGAATTTTTTTCACCTTTCCTCTGTGAGATTTTCGGGAAAGAATTTCTTCCAACTCCACCTGAGCTTGAAAGGGCTCACAGGATTTATGTTCCTCGTACAATTTTGTTTTTCCAAATATGGCCAGTTATTTTATGCTTTCATCGATACCAGGTGAAAAACCGTTTGATTATGGAGGCACGCCGCAGAGGTACTTCTGCTTTTCAAAATACGGTCATTTGTTTTGTGGAGGACTATGCCCCCCAGGTTCTGAAGATGCGTGCTGAGTTTAAAGGTGTAATGAAAGTGCTTTTAGATCATGGATTCAGACCCTCTCTCTGAAATTCAGCCGATCTTCGAATTACGCTTACCACTGGAGAATATAAGTGGTTTAAATCAGTGAAGGAGGCTGAGGCATTTGTTGGAAGTCTTCCAGCCATCTCGTCTTCTTCGGAACTGGTCTGACCTTCTAAAGTGGTTGATAAGTACTTCTCGAAGTAAAGCTATTTTTTCCGAACTCAGACTTTACTTGAATAATTCAGACATTAACTATTGAAACTCTAAGGGCTGTAGTTAATCTCTCCCTGGACTTGGTGCGTTTTTTCTAAATAGATGATTTAAGTTTAATGTTTCCCTGCGGACTTTTAGATTTTACTCGTGTAATCTATTTTACTTCTGTATAATTTTATCTATAGAGAACTACAATTGATTTAACTTGTTTTGGAGCTTTGGAGTTTTTATTGAAGGCCTCCCTGTTGGTTGATTTACAGTTTAAGTTTTGCTTTTTTTTTCTGTAAACGGTTGATAAGTACTCTCTTTAAATTTATAATTTCCCCCTTTCCCCCCCATTTTTTTCTTTCAATCTTTCATAATTTTTCGCGGGTAGGTTAATTTTAGTTTTCTGATTTTTTTTTGTTTAAGTTTTATACTTTTTCTGTTGAAGTTGTTCCTATTTGTAATTCTGCTCTCTAGTGCATAAATTAGCTATTATTTGCTATATTATTTATACGGAACTTTTGTTATCGATACGGAACTGGAAGTCATTTTTGGGTTAATTTTTTTGGTAGAGCTAGCTGCTTTTTTAGGTAGCCGTCTAGTTTTGGGTTGTGAGGGTGGGGTGGATTCTCCAGTTCCAACACTACTCACTGTTTCTTTTGATTTACCTTGTTATTCAGGACATGTCTCTGTTTTGATTCTACTGATTTATGTTTACATTTTTGCTCCCAGACTGTTATTGTACTGCTTGATTTTTAATATGCCTGCTACCTTCAATGCACTAACAATTGATAATGGTTAATATACTTAAATTTGTGAGCTGGAATGTAAAGGGATTGAATCATCCTGTTAAAAGAAGGAAGGTCTTCTTGCATATTAAACAACTCAAAGCTGACATTGCTTTCCTTCAAGAAACTCATATTCGTAGTTTTGATAATTCTCGGCTTTTGTCAAAGTGGGCGGATCAGCATTTTCATTCACCATTTGCCGCCAAAGCTGGGGGGGGGGGGGGGTCTCCATCCTTATTAATTCAAATATTCCTTTTGAACTCCATAATAAGATATCTGATACAAATGGCCATTTTATTATTGTTTCTGGTAAATTATATAATACTAAAGTTGTATTAGCAAACCTGTATGCTCCCAATTTTGATGATGTTAGTTTTTTTGAACGTTTTTTCTCCTCACTACCAGATTTAAACTCATACTCTCTTATACTGGGTGGCGATTTCAATTGTTGGTTAGATCCTAATTTGGATTGATCGTCCTCTGTTATTAGATTACCTACTAAATCTGCCTTAGCTATTCACTCTTTTCTTTCTAATTATGGTATCTCCGATATATGGCGATTCCTTCATCCTAATGAGAGAGATTATTCTTTTTTTTCACATGTTCACCATACCATTACTAGAATTGACTATTTTTTACTCGATAATCAACTTATTCCATTTGTCTATTCTTGTGATTGTCAGAGTATACTGATTTCTGACCATGCCCCAATTACTTTGTCTTTAAATTTTCCTGGTCTCCCTCAGAGGAATAAACACTGGCGGCTTGACTCGACTTTATTATTGGATGATGATTTTCTAAAATTTATTAAGGATCAGATAACCTTTTATTTTAACACCAATACGTCATCTGAAATGTCATCCCAGATTGTCTGGGATGCCATGAAAGCATATTTGAGGGGTCAAATAATCTCCTATACAGCAAATCTTAATAGAAAGTCCTGTACAGATCGATTAGACCTCATCAATCAGATTAAAGAATTAAATCAACTGTATGCTCAAACTAAGAATCCTGAATTATACAAGAAGCGTGTAGAACTTCAAACTAAATTTAACCTTCTGTCTACTCAACCTGTTGAACGCCAACTTCTTGAAAGTAAAAGTCACTTTTATATTCATGGTGACAATCTGGTAAATTTCTAGTCAATCAGCTGAGGCGTTCTAAAGCGAAACAACATATTACAAAGATCTGGAAGGAAAATGGAGATTTTACATCGGATCACTTAGAAATCAATGATGTATTTAAAAATTTTTACTCTCGACTTTATTCCTCTGAATGAGAATATTTCTGTTGATCTTTTTTTAAATAATCTGAATATTCCTTCGCTTTCATCTGATTTTAAAGCCAAACTTAATGCTCCTATATCATCAGAAGAAATATTTTTTGCAATTTCTGTATTGTCTTCAGGGAAATCTCCTGGACCTGATGGGTTCCCTGTAGAATTTTATAAATCATTCTCTTCATTTCTTTCTCCTCAGTTACTCTCAGTACTATCTGACTCATTTAATTACGGTAAATTGCCACCCTCTTTTAATGAGGCATCTATTATTCTTTTATTAAAAAAGGGTAAAGACCCAACAGAGTCTTCCTCATATAGGCCGATTTCTTTGCTTAATGTTGATGTTAAAATCTTGGCCAAAGTTTTGGCTTATAGATTAGAAACTGTTATTCCCTCTATTATTTCTGATGATCAAACTGGTTTTATTAAAAACCGTCTTCCTTTTTTTAATATTCGGCATTTATTTAACATTTTATATTCACCTTCAACTGGGATTCCTGAATGTGTTATTTCCCTCGATGCGGAGAAAGCATTTGATCGTATAGAGTGGAACAACCTTTTTGCAGTTTTAGAAAAATTTGACTTCGGTCAAAGTTTTATCTCTTGGATCAAATTGCTGTATCTGTGTCCTACTGACTCTGTTTTGACTAATTTTCAGAAATCCCAGTTATTTAACCTCAAATGTGGCACCCGTTAGGGATGCCCTTTAAGTTCCTTTTTCTTTGATTTGGCTATAGAACCTTTGGCGATAGCATTTCGAAGATGTCCTGAATTGACCGGGATTTGGTGGGGGGGGGGGGGGGTGTTGAGCATAAAGTTACTCTTTATGCTGATGACTTATTAATTTTTCTTTCAAATCCGTCTACATCCTTACTTCCAATGTTCTCACTTCTTGATCAGTTTAGTCAGTTTTCTGGCTATACAATTAATTTACATAAGAGTGAACTTTTCCCAATTAATAAAGCAGCACAAGAATTTACATTTCGTGACCTCCCTTTTAAAGTAGTTCACAATCAATTTACTTATCTTGGGATTACAGTCACAAGGAAGTTTAAAGATCTTTTTCGTGAAAATTTTGCCAATCTTTTATATACTACAAAACAGAGTCTGTCACAATGGTCACCTCTATCTATGTCTTTGGTAGGTCGTATTAATGTTGTTAAAATGTAAGTTCTCCCTAAATTTTTACATTTATTTCAATCAATCCCAATTTTTATTCCTAAAACTCTTTTTTTTGATTCTTTAGACTCTATTATTTTGTCATATCTGTGGAAGAATAAGCATTCCAGAATTAATAAAGTTTATCTCCAAAAATCTAAAAAAAAGAGGGTGGCATGGCCTTACCTACCTTTCGTTTATATTACTGGGCAGCCAATATACGTTGTGCTACCTTTTGGTCTTTTTTCCATAGCCAACCCGAGAGCCCTAATTGGGTGGCAATGGAGTTGAGTTCCACTAAAGATTTATCTATTTCTGCACTTCTTGGCTCTGTACTCCCTAGTAGTTTGTCCAGATTAATTGTTAATCCTCTTGTTACACACACTTTGCGAATATGGGCTCAGTTTAGGAAATTTTATGGTTTCTATGGTTTTTCTTCTGGTCCTATTTTACATAATCACCTTTTTTTACCTACTATGTATGATTCAACATTCCATGAATGGTATAGGAAGGGCATTAGACATTTTGAAGATCTTTTTATTGATAATCGCTTCGCATCTTTTCAACAGCTCTCTGCTAAGTTCAATCTGCCCAATGCTCATTTTTTTAGATATCTCCAAATTAGACACTTCATTAATCCTTTAATTCCTAACTTCCCTGAAATGCCTGAGAAAAATGTTATGGATTTATTTCTTTCTATTAATCCACTGGATAAAGGTTTAATATAATTTATTCGTGATAAATTAGCATTCTTATGGCGTGCCCCTGTGGATAAAATTAGAATGGCTTGGGAGCATGATTTAAATATCTCCTTATCTGGGACTCGATTCTCAAATCGGTTAATTCAACCTCTCTTTGCGCTTGCCATTGCCTTTTACTGTTTAAGATTGTTCATAGAGCCCATATGTCTAAATCTAAATTATCTCGATTTTACCCTAATATTAGTCCTCTTTGTGATAAATGCAAAAGGGTCGAGGCCTCTCTTATTCATATGTACTGGTTCTGGCCTAGCTTAGAGAAATTTTGGAAAGATGTCTTTATAACTTTATCCTATATTCTGAATCACCACTTAGAACCTAACCCTTTAATTGCTTTGTTTGGTTTTTTGGGTGAGACAGATTTACGTTTGAGTTTGACTAAGTGTCGAATATTATCTTTTGCTTCTCTCCTGGCTAGACGTTTAATCCTCCTTAGATGGAGAGATGTTGCCCCGCCCACACATGCTCAATGGCTTAATGATATTATGTCCTGCTTAGACCTTGAAAAAATTCATTATTCAGTTCTTAATTCGGATATAAAGTTCCATAAGGTCTGGGGACCTTTTATTGAGTACTTTCATAACCTTCCTCTTAACTAAGGTTTTTTTTTCGGTCCCTTACTTTCAGCTCTTTTTTTTGGTAGTAGGCATTATTATCTTCTGTTTTCAAGTGTATTTACAGTTTTGGAGATTTGAATGTCCTGATTTACATTCTCTATATTGTGTTGTGGTTGGTCTGGAGTTTTTTTTTGTTGCGGGGCTTGGGGAGGATACTAATTTTACATGTCTTCAATTTGGGTGCTTTCTCAATTATCTTTTTTTGTATTATATTATTATTGTATGTTTATTTTTGCACTGTATTGATTTTCTTCATTTTGATTTGGGGTTTTTTTCTATCTGTAGTGATGTAAAAAATGCATAAAAAAACTAATTAAATAAAAACAAAAAAAAATGATGCAGTATGGAAAGGTTACACATTCGGAATATTTCAGAAACCCAACTCCATCAGATAATGTCAATTTGCATCTTTCCTTCTGCAAAACAAGCTCAAGGTAAAACAGTTCAGAAGCTTTCTAGCACAGCTCATATAAACAAATCACAGCAATGAAGAGCTGCTAATCAACCAATATCTGCATTGCAACATCACAAGTGCACCCACAAACATACTTGAGCAGCTTTTTTCTCTTCCTCAAAGCCCTCTAGGTCTACACGGAGTCCCTTCTCTTCAGCGATCAGTCCCGTCAAATCCACAGGAAATCCATAGGTGTCATAAAGCAACCAAGCTGTATCACCTGGGGACAAAAATATAATCACATGAAAAAAAATCAAATGCAAAATACATTGGGCATTGATTCTTTTGCCTTTGCCTTATAAAATGATTAAAAATGTCTGAAATATCCCTTCAGCCAACAAAGATTACTGAAAAGATCAGGAGACAGCACCTGTGAATTAATGATTTCATACTCAGAGACAGAAATAAAGAAATGGGTTTGCTTGTGTCTTGTATGAGATAATCTTTTAAACAAAAAAAAATCAGATGCAACAATTTATAATTCAACTTAATTATGTTCTCATACTATGACTGGATTTAGTGTCCCCAGTAATTTGTCCACCTGAAAGATATGCTTAGGCTTACTGTAGCTCTACAAGTATTAGCAGCTGGCCCACAAAAATCACTTGGCCTCATTCTGCTTTTTAAAGTGGCATGATGCACCCAGAACCTTTGTCAGACAAAATTTAAAATGGGCTGCTCCAGAAAACAGCAGAGGTGACCAAATGCTCCAAGTGGGATTCAAAGAAGCATCTTTGCTGTAAGAACTAGAAGAGCAAGGAGGTAATTCCAGAGGTTGGGGCTTGTGCAACTGTAAGCATAGTAAAGCAATCAAAATTGGTGAATTCCCATCCTCTACCATTTTAACTAGCACATTCTGCACCAATTAAAATTCTCATCTCTTCACTCGTACTTCTGCCAATACCTTAAATTAATGATGTCTGGTTACTGACCCTTTTGAATTACTCCTATCATATTAATTCTATTAACTTGACTCATAAGTAGTTTTACTTAAATGTAGGAAGATGGGTTAACAATAGGGGATTTCAATGCTCGAGCCTGGGACAGAGCCTTCAGAAGTAATGGAATTGCACCTTCATAAAACATGGAATACTACAACATAGTACAGGCCATTCAGCTCTCGATGTGCCAATCTTTTAACCTACTCTAAGATCATTTAACTCTTCCCTCCTACATAGTCCTCTATTTTTCTACCATGTGCCTATCTGAGTTTCTAATGTATCTGCCTCTACTGCTACCCCTGGCAGCGCATTCCATACGTTAAAGAAAAAAATTACCTCTGATAACCCCCTCCCCATACTTCCCTCTAATCACCTTAAAATCATGTTCCCTTGTACTAGCGACTGCTGCACAGGGAAAAAGTCTCTGGCTGTTTACTTGATTCACGTCTCTCATCACCTTGCACACCTCTATCAAGTCACCTCTCATCCTCCTTCACTCCAAAGAGAAAGCCCTAGCTCACACAACCTACCCTCATAAGAAACGTGCTCTAATCTAGGCAGCATCATACTAAATCTACTCTGCACCCTCTCGAAAGCTTTCACGTCCTTCCTATACTGAGGCAACCAGAACTGAATACAATATTCCAAGCATGGCCCAACCAGGATTTTAGAGAGCTGCATCATTACCTCCTGGCTCTTGAACTCAATTTCATGACTAACAAAGGCAACACACCATATGTCTTCTCAACAATCCTGTCAAATTGCACAGCAACTTTGAGGGATCTATAGACATCACAAAGAACTGGCTTCCCAGATCATATCCCTGTGGAATACCACTGGTCACTGACCTTCAGGCAAGAATATGCTCCATTTACAAGCACCCACTGCCTTCCATGAGTAAGCCAATTCTCTATCCACACAGTCAAGCTTCCTTGAATTCCATGTCCTGATTTCCTGAATAAGCCTGCCATGGGAATCTTATCAACTGTTTTACTAAATTCCATATACACCACATCCATTGCTTTACCTTCATCAATGTGCTTCATAGTAAGAGAAAAGCCGAAGTACTCACAATTCAGGAACAAGCTTTAAATCTGTTGTTCAATAAATGTTTCTGTACTAACCTGGTATGATTTTATTGTCAGTCAAGCTCTGGATCTTCCGCTCAAGGATCCGCCTCCCCCTGTTTAGTGTTTTCAAGAACTGCTCCTCCTCTTCATTAATAATATCCTTCAACGTATCTGGATCTTTTTTTAGCTCTGGGAATGCATATCCCTAAACATAAAATAATAAACTATACTCAGTCCACATAATTTGCTAATTTTCTGCCTGTGGTTCCACGCTCTTACAGATCAGAACCATCCATCTTAAATAATACACCGAAGTGCCATGGCTCTTTGCTGTGTGATCTAACAGACAGCAGTCTTCGTTTGCATAGCTGCATCTTGTGATTTTAAAATCACTGAATGCATGGAATACAAGCATCAAAAGAATCATTTCCAGTTCAGTATCAAAATCTGTTAATACATTTAATAACTGTGCATTTAAAAAATTTAAGGCCATGTATATGTTTGAGGGGTGTTTTGGGTAGAAAGGAGTGAACAGGTTGTATCCAGTTATTTAATATCTAGTCACTGGTGGATAAACTTCATGCCTGTCATTTTAAACATTTGTTATGCTATTAATGGGCAGAGCAGAGGAGGATGACGGCAACTCCTTTGCTGGCATCTTCAGAAACAGCTCTATTTCTGTCTTTGCTATCTCCTTTTTGCCTTTTCAAGGTTCTTTTGAAGACCATGAGCTGGAGTTACACTGACTTCGGTTCTTTGTGGAAATGGGACCCGCTTTCGGGGCCTCATGGCAGGCCACGTTTCAATATGCCATGGATGCGGTCTGGAAGACTAGTGCACCTTCAGGGTGCCAGTTTTTCATGGCTCTAGAGGCGGGCAGACATGGAAGATCGTATAAGCAGCAAGCTGGCTGCTGGTTGTGTGCCCAGAGACCCGAGCTCTGAAAAAGTGACACAACAGATTTTTAACACCATAAATCAGCGAGTTGCTTTGTTATGTCTCCCCTCATGCTGTAAAATGGGGACACCTTTTTTTCCCTTATTAGGGAGAGAAAGAGACTCTGGGGTACTGCAAGTCTGTGTCTTTATTAATGCTTTGCTGCACGAGTGCTTGGTGGGGGGTGCCGATACTCTTTTGCTGCTGGGGGAGGGGGGAATCATAGCTTTGCTGTTGCTTATATGCGGGAGGGGAGAGTTGGGCAGGGTCTGGGGTTCAAGTATTTAACTGTCATTCATTCTTTGGGGCACTACTCAGTTTTCATGGATGTTTGTGAAGAAAAAGAATTTCAGGATGTATATTGTGTACATTTCTCTGACATTAAATATACCTATGGAAACTTAATTGAAATTTTTTACACATATCTTTAGATTTAGAAGTGAATCTCTTATGCTATGGTAAATAGGTTGCTTAGGGAGAAGAAAATGGTACACGATCAGCCACATTTAATTTTTTAAATCAAGGTGATTATCACTGAGTTATGTGACATGAACTTTGTTATTCCACAGAAGCAATGCAGAGCAAAGTACCTGAAGCTGCACGAGTGTGCAGCCACGCAGTAACTCGGAATGTTCCCGCGCACACTCTGTTACCACGCACACGGCAAGAGAAAGTTTATGAAATGTGAAAGATTTTCTTTTTGTATTGTATTTCGTTCAATTAACAAACAAAATCAAAAGTGATTTTTCAATTTCATTCTAAATATTTACAGTATGCCAATTACAAAAGAAACATTGAAAATGCCACGCAGTTTTCAGGCCATGTAAAAATTTCATGCTCAGAGCAATGGGTAATCTACACAACTGTAAAACTTAATTAAAAGGGTATGTTGGTGCAAAGACTTAAAAATTACTATGACATAAAAAAACAGTGCAAATAACGAGGTAGTCTCACATGGAACTATGACATTGCAGCCATTAGCAAGACTCGGTTGCCGGAAGGGAAGGACTGGCAGCTCAGTGCCCAGGGTCCATTGTTTTAGATGTGACAGAGTAGGAGGGATTAAAGGGGGAAAGGTGGCATTATGAGTCAGGAAAACTGCCAGGGCAGTGCTCAGTCCAGTCAGACTGGAGAACTTGTCTCGTGGTGCTTTATGGGTAGAACTGAAGAACAACGGGATTACATTATAGACCACCTAACAGTCCGTGGGATTTAAAGGAACAAATTTGTAGAGGAATTACAGACTATTGCCAAAAACACAAGGTTAGGGTAACAGGTGATTTTAACTTAACACATATTCTCTAGGACTCATACTGTAAAAGGGAAAAATGGGAAAATTTGTCAAATGTATTCAGGAAAGGTTCCTTAATCAGTACATACAAGTCCCAGTTAGAGAGAATGTGACACTAGATTTTGTATTAGGGAATAAGATGGCAGGAGACAGAAGTCTGTGTAGGGGAACACTTTGCATCCAGTGATCACAATACCATTAGTTTTAAAGTCATCATGGAAAAGGATAATATTGGTCCTCAGATTTAAATTCTAAATTGGAGAAAGGCTAATTTTGATGTCTCCAGAAAGGATCTGGCAAGTTTGGATTGAGACAGGTTGTTTTCTGGCAAAGGTGTATTGGGCAAATGGAAGACTTCCAAAAGTGTAACTTTGAGCGTACTGGATAACAACTTAGGGATCCTTGACTTAAGAGCGATATTGAGGCCCTGGTTAAGAAAAAGGAGGTGAATAGCAGGTTTTTAGCAGGTAAGAACACTAATACTTTAATACTTTACTTTATTGTCACCAAACAATTGATACTAGAGCATACAATCATCACAGCGATATTTGATTCTGCGCTTCGCGCTCCCTGAAGTACAAATCAAAGTAAATATAATAAAAATTTAAATTATAAATCATAATTAGAAAATAGAAAAGGCAAAGTAAGGTAGTGCAAGTCAGGTCCAGATATTTGGAAGGTACGGCCCAGATCCGGGTCAGGATCCATTCAGCAGTCTTATCACAGTTGAAAAGAAGCTGTTCCCAAATCTGGCCGTACGAATCTTCAAGCTCCTGAACCTTCTTCCGGAGGGAAGAGGGACAAAAAGTGTATTGGCTGGGTGGGTCATGTCCTTGATTATCCTGGCAGCACTGCTCTGACAGCGTGCAGTGTAAAGTGAGTCCAAGGATGGAAGATTGGTTTGTGTGATGTGCTGCGCTGTGTTCACGATCTTCTGCAGCTTCTTCCGGTCTTGGACAGGACAACTTCCATACCAGGTTGTGATGCACCCTGGAAGAATGCTTTCTACGGTGCATCTATAAAAATTAGTGAGGGTTTTAGGGGACAGGCCAAATTTCTTCAGCTTTCTCAGGAAGTAAAGGCGCTAGTGAGCCTTCTTGGCAGTGGACTCTGCTTGGTTAGACCAAGTCAGGGCATTTGTGATATTCACCCCGAGGAACTTAAAGCTTTTGACCTGTTCCACCTGCGCACTACTGATGTAGATGGGGTTGTGTGGTCCGCTACTCCTTCTGAAGTCAAACAGTTCCTTCATATTGCTGATGTTGAGGGATAGGTTACTGTCTTCGCACCATGCCACCAGGTTCTTAATTTCCTCTCTGTACTCAGACTCATCATTACCCAAGATAGAGCCTACAATTGTGGTGTCATCAGCAAACTTATATATTGAGTTCGATGAAAACTTGGCTACACAATCATGGGTGTACAGTGAGTACAGCAGGGGGCTGAGTACACAGCCTTGTGGGGCACCGGTGCTTGTAGTTCACCAGTGATTGTAGAGGAGAGCTTGTTCCCTATCTGTCTGTGAGGAAGTTGAAGATCCAGCTGCAGATCTGAGTGCTAAGACCCAGGTTCCAGAGCTTAGAAATCAGTTTATTTGGAACGATGGTATTAAAGGCAGAGCTGTAGTCAATGAAAAGGAGCCTTACATGTGCGTCTTTATTCCCCAGGTGTTCTAAGGAGGAATGTAGTGCTAGAGAGATGGAGTCTGCCGTTGACCTGTTGCTCCGGTAGGTGAATTGCAAAGCGTTGAAGTTGACCAGTAGGTTATGGTTGAGGTGTGCCATAACCAATCGCTCGAAGCACTTCATAGCAATTGATGTTAGAGCCACAGGTCGGTAGTCATTCAGGCATGCCACCTTGCTTTTCTTCAGCACCAGGATTATCGTTGCCTTCTTAAAACACGAGGGGATCTTAGACTGAAGCAGGGAGCAGATGAAGATGTTAGCAAACACACAAGGTGAAGGGGAATCCTTGGGGTTTCTACAGATATATTAAGAGCAAAAGGACAGCAAGGGATAAATTTGGTCCTCTGAAAGATCAATGCAGTTATCTAGACAAGGAGCCAAAAGAGACAGGGGAGATCTTAAATGGATTTTTTGCATCGGTATTTACTCAGGAAACTGACAAAGAGTTTATGAAAGTGGGGCAAAACAGCAGCGACCCTATATAGATTACACTGGAGGTGGTGTTTGCTGCCTTGAGGCATATTAGGGTGGATAAATTCCCAGGACCTGATAAGGTGTTCTCTTGGACCCTGTGTCAGGCTAATGCAGAAATTGCAGAGATATTTAAAACATCTTTAGCCATGGGTAAGATGACAGAGGATTGAAGGATAGCTTGTATTGTTACGTTGTTTAAGAAGGGCTCTAAGAATTAACCAGGGAACTATAGACAGGTGAGCTTGGCATCAGTGGTGGGAAAGTTATTGGAAGGTATTCTAAGGGACCGTATGAGTATTTGGATAGACATGGACTGATAAGGGACAGTCACCTTGGTAATTTTTGTCTATACTTATAGACAATGTTATATAGGGTAGGAAAGCACTAGATACTTTTTCTATCTTATAGAGTTTTTCGAAGAAGTTACCAGGAAAGTTGATGAAGGCAAGGCAGTGGATGCTGTCAACATAGACTTTAGCAAAGCCTTTGACAAGGTCCCACATAGGAGGTTCAGTCGCTTGGCATTCATGATGAGGTAGTAAAATAGATTAGATATGCCCGAATGGTAGTAGATGGTTGTCTTTCTGACTGGAGTCATGTGATTAGTGTGCTGCAGGGATTGGTGCTGGGTCTTTTTATGTTTGTCATCTATATCAGCGAATTGGATGACAATGTGGTAAACTGAATTAGCAAATCTGGGGGGGGGGGAGGGAGTGTAGAGGACAGTGAAGAAGATATCAAAGCTATCAGGAGGATCTGGATCAGCTGGAAAAATGGACTGAGAAATGGCTAATGGGATTTAATGCAGACAAGTGTGAGATATTGCACTTTGGGACGACTCACCAGGGTAGGGTACTGAGGTGTGTGATAGAACAGAGGGATCTGGGAATACAGACACTTTGAAAGTGGCGACACAGGCTGCTAGGGTTGTAAAGAAAGCTTTTGGCATGTTGGCCTACATAAATCATTGAGTACTGAGTACAGGTGTTGGGACGTTGTGCTGAAATTGTACAAGATGTTGGTGAAGCCTAATTTGGAGTATTGTAAAAACACAAAATGTTGTCAGAACTCAGCAGGCCAGACAGCATCTATAGGAGGAGGTAGTGACAATGTTTCGGGCCGAAACCCTTCATCAGGCCCGAAACATCGTCACTACCTCCTCCCTTAGATGCTGTCTGGCCTGCTGAGTTCTGCCAGCATTTTGTGTTTTTATTTATTTCCAGCATCTGCAGATTCACTCGTGTTGCCTTTGGAGTATTGTATGCAGGTTTGATCAATTACCTACAGGCAAGATGTAAATAAGATTGAAAGAATGCAAAGAAAATTTACAAGGATGTTGCCGGGACTCAAGGAGCTGAGTAAGAGGGAAAGATTGAACAGGTTAGAACTTTATTTCCAGAACATAGATTGAGGAAAGATCTGATTGTACAAAATTATGAGGGGTATAGGTAGGGTAAATGCAGGCGGGCTTTTTCCACCAAGGTTGGATAAGACTACAACTAGAGGTCATGGGTTAAGGGTGAAAGGTGAAATGTTTAAGGAGAACATAAGGGGGAACTTCTTCACCCAGAGGGTGGTGAGAGTGTAGAATGAGCTACCAACACAAGTGGTGGATATGGTTGCAATTTCAACATTTGAGAGATATTTGGATAGGTTCATGGATGAGGGATTTGGAGGGCTATGGTCCGGTGCAGGTCAATGAGACTAGGCAGATTAATGGTTCAGCATTGATTAGATGGGCTGAAGGATCCAGTTCTGTGCTACAGTGTTCTATAACCCTGATTGTGCCTGTGTGGAGCTGGCTGAGTCTATTACCATCTGCAGCCCGTTGCAATCCCGCGCAGTGGTGACTCCATACCAGTGATGCATAGTCAGAATTCTCTCCAAAGCAAGAGATTGGTGACACAATGAATCTCTCCAAACTCCTAACAAAGCAGAACTGCTGCCATGCCTTCTTTGCGATTGCATCAATGTGTTGGGTCCAGCAGGCCTCTTCATTGCTACCTGAGAGTCTGCCAACAACAGTGGTGCCATTGACAAGCTTACAGACGGCAGTTGAGCTGTGCTTAGCCACATGGTCATGAGCACACAACAGTGAGCCAAGCTTGATCCTTGAGGTTCTCCTGTGTTGATTGTTACCAAGGGACTGTTACAGAGCCTTCTAATAAGGGAGTCAAGGATGTAATTGTAGAGTGAGGTACAGAGGTTCAGGTTTTGAAGCCTGTTGATTAGTACTGATAGAATGATGGAATCAGTAAGCAGCTGCCTGTTGTATGTTTTCTGGTTGTCTGGGTGCCGATGAGATTGTGCCCACTGTAGACTTGAGGTGGTAGGCACAATACAAAGGTTCCAGGTCCCTACTCAGGCAGGAGCTAATTCTAGCCATAACTAATCTGTTGAAGCATTTCAGTACAGTAGAGGTGAGTTCTACCATATGGTAACTATTGAGGCAGCTCACCCTGCTCAACTTGGACACTGGTACATTGCTGCCCTCTTGAAGTAAGTGGGGACCTCAGGCTGTGGCAGATGTTGAAGATGTCTTTGAGCACTCTAGCTAGTTGGTCAGCACAGGTTTTCAGTAATTGGCCAGGTACATGGTCAATAAAAGCAGTTTCAGGATGATACTTGAACTTGGCAGTAGATCTTTTTTCTTTTTCTTTACCTAAGACTACTAACTCTTAAAGGAAATACCTTCCATTAGAGGGCAGGGGCTGAAAGAGCCTAGTCAACAAGTCACAGACAAATCAGACCAGCTTTCAACATGACAAGCACATCTAAACAAATGTCACTGGATCATATAGAGAAGGACATCACTTTTTTTAATGTGATCAACACTCATACAACCACAATAACCAATGATGTACATACCAAAGATTCTACCACCACGTCAACCAGAGATGCAAAGAATCCCTTTGATGCATTCAACTTTTCATGGGAGTATCGCACTGCTCTTCGTAAAATCCGCCTCAAAACATACCTGGGTAGAAGTAGTTGTTAGTGGTACCAAATCACTGTTACTATGACCAGAATCACACTGAAAGCTTTACTGTCCAATTCATTGTGTTTAAGTTTTTATAATAAGCAAAAGACAACTCTGACAAATCATTTCGCACCAACCTAATATTGCTTATAATGTGTAATGATAATGGTCTCAAAATGTATCATAAATTAAAGGTGCTTTGTTAGTATTTCAGATGTTTAAAAAAGGAGTGACATACAGAAACAGCAAATAACAACCTTTTTTCTGGTGCTGCTGGTACAATGACACACGCAACACACACCGAGGAGCTCAGTAGGTCAGGCAACAGCTATGGAGAGAAATAAATAATTTGGGCTGGGACTAGAAGGGAAGAGAGGCCAGAATAAAATGAGGGGAGGGGAGGGAGTACAAGCTGCCTGGCAGCCCCCCTTCAAAGTGTGGAAGGATGAGGAATCAGAGAGGAGGGGACAGTGGCCATAGAACAGAGGGAAGGGATAGGGAATCAGAGGGAGGTGATGAGTAGGTCATGAGAGTTGGGGGAGGGGGAAGGGAAGGAAAAGGGGTAAGCTGGCCTAGTCATATTCATGATCCACAAGAGCCCCTCACCTGGGCAATTTCCAGCTTTCTGCAATACACTGTGACCATTTCCTCCCTCCCCACAGATCTCTCTCCTTGCACTTACTCTTGCAAGTGGAGCAAGTGCTACACCTGCTTCAACAGCTCCTCCTTCACTACCCTTCAGGGCCCTAAGCAGTCCTTCCAGGTGTACCTGTGAGTGTATTGGGGTCATCTACTGTATCTGGTGTTCCTGGTACGGCCTCTGGTATATCGGCGAGACCCAACAGAGATTGGGAGATCACTTTGCCAAGCACCTACACTCTATCTGCTAGAAAAAGCGGGATCTCCCAGTGGCCACCCGTGTTAATTCCATTTCCCACTCCAGTATGTCCATCCATGGCCTCCTCCACTGTTGTGATGAGGCCACACCAAGCAGTGTCGCTACTTTCTGTGAAGGCTGAGGAAAGTCCATCTCCCACCCCCCATCCTCATCACATTCTACAGGGGTTGTATTGAGAGCATCCTGAGCAGCTGCATCACTGCCAGGTTCAGAAACTGCACCATCTCGGATCGCAGGACCCTGCAGCGGATAGTGAAGTCAGCTGAGAAGATCATCGGGGCCTCTCTTCCTGCCATTACGGACATTCACACCACACGCTGCATCCGCAAAGCAAACAGCATTAAGGTCCCCACGCACCCCTCATACAAACTCTTCTCCCTCCTGCCGTCTGGGAAAAGGCACCGAAGCATTCGGGCTCTCACAACCAGACTGTATGACAGTTTCTTCCCCCAAGCCATCAGACTCCTCAATACCCAGGGCCTGGACTGACACCAACTTACTGCCCCCTACTGTGCCTATTGTCTTGTTTATTATTTATTGTAATGCCTGCACTGTTTTGTGCACTTTATGCAGTCCTGGGTAGGTCTGTAGTCTACTGTAGTTTTAGTGTTGTTATATGTAGTTCAGTGTAGTTTTTGTATTGTTTCATGTAGCACCATGGTCCTGAAAAACAATGTCTCGTTTTTACTGTGTACTGTACCAGCAGTTATGGTCGAAATGACAATAAAAAGTGACTTGACACCTAGGTTGAGGAACACCACTTTATATTCTGTTTGGGTAGCCTCCAGCTGATGGCAAGAACATTGATTTCCCAAACTTTGAGTAATCCCCCCACTCCCCCTCTCCTGCATTTCCCATCCCCTTTTCCCTCTCTCACCTTATCTCCTTGCCCGCCCATCGCCCCCCTCTGGTGCTCCTCCCCCATGTTCTTTCTCCCATGGACTTCTGTCTCTTTCACCAATCAACTTCGCAGCTCTTTACTTCATCCCCCACTTTCAGGTCTCACCTATATTCCCCTCACTCCCCCACCTTTCAAATCTACTCCTCACCTTTCAAATCTACTCCTCAGCTTTTTTTTCCCTCCAGTCCTGCCCAAAATGTCGACGATACTCTTTTTCATAGCTGTAGCTTGGCCTGCTGAGTTCCTTCAGCATTTTGTATGTGTTCCAGCATCTGCAGATTTTCTCTTGTCTGTCATTGGGCCTATCCTCTGTTACATTAAATTTCATTTTTTTATTCCTTTTCAGTTTGCAATATTATTTTTGCCACTGAAGCACTGTTGCCTGTGTACTCTCATACATCTCCCACTTCAGTTCATTTCCTGCTGTTCCTTTCTTATCTGGTTCTAACTGCTTATTGCTAACCAGTTCTAGCTGTGGCGAAACGTCATTGACCTGAAACAGACATTGCATCTCTTTCTCCATGAATAGCTGATAGCTTCCAAGACCAAGGATGTTTGCTTAAGAGTAAATAGGATTTCTTCTCCGCTGAGGATTGCTGCAATAATGGATATTTAATATAAAAACTCAAAACACTGCAAAGAACATATGAGCCTAGTCAGCCCTTCAAACCCGTGCCAGTCAGCAGGATCATGAATGACCTTCTCTGTCCTATCCCCACATCCCTTCACTTCATTAATACCCTGATCTGCCTATTTACATTCTGAAAGCAACAATCACTGGAAACTGGTGAGGTGGCAGCATACTCAAACACAGCGCCTCTTTCAGTCCAACCAAAGGTGTAATTATTGTCCTCACCACTCAGAGCTGGCTGTGTGTGGCTGGGTTCTGTGCTGGTTTGGGAAATGGCTCCCCCCACCCTCCTCCCCACGTAGCTGTTGCTCAGTGGAAGACAACCTAGATTGTGTTCATCTGTGCCTGCACTATGCGATATGTGGAACTGCTGTGGGTTCTTGCAGAAATGTGGCTCAAGGACAATATTCAGCCAAAGGGGCTTGGGCCATATTATTATGAACAGTTTCTGCCATCATAATTATGTGTGTTATACGTGTTGTGTGTGACTGTTGGTTCTTTGTTTTGCACCTTGGACTGTATTTAGGTGTTTGGTTGAATGACAGTTAAACTTAAAACTTAATGATCCTCCACAAACCAGCGTGATTTCTGTTACTTTCCAACTTACCCTCTACCAGTATTATCTGGTCTGCCTCCATCAGACAGTGCAATTGTTATCGTCCGTGCATGATCTGCCAGCACTCTGTATGCCATGTCAATTCCATCAATATCTTCAGTTCCCACCTTCCCTGTATATGGCCTGACACCAGTTCCCTAGGAATACACAAGTAAACTAGAAATTAACACAACAATATAATTGCATGAAAAGGGGGCATCAGAATAGCACCATACAGTGTTTTTGCTACTTCACCCAACCACCTTACAAACATCATAAGAGCAAGGGATGCACTGGATCGTTTTATTGAGTGTTACAAGAATGGAGCGTCGTCAGGTCAACAAAGGAAAAATAGTTGTGGTTGTCTCATACTCAGACTAGAGATAACAATATTCCAGTGATAACAATTAACCTGAGAGGTCTGAAATTTGTCATCCACAGGCAGTCACGAAACAAAGAAACACCGTGGAACCCATTCATGAAAAAATCAAACACCCAACACACGAAAAAGTAATAAATTGCACAAACAGCAAAAAGCAAGCAGGCAACCATCAAACCAGGAGTCCAGTAGTATTCAGTTCAGTATTGTGCCACTAGGCCATTGTAGGTACAGGGCAAAGTATTCTTTGCTGAAGCACCCTGGACCGCATCGATCATCCCAATCCAAAGACACAAAATCAGCAAAAAAAAGTAAGCAGAATCCAGGAAAACATGCAACATGAATCCCAAAGTCTGCCAAAATGAGTCCAGAGCCTCTCCAATTGATGCTTGCAACATGGATCCCAAGACTCCTGCACTTTCCTACAACAGCAGCTAATGAGAGGGAGAGGAAGACTGGTCAAAAGCAGGCAGATGGCGCCAAACACTTGCCTATCCTTGTCAACTTCAACCTTGCTTGACACCTCAGTTGGAGAGAAGCAATGGAATTGATCATGGGCTTGCACCCTCAACACCTCAATTGGAGAGAAACAATAGAGTCAATCATGGATTTGCACCCTCAACACCTCAACTGGAGAAAACAATAGAATCGATCATGGGCTTGCACCCTCAACACCTCAATTGGAGAGAAACAATAGAGTCAATCATGGACCTGCACCCTCAACACCTCAACTGGAGAAAACAATAGAATCGATCATGGGCTTGCACCCTCAACACCTCAATTGGAGAGAAACAATAGAATCGATCATGGGCTTGCACCCTCAACACCTCAATTGGAGAGAAACAATAGAGTCGATCATGGACTTGCACCCTCAACACCTCAATTGGAGAGAAACAATAAAGTCGATCATGGACTTGCACCCTCAACACCTCAATTGGAGAGAAACAATAGAGTCGATCATGGACTTGCACCCTCAATGTAATGAAACCCAATTTCCCTTGGGATCAATAAAGTATGTCTGTCTGCCTCAATTGGAGAAAAACAATGGAATTGATTATAGGCTCACACTCTGTCTCCAGGCTTCCAGGGCGCACACTCTGCTTCAAACTTCACTGAGCTTCCTCAAAGACAGCGAAGCACCAGATGGCTCAATTGATCCAAAAGTACACCATCATAATGTAAATCACAGGTTCCAATTACAGACAGCTAAGTAGTCGAACCACATTTGAAAGTAGTAAAAGAAGTAGTTTTGGGACTATCTACAGGACATCACTGTGACAGCTGACAGAATTCGATCCACACTGCCCAGCAACCCTGATTTAACCTTAATCTAATGTCAGAACAATTTACAATGACCAATTAATCTACCCGGTTAGCTGTACCCTGTTTTTCAAACATTCGCTTTACAACACCTCACTGTTACGAAAGACCAACATTAGTTACCTGTTTTCACTAACAGAAGGTGTTTTCACTGTTACGAAAAAAGGCAGTGCAGTGCACGCGCCGAGCAGTCAACCTACTCCCCCGGAACTGCATTCTTTGCTTAAACACGTGCCTGTGAGCATCTGTGCTTTATGTCGATTTATTTTGTGCATCTGTTAGCAAGATGAGTTCTAATGTATCGGAAAAGCTTAAAAGAGCGTGTAAGGGTTTTACATTTAGTGTAAAACTAGACATAATTAAGCATTTCGATCGTGGTGAACGAAGTAAGGACATAGTGAGTTTGGCTGAGGGTTTGTGGAAGCTGATGAAGATCATGTTGAAGAGGTAATGGCATCCCACGACCAAGAACTGACAGATGAAGAGGAAAGGTTAACAATTAAAACCAAACAGCCCGAAAGTGAAGACATCCAGGAACTGAACAGGAAGCAATTGCGTGAGATTTTCACTGCGATTGACAACTCTGCAATGATTGCAGAAAAAGATGACTTTAATTTTAAAAGGCTACGTAGGTTTAGGGCATATTTGCAGGATGGTTTGAGTGCTTACAAAGAACTGTATGACAGAAAAATGCGCAAGGCTAAGCAGTCAAGCATACTGTCGTTTTTCAAGCCTTCCACATCAGCCAAAGCAGACGACGAACTTCAACCTTCAACATCGAGGCAGGCAGACATAGAAGAAAATGACCTGCCTGCCCTGATGGAAACTGATGACGCTGATGACACCCCAGTGTCCCACCACCCCAACCTCCGACAACTCAGCCTAACACACCATCATCAGTGTGCTCACTGTCTTCCCGATTCCGGTAAGAGAAACTACACTGGACGTACATTATTTCTACTTTATATAGGCTGTGTATTTTTATGTGTTATTTGGTACGATTTGGCAGCTTCATAGCTTAAACGTTACTGTAAAGAGTACTTCTGCCGGGAGCGCTTGCGCCGTGTATTTCTGCCGGGAGCGCTTGCGCCGTGTATTTCTGCTGGGAGAGCTTGCGCCGTGTGTTTCTGCTGGGAGAGCTTGCGCCGTGTATTTCTGCCGGGAGCGCTTGCGCCGTGTATTTCTGCCGGGAGCGCTTGCGCCGTGTATTTCTGCTGGGAGAGCTTGCGCCGTGTGTTTTTGCTGTGAGTGCTGCCGAGAGCACTTGCATGAGATTTTCACTGTGGTGGACAGTGCTGCAATAATTGCAGAAAAGTATTCCTACATTATATAGGCTGTGTATTTATCAGATCATTCCTACTTTTACTATATGTTACTGTTATTTTAGGTTTTATGTGTTATTTGGTTTGATTTGGTAGGTTATTTTTTGGGTCTGTGAACGCTCACAAATTTTCCCATATAAATAAATGGTAATTGCTTCTTCATTTTACGACATTCCAGCTTACGAACCATTTCATAGGAACGCTCTAACTTCGAATAGTCGGGGAAACCTGTACCTCTTTGGACTGTGGGAGGACCCGGAGAAAAGACACGCATTCAAAGGGGAGGATGTACAAAGACACTTACAGAGGATGCTGGGATTGAACTTCAACTCCAATGCTCCAGATGTCATAGTGTTGTGCTAACCACTAAGCTACCATGGCACCACAATTACCTCCAGTAAATTCCATTTACACAAATCGGTCTCATATAATTGTTACAAAATGGAGGATGGTGTTCAAGTACAGCATGTTTTACTTCAAAATAAGTCAACAGAGAAACTGTTGGTTAAATGTAGTGAACTTCTCACTTCATGTTGACCTCCTTTAAGTAATGATATCTGCAAATTCAGTTATGTATTAGGAGGAAGAATTCAACACAAAAACCAGTTTACTGTTGCCATTTTTTTTATGAAGGAATAAAGAAAGTTCATTTCTAAAATACAAGAGATTCTGCAGTTGCTGGAAATCCACAGCAACACACACGAAATGCTGGAGAAACTCAGCAGATCAGGCAGCATCTGTGGAGAGGAATAAACAGTCAAGATTTCAAGCAGAGACTCTTCATCAGGACTGGAAAACAAAGGTAAGGAGCCTGGGTTCAAGATCAGTTGGGAAGGACAAATGGACAAGGGAGTCACAGAGTCGGCCATCCTTTTAGGAAGTGGAGAGTGGAGGACAAGGGAGATATATTTAATGCTAAGATCCCATTGAAGATGGCTCATTTCTAGATACTGCTTACAATATTGAGATCTTATATAATCATGTGTTTTGAAGTGAAAAGCCGAGAAGTTTTGAAGTAAAATGCCAATTCTGCTATCAGAAACTTGTTAGCTTTCAGTAGCAGGTGTCACACCACTTGGATCTGGCTATTTTATAGGTTAATTCTTATCATTGGAACATTGATATGAGAAGACTACAGCTGCTTTTTCCCTTGTCTTTTCTTTGTTTTGTTTTCTTTGTTCTCCCAGCTCATCTTTCATGTTCAGTTTCTATTTCTGTAACACTTGATAAAACAATTGTAAATTATCTTTTACAAACAATCACATTTATTCAACAGACAGTTGAACTGATGTGACAAACAATTAGGAAGGCCACTATGCCCTGGTCTTTAGTACAAAAGAACTTGCGTATAATGATAATTGGGGTGCCACAGTAGTGCAGCAGCTAACTTGATGCTTTTGCAGCTTGAGGTGTAGGAGTTCACTGTTCAATCCCGGTGTCCTCTTTAAGTTTATACATCTTCCCCGTGGAATGCATGGGTTTCCTCCCCAAAGACATACTGGGTAGGCTAATTGGTTATTGTAAATCGTCCTATGGTTGAGTTAAATCAAGGCTGCTGGGTGGCGTGGCTCAAACGGCTAGAAGGGCCTATTTCATGTGGTACCTCTAAATAAATAAATAAGATACAGACATGCTATACTACAATTATACAGCAATAAAAACAGCCCAGGGTCATTCAACCTCTCATGTCTGTTCTACCAGTCAGTAAGATTATATCTGATACGGCCACTTCCTTGCAATATAATCACACTCTAACTTGAATATACTCTATGACCAAGCCTCCACAGCACATTCACGTAGAGAATTTCTAAGATTCATTACCATCTGGATGAAGATATTCCTTTTCACCCTAGTCCTGAAGGGCTCACTCCTTACCAAGGTCCTAGATATTTTCGGGGAACTGAGTGGGTCCATAGAGGGAAATAGTCAAGATATCGGGTTGAGACCCTTCATTTGGACTGACAAAGGGTCTGGACCCAAAATGTTGACTCTCAGATGCAATCTGACCCTGTGAGCTACTCCAGTATTGTGAATGTGCTTCAGATTTCAGCATCTGTAGTCTCCTGTGCAAGAAGGTCTTTACTCTCTCATCAAAGTCCTCTAGTAATTAGGGACAATATATTTCTTGCCTTTTGAACTGCGTGCTGTAAAGGGACTTAAACTTTCAGTAATCTACAAGGCTACCCAGGTCTCTCCAAAAAGTGGTAACGTCAAATCTCAAGCCATTTGAAAAACATTCTTCTTTTTCCAATTATAAATAGGATGACCTCACATCACTACATTATAACTGCAACCAGCCTGTTCTTTCCTAGCCACTGATATTTTCTAAAGCCCTTTGAAGCACCCAGCATCAGGAAATTTGGATGTCCCACCCAAACCGCTAATGTATACTATTGATAAGCTGGTGGGGCGGCACCAAGAACAATGTATACAAATCTGGTTTCCCCTACCCAAAGAAGAACATATTTGGATAAAAAGAGGGCAACAATGATTACCAGATTGATTTCTAAATACGGTTTGTTCTACAAAGTAAAACTGGGGCTACATACTTTACAATTTGGAAGAATGAAAAGTGATTTCATTGAAATGTATTCAATCCTTATGAGACATAACATGGTAAATGCAGAGGTCAATAGATTTTTGGATATTAAGGAAATCAAGGGACATGAGGTTAGTAAAGAAAAGTAGCACCAAGGCAAAAGATCAGATGCAATCTCATAAATATTTAAGCAGGAGCAAAGAACTGAATGAATTACTACTACTATTTCTCATGGAGAGCAAAGGCATGATGTATGGACAGAAATTGATTAACAGTAATAACTACAAATTGAAACTACGTGTTAAAATGAACATTTTTCCTGAACTTACTTTCTGAATTGCTTCAAAATAAGGCAGAAATAAGTCTGTGTCATAATTTGACATTTTGCCTTGTAGGACTGACACTAGCCGCTCAAAACCCATCCCAGTATCAATGCTCTTCTTGGCCAGGGGTTTCAGACTGCCATCACTCTCTCTGAAGAAATGGAAACAGGCAATCAGTTCATTACCAGAAATATATATGCAAAATAATGGCTGCTAAGTATATTGTGAAATTCTGTCAGTTTTGTATTCAGTTCTACTACAGTAAACCAAAAAGAAATATTCAATACCCATGATGCACCAAACCAACTGTCAATTCCCAAGGATTTTTAAAAAATTAGTTCTCCTGTGCACCAATTTATTTGTAATGAACTCAATGATATCTAAAGGCAGCTAATAAAAGCACTGGCAAAAGTTATCCCATATCTGCTAGAAATTTAAAGAGAAACATTTACATGCAAAAAGGTGTAAGCAAGCACCCACTGACAGATAGAACTCAACTGCAGCACTTTAGAGAACAGGTAAAAAGAAAGGGAATTAACATTAGTTTACTTGGCCGCATGGATTTTGCATACCATAACTAACAATGTTAAGAGAGTAGTTCTTTAAATATGATCAGGAGAGTTGGATGAAGATATTGTACACCGGGTTACAATTTTACCTGTTGAATTGAATGAACACAAGATTCCAGACCTCCAGAACATTAGGGTCATCCATGTTGACCAGGTGAGCAGCATCACGTCCTCCAATACGATCATAATGTATCTCGCTGCACGGGCCGCAAGGGCCAGTGTCACCCATCTCCCAGAAATTATCCTTCATGCTGCCTGGCAGAATCCTTTCTTCTGCCATTCTGGTAAAAATAAAAAGTTAACTAGATTTAATACAAATGCAGAAAGACACCAAGCTCTAAATGTATTTTACAGACACCATTCTGTTTAATTCAAAGCAACAAGTATTTTTTCTTCAACTGTAAAGGATACAATTGAAAAGGTTTATCTTTAAATACTTCTAAATACCCAACAAACTGTAGGGTTCCATCATATTATTGTTGATTGGCTGTCACAAATGCCAGGATGATTTCAGAATTACCTCTGAAGTTTAACACTCAAAGCTGGGTCAACAATAAACATGAATAGAGGAGAATTTATCCTTTAGATTGATCGATTTCAAATTCATTCCGCTTGTATGTGCAGTTGAAGAATTAAAAATAAATGCTGGGAAACTATAGGTATTCATCATTGAAAAAGAAAATCCTTATAAAGTTCTTTCATGACCAGCTATGCTATGATATTGAAAATGTTCCAAGGGAAAATATTTTACTTGAACTCCAGCCCAGTTCAACCTAGTAGAAATACAGGCTTCCTCAAATTACATAATGGAAGATCTAGTTGGAATGGAAATAGAAATGAAAAAGGGAAATCTCACCCTAGGTTTGTCCAGATCTGCTTGCATTCAAGATCTGGCTCCAGCCCAGCTCTTTCATCCCCTCCGAAGTAAGTTACATAAAGCCTGTCGATGGAGATTCCAAACTCTTTCGTCAACAGTTCCAATGCCATTTTGCAAGCCAGCTCCTACAAGGATGAAGGGAATCACAGTATCCACACAGATTGAATCACTGTAGATTGACTTCTACAATTTTTGTCTAAAATATATCTTTTAGTTTGAAGGAAACTGCAATTTGAATCGTATTTTAACTGAAAATCAATATAAAGATGCTCCCATTCACAAGTGAGAGCAGATAAGAGACAATGAACATTAGATAGGATAAGTACAATAAGTTGAAGCTGTTGGGCTGAAGAGCAGAGATTTATTCCAGTAGTAATTGTTGAAATGAATCGTGTTCGCCTTCGTCAGTCAGGGGATTGAGTTCAAGAGCCACAAGGTAATACTCCAGCACTGTAAATCTATTTAGCCCACACTTGGAATATTGTGTTCAGTTCTGGTCACCTCATTATAGGAAAGATGTGGAAGCTTTATAGATGGTTCAGAGGAGATTTATCAGGATGCTGCCTGGATTAGAAAGCATGTCCCATGAAGATAGGTTGAGTGAGGTAGTGCTTTTCCTCTTTGGAGAGGAGGAGGATGACAGTTGAATTAATGGAGGTGTACAAGATGAAAGAGGCTGAATTTGAGTAGATAACCACACTAGGGCAGAAATGGATTGTATGGGGGGGCATAATTTTAAGGGTACTGGAGGAAATTATTGGAGATGGGGGAGGGTCTGAGGTAAGTGCTTGTTTGTTTTTTTTACCTAAAGAGTGGGGATATGTCGAACACATTGCCAGGGTAGTGGTAGAGGCAGATACATCAGGGACATTTATGAAATACTTGGCTAAGCCCATGGATGATAGAAAAATGGAGGGCTACATAGAAGGGAAGGGATAGAATGATCTGAGAGTGTGGCAGTGTTCTATGTAATTGGGTAAACATTTGAAGACGGTTGGCCAGAGGGTTGAGGCACGTGTGCACTGTAAACACCGGAATGGATCAATTGAGCTTACTCCCTTGTTTCTGCTCTGTAATTACAGCATAATCAACAAACTGAGTATTTCTAAAATATCCTGTACCTAGAGAGGTTGCTCCCCGAAAAAGACAACAAACTTTGCGGTGTATTCACTAACTAAAATCTAGTGGCACTGGCATTAGATGAAGACTTCAATGCTGTGCAGATACACATACTTTTGCATTTACTACTTTACTTCCCCAACACAGCTCTCAGTACTTCTACTGTGCATAACAGACTCTTTCCTGAAGGACACTTTGCACATGCAAGGTAACAGCTACTCTCCTATGCCCTACTTTCAATGAGGTTTGGTTGCACCCAAGCTCTATGGGATGTACTAAGAGAGGTGACAGATGGAAGCCCTTTCAGACTTTTAGGCTTTGTGATGTTGATCTGGCAAAAGTATAGCGATATATTACCACGTTAGAAGAATATGCACAATTTGAAGGCAGTGGCGATCCCACCTGTCTGTGGCCTTGGTAGGAGTTGTGCCCTGATAGGTAGGTCCTGATTAGAGTTATGAGTCTAGGAAGTATTCAGCAGCACCAAGCTGCTACAATGCATTGTGGACACAACAAACACATGTTACAATGTCGTACACATTGTGAAGTGTGGTGTGGTGAGGGAAAAGTAAAGGAGCTGGTTGTGGATTACAGGAGGAATGGAGATAAGTTAACCCCTATTAACATCAATGGATCTGGGGTTGAGAGGGTGAACAGTTTTAAGTTCCTCAGCATCCACATCACCAAGGACCTCACGTGGTCTGTACACAACAGCTGTGTGGTGACAAAGGCAAAACAGCGCCTCTTTCACCTCAGACGGTTAAGGAAGTTTGGTATAGGCTCCCAAATCCTAAGAGCTTTCTACAGAGCCACAATTGAGAGCATCCTGACTGGCTGCATCACTGCCTGGTATGGGAACTGTACCTCCCTTAATCGCAGGACTCTGCAGGACAGTGGTGCGGACAGCTCAGAGCGTCCGTAGTTGTGAACTTCCCATGATTCAGGACATTTATAGACAGTTCTGTAAAAAGGGCCTGTAGGATCACTGGAGACCCAAGTCACCCCAACCACAATCTATTCCAGCTGCTACCATCCAGGAAACAGTACCGCAGTATAAAAGCCAGGACCAACAGGCTCCTGGACAGCTTCTTCCACTAGGCCATCAGACCAATTAACTCATGCTGATTTGAGTGTACTCTATATTACACTGACTGTTATTTTTATTATAAGTTATTATAAATTACTATCATTGCACATTGCAACAGAGATGTAACCTAAAGGTTTTTATTCCTCATGTATGTAAAGGATGTAAGAAATAAAGTCAATTCATAAGGACATAACAAAATGTACAATGAATCAAGCAATTGCACTGTCCTAGACTTTGAAATTCTTGAGCATTATTGGAGCTGTACTCACCCAGCAATTATCACAGTACATTCCTGACATGCCCAGCAGATGGTGGAAAGATTGAGGTGTCAGGGGACAAACAACATCAAGCAAAAAACCAAGAATTTGACGTTACTTGACATGCTGAGTAGTTTTGATTAGATCAGCCTTATTTGTCGTACGTACATCAAAATAGAGTGAAATGTGTCATTTGTGCCAATGAGCAACACAGTCTGGGGTGTGCTGGGGCAGCCCACAAGTGGCGCCATGCTTCAGGCATCAACATGGCATGCCTACAACTTACTCACCTGAACATCTTTTGTTTCGGAATGTGGGAGGAAACCCCAGTGGACACAGGAGAACGTACAAACTCCTTACAGACAGTGATGGAACTGAACCCGGGTCACTGGCACTGTAATAGCATTGCGCTAACTGCTATGCTACCATGTCACCCGCCTCCCCCCCACCAAGCTACCATGCCACTTTAGCATCCGCTGTTTTATTTCATATATCTAGTGTTTTGTATCTGACAAGTTCAGTAATACTTTTTCTGCTGTCTGATCTATTTCTCATTCCTCTCCAACCATAACCCTAACCTCCTCTCCAACTTACATCTCTGCTGGATGTATCAACTATGACAGCAAGCCTTCAAATGGCATCAGGCCACTTCGGTCTCTAATGGCTGCCAAGTTGGCACAGATTGTTTATCCCCAACCTCCCACTTCTCTGCAATTTTAGGAATGCCGATTTCCTAGTTTTACAGCATGGAAATGACCTTGAAATGCTGAGTTCCCTTTCTTTCTCCAGTTACACTCCCTGACATGAGAATCGAGAGCATGTTCCTTTTTATTACAGTACTCTTGAAAATAACTCGTTTCATCAATTGGAAACAATCCTGGAATACCCCACCCAAAGCCACTTTCACTGCAAGGGCTGAAGCAGTTCAAGGCAGCAGCGTATTAGCATCGTTTGAAAGGTATGTTAGTGATGGGCAGTAATTGTTGCCTTCTTCACAGCCTCTAATACCACATTAGAAAAAAAAATCACAAGGTACCACCAGCTGTTATTGGTTTTACCATTAATGACCCACTCATTTCTTGCTAATCCAATACTGTTGTTATGTGAACAGTTGATTTACCTTGAAGTAATCACCAAAGGACCAAGAACCCAACATTTCAAAAAAAGTATGATGGTAAACATCCTTCCCCACATCATCCAGGTCATTGTGTTTTCCTCCAGCCCGTATACATTTCTGAGTATTTGTAGCTCTTAGTAATTTTGCCATTGGGTGGGATGGATCGATGGTGTTCAAGAAGATTGGTTTAAACTGTGAAGAAGAAAAACAGGTCACTGATTAAAAACTTTAAACAGTCTCCCTGAGAAGTTATTGACAGATGTTAGAACTACCATTTTATAGCTCCTGGTTGGACTTTTATGATTTAACCATACAAAGCATAAAAGCAGAGAGGGCATACAATATGGCAAAACATATGGTGGAAGCATTTAAAAACCAACAGAAGGCACCTAAAAAGCCATAATGGGAGAAAACATGAAATATGAAGTGTTAACCAATAATACAAAAGAGGATATAGGAAGTTTTTCAGATACACAAGGAGTAAAAGAGAGTGGATATTGGACCACAGGAAAATGACGCTGGAGAGGTAGTAATGGGAACAAAGAAATGGCAGACGAACTTAATGCCGTAAATTCCGGTGTATAAGCCGAGAATTTGGCCCTAAATTTTGGTCCTAAAATTAGGGGGTTGGCTTATACAGAAGGTACCAACTTTGGAAAAACAAATACATGGAAGACAGGTCATATTTATTGGCTGTTTTTGAGCCAAATTCATTCCACTGTCTGAGCAATCTTTGTTTTTTGTCTCAACACAAGACCACATCTATTCATAAATTGGGTGCACCAATTTTGCATAGCTCTGAAATTTTCTCCGACGTCACGGTGTTTTTCGTCCCAGTTCAACGCTTGAACTCGAATCATTTCTCTGGTAACAATGTATCCAGACGATCGCTGGTAATCACCCACTCTAAAACTTTTTCTTCCGGTTCTGGCCACTGGCATGTTTTCCCTTGGTTTGCACGTTTCGCCTTTGGCATTTCCCTCAGCGTGTCCTCTGCCTTTCTCCACTCTCTCACTTGTTTCTCGTTTACACTAAACTTCTTAGCAGCTGCAGAATTATTCATTCCTTTAGCAAAATCAACAACCCGCAGCTTGAAGCCAGCGTCATATCGCATTCGTTTTAATCTTTTGTACACGGTGGTCGCAAACTCAATACTGAGAACACGTACTGATCCCGCCATCCCTTGTTATGTTTTAACCAGATTATGATGGATGCTAAATGGTTTCTCGGGGGTTACATTTCACAGGTTTCTTTACCATTGGGAACCCAATCCAAAACTTCCCTCCCTGATTTATTTATTAAGAATTCACTTATAATGCTCTACAACGTGTAGGCCTGTTTTCTTAGCAGGTACCGGTTCACAAAATTTCCAGGTTCCGGATCCAGCAAAGCTGAGTACTGGCATGTGAGATCTTGTGATCTTTTCAGGTTAAATCAAAAACCTCTACAAAAGGGGTTGGCTTATACAAAGGCAACTGAAAAAGTCACTTTTTAAACCCTGAAAATGGGGGGCCAACTTATACTCCGGGTCGGTTTATACACCGGAATTTACGATAAGTATTTTGTGCCAGTCTTCATTGCGGAAGACATTAGTAGAATGACAGAAATGTGAAAATGTCAGGGGGCAGAAATGAGTGTTATTACTACTAATAAGGTGCTTGGGAAGCTGGAAAGTCTGAAGGTAGATAAGTCACCCAAGACCAGATGGACTACACCATGCAATTCCAAAGGAGCAGCTGAAGAAATTGTGGAAGGCATTAGAAATGATCTTTTAAGAATCACTAGACTTTGGAATGGTTCCGGAGGATTCTTACAACCTCTTATAATCCTGTGCATTGGAGCTTCCATACCTGGCTATGATACGTCAGAATGCTCTACACTGTATACCTACAGAAATTTGCAAGAGTATTTGCTGAACTACCAAATCTCCTCAAACTCCTAATGAAATAGAACTGCTAACGTGCTTTCTTCAGCATTACATCAATGTGTTGGGATGAAGATATATCCTCTAAGATACTGGTGCTACAAACTTAAACCTGCTCACTCTTTTCACCACTGACCCTTCAATGAGGACTGCTTGGTGTTCTACCAACTTCCCCTTCCTGAAGTCCATGAACAATTCCTTGGTCTTACTGGCAGTGAGTACAAACTTATTGCTGTGGCACCACTCAACCAGCTGAACTATCTCACTCCTGTATACCACCCCGACACCATCTGAGATTATGCCACAACTGTGGAGTCATCAGCAAATTTACAGATGTTTGAGCTGTGTCTAGCCACACAGTTGTGAGTGTGCAGAGAGTAGAGCAGAGGGCTAAGCACGCATTCTTGAGATGGCTTATGTCGATTGTCTGCGGGGAGATGCATTACCGATCCATGATTGTGGGTCTCCTGATAAGGAAGTCGAGGATCCACTTGCAGATGGAGGTAGAGAAACCCAGGATTTCAAGCTTGATGATTAACAGTGAGGGAAATAGAAATAGTTCAACATTGTAAAGGGAAGAAAAATGTATGGCACTCTGGGACAAGAGAGCTAAAGGCTATTCTTCATCCATTCTACATTAGGGTTGAATGTCCAGTACACAAGATACATCGCAGGCACATTCCTCCCCATCATCAGCCGTATCTGCAGGAGGCAATGCCTCAAGAAGGCAATATCTATCATCAAAGGTCCCCACCATCTGGGCCATGCCACCAGTTCTTTACTATCATCGGGCAGGAGGTAAATAAGCCTGAAATCCCACACCAGCAGGCTGAAGAACAGCTCTTTCCTCTTAACCATTTGGTTCTTGAACCAACTGGCAAAAGTTTGGCCACTGCACTAAAATGGACTAATTATCCATTTGCTCTTTCTTGTAAAGATTGTGTACAATTTATGTTTACATGTGAATACTGCTTCTATGATGCTATTTGCCTGTGATGCTGCTGCGTTTTTTCACTGCACACGTGTACTTGTTGCTATGACAATAAATTCAACATTGACTTTGAAAATGCAATGGTGAAATGGCAAATTGGACATAAACCTGAACAGTTACAGCTTAATGCCCAACTAATTTATAAAACTGCATTATACATAAATACTAACAAACAAGAGAAAATCTACAGATGCTGGAAATCCAAGTAAAACACACAAAATGCTGGAGGAACTCAGCAAGCTAGGCAGCTTCTAAGGAAACAAGTACAGTCAACTTTTAAGGCCAATTCCTGCTGAATGGTCTCATCCCAAAACATCAGCTGTACTTTTTTCCCCATAGATGCTGCCTGGCCTGCTGAATTCCTCCAGCATTCTGCGTATTACTTAAATACTAATGTGGCTTAATTAAGAACATCCACAGTAATGTGGCAGTCTATTCTCTTACCTGATTCATGCCAGCATTTGTAAAGAGAAGAGTGGGGTCATCAAGAGGAATAGTCGCTGAGGAGTGCACATACTCATGGCTGTGTTGTTTAAAGAAATCAATAAATTTCTGGCGAATCTCTGCAGCACTCAATGGCAAGGCCATTTTGGAGCAAATCACAGGGTCTGTAGAAAACAAGAGTACATAAAAACATTAAACTTCATTCCATGCCCATTTATCTTCCAGTGGAAAGTCATGAATTGATGAGAAACAATTCCTCTGGCATTATTTAGCCCTTTAGCTAAATTATTTAGCTCATTATTTAACAATTCCTCTGGCATTACGGGGCATTGTAGAATTTCTGTGTCAGAAAAGAAACCAATCAGTATTCTCATCTAATGCTCATACAAGTAAGTTATTTTAAAGAAATAAACAGCGAAAGTGTCACTAAGACGAAAGTACTGAAGGGAAGCATAACAATCTCTGATTTACACCAGGAAAGTCACAACAGATTGGTAATCTGACTGGGATCTTGCTGGTGAAGACTTCTATTCACTGTATGATTAGCTGACCAATAGCAAAAATCAAACTTCAAACATCAACTATAAACAAAATGAGTATATACATCTCTGTTACTGCCCTTTTCAATTATTTCTAAATATTCTGAAGTTCATCTAGGGGAGCACCCTTCACCTTACAAGATGTCCAGTTCATTTTTTTTATATAACATAAAAATGCAAGCCAGTCCAGTTTTAATGCTGTGCAGCATAAAATATTTAACAATCTTATCCTTCTGAGCCATATCATATTCCAAACAAAATTCTGATGAACCCAATTCAGTTAGAATTTCTTAAAATCTATCATTTACATTGCATAGTGATACTGAGCTCAATGTACAATTCCAATAATCTAAACCACTGCCCTGGCAGGATGCAAAGAACTCACAAGTAACATAACTGCGTATCAAGAACATAATTAACTCCAGCAGCGATGGCTCTGAAACCACAAATAATGGAAATGATTTGAAACATTCCTGACAATAATTTAAAATGATGGCTTCCTGTGTTTTGATTTCGTGACCAGGCTGTGTAGATGTAACTGTGTTTTGTTGCACAAGATATTCTAATAAAACCAATGGAGTGCAATACAATCAATCCAGTTAGCCTCAGTTTTCCCCAACAATCCTTTGATACTTCTCCTCCCATTCACTCTGAAAGCAAACACAATGTTTTAATCATCTTAGCTGTCAATCTGTTCATTATCCTAGCCATTTGATTTTGTTTTAAAAGGCTTATCACAGTGTGCCTGGTAATCACCTTAAACGTGACACTCTCTTTATCAACCATTCTGCCACTGGATACATTCTCTATTTATACTTTGTCCAAATTATTTTTAAATCGCTATTAAATCACCTCAACAGTTTTGTCTCTAACATGTTACTGGGACCTGACAAGTTTATCGTAGGACATAGTGGGAAGCCAGGGAAGAAATTCCTGGAGCCACGTCAGAAATATTCATATCATGGTTGATCATGGTGTGGTGTCAGAATACTGGAGGGTAGCTAATGTGGTGTCTTCATTTAAGAAAAGCTACAAATACAAGCTGGGAACCATACACCAGTAAGCCAAACATCAGTGGTGGTAAAGTTACTGGGGGGGGGGGGGGGGGGGGATTTGAGTGACAGGATCTACATGCATTTAGTTAGCAAGGCAAGGGGTGAATATTCAGCATGGCTTTGTGTGTGGAAAATTGTGAGTAACAAATCTGTTCATCTGAAGAGTTCCTTGTTTGAAATTGTTGCATCGCACTGTACTGCTGCCACAAACAACAAATTTCACATTATACATATGTCAGCGATAATAAATCTGATCCTGAGGTAACCAAGAGGATTGATGAGGGCAAGAAGGCAGAAGACGACTTCAGCAAGGCCTTTGACAAGGTCCCACATGGTCAGCTGGATTAGAAGGCTACATCACGTGGAATTCAGCTCAAGCTAGTGAACTAGAAACAAAACTGGCGTGGGTACAAGTGAGAGTGTGGCAGTGGAGGGCTGATACTCTGATTGAAAACCTGTGACCAGTGGTATGCCATGGGAATCATGTTGGGTCCACTGTTCTTTGTCCTCTAAAGATTTGGATGTGAATGTAATTGACCTGCTTAATAAGTTTAAGGGGGACATGAAAATTTGATGGTGGTGTTGACATTGACGAAGTTTATGTAAGATTACAATATGATTTAAAGGATCTAAGGGACAAGTAAATCCACACAGATGGCAGTGGTTAATGGAACAGGTAGGACAATGGTAGGAAGTGGTAGAGGTGAGACAATTACAATATTTAAAATACATTTAAACAAGTAGATTGATAAGAAGATAAAACCACAAAATGCTGGCAGAACTCAGCAGGCCAGACAGCATCTATGGGAGGAGGTAGTGATGACGTTTCAGGCCAAAACCCTTCATCAGGAGTGTGATGAGCTTTCCTGATGAAGGGTTTCGGCCCGAAACGTCGTCACTACCTCCTCCCATAGATGCTGTCTGGCCTGCTGAGTTCTGCCAGCATTTTGTGTTTTTATTTATTTCCAGCATCTGCAGATCACTCGTGTTTCCTTCAGATTGATAAGAAGGATAGCTTTGGGCCAAATGTTAACTTGCAGGTCGATTGGGAAAATAAGGTTTGTAATGGATCTCAAGAAAGCGTGTTCGTTGAATGCCTAAGAAATAGCTTTTTAGAGCACTATGTTCTTGAATCTACTAGGGGATCAGCTATACTGGATTGGGTGTTATGTAATGAGCCGGAAATGATTAGGGAGCTTAAGGAACCAGTGATCACAATATGATTGAGTTCAACTAGAAATTTGATAGGGAGAGAGTAGAATCTGACACAGCAATATTTCAGTGGAGTAAGGGAAATTACAGTGGTATAAGAGAGGAGTTGGCCAAAGTAAATTGCAAGAAGTTGCTGGCAGGGATGTCAGCAGAGCAACAATGGCATACGTTTCTGGGGTAAGTGAGGGAGGTGCAGGACATGTGTATTCCAAAAATGAAGAAATACTCAAATGGCAAAATAGTACAACCGCGGCTGACAACAGAAGTCAAAGCCAATGTAAAAACAAAAGAGAGGGCATACAACAAAGCAAAAATTAGTGGGAAGATAGAGGACTGGGAAGTTTTTAAAAACCTACAGAGAGCAACTAAAAGAATCACTAGAAGGGAAAAGATGAAATATGAAAGCAAACGAACAAATATCAAAGTAGATATTAAAAGCTTTTTCAAGTATGTAAAAAATAGAGATGAGAGTGAAAATAGAAAATAAGGTAGGAGAAATAATAACGGGGACAAGCATATGGCAGTGGTGGAGGTGGATACAATAGGGTCTTTTAAGAGCCCCTTAGACAGGTACATGGCGCTTAGAAAAATAGAGGACAATGCGCTAGGGAACTTCTTGGCAGTCTCTAGAGTAGGTTACATGGTCGGCACAACATTGTGGGCTGAAGGGCCTGTGATGAGCTGTAAATTTCTATGTTCTATATGGCTGAAGAACTAAATGAGTATTTTGCATCCGTCTTCACTATGGACAGTAGCAGTGTGCCAGATGTTGCAGTGTGAAGGAAGAGAAGTGAGTGCAGTTACTGTTTCAAGGGAGAAGGTGCTCAAAGACCTAAAGGTACATAAGTCACCCGGACCAGATGAACTGCACCCTAGGTTTCTGAAGGAGATAGCGGTAGAGATCGTGGCAGCATTAGAAATATCTTTCAAAAATCATTGGACTCTGGCATGGTGCCAGAGGACTAGAAAATTGCAAATATCATTCCACACTTTAAAAAAGGAGGAAGGCAGCAGAAAGGAAATTATAGACCAGTTAGCCTGACCTCAGTGGTTGTGAAGATGTTAGAATCAATTGTTAAGGATGTGGTGATGGAGTACTTGGTGACACAGAACAAATTAGGATAAAATCAGCATGGTTTCCTTTAGGGCAAATCCTGCCTGACGGCCCTGTTGGAATTCTTTGAGGAGATTACAAGTAGGATAGATAAAGAGGATGCAGTGGATGTTGTATACTTGGACTTTCAGAAGGCCTTTGACAAGGTGCCACATGAGGCTGCTTACCAAATTAAGAGCCCATGGTATTACAGGAAAGTTACTAACATGGTTAGAGCAATGGCTGATTGGTAAGGGGCAGCGAGTGGGAATAAAAGGATCCTTTTCTGGTTGGCTGCTAGAGACTAGTGGTTCCGCAGGGGTTGGTGTTGTGGCCACTTCTTTTTATGCTGCATCTAAATGATTTAGATGATGGAATAGATGGGTTTGTTGCCAAGATTGATGGAGGGGCAGGTAGTGTTGAGGAAACAGGTAGGATGCAGGAGTCAGACAGATTAGGAGAACAGTCAAGAATGTGGCAAATGAAATACAATAGAAAATGCATAGTCATGCACTTTGGTAATAGAAATAAACGTGCGGACTATTTTTCTAAATGGGAAGAAAATCCAAAAATCTGAGACGCAAAGGAACTTGAGAGTACTTGTGCAGAACACCCTGAAGGTTAACTTGCAGGTTGAGTCAGTGGTGAGGAAGGCAAATGCAATGTTGGCATTCATTTTAACAGGTCTAGAATACAAGAGCAGGGATGTGATACTGAGGCTTTATAAGGCACTTGTGAGGCCTCATCTTGAGTATTGTGTACAGTTTTGGGCTGCTCATTGTAGAAGAGATGTGCTGGCATGGGAGAGGATCCAGAGGACATTCACAAGGATGATTCCAGGAATGAAAGCGTTATCATACGAGGAATGTTTGAAGGCTCTGGGTCCGTACTTGCTGGAATTTAGAAGGATTGGGGGGGGGGGGGGATCTCAATGAAACCTTTGGAATGTTGAAAGGCCTAGACAGAGTAGATGTGGAAAGGATGTTTCTCATGGTGGGAGAGTCTAGGACAAGACGGCACAGCCTCAGGATAAAGGGGCGTCCATTCAAAACAGAAATATAGAGAAATTTCTTTAGACAGCAAAACCTCCATCTAGTATGTACGTAATTTTTTATTTTGAGCTCCACAGTCCGTATGATGCTATTACAGTTCAGTATGTCTGAGCTCAGAGTTCCAACCCAGCAGAGTCTGTAAGAAGGTTGTACATCTTCTCCAAAGAGCCTGGGAATCCTCCCGCATTACAAAGAGTACTGGTTAATAGGTAACTGGTATTTGTAAACTGTCGGGTGGCTAGGGTTAAATAGGTGGATTTCTGGGCAGTGTGGCTCATTGGGCTGAAATGGTCTGTTCCATGCTAGATCTCTAAATAAACAATTTCTCCATGTCTATAATTACAAAGTTATGGAGTCATATAGCGCAGAAAAGGCCATGCAGACCAAGATTCCCATTTAAACTAGTTTACATAGCATTGACATTATATTAGGCATTATAAGTAATCTAGAGATGATTTAAAGTATATGGGAGGATGTGCGTAGGTTATCGTGAATCGGGATCGAAAAAAATCTGAAGTTCTCTTACTATGTAAGTCTGAACAGGTACATCCGGTATTATTTAGCGTCAGTTAGTCAAACATTTGTCTTAGTATATAGTATATATTTTACTTTTCTATGCATATAGAACACTTAAGAACGTATGTTTCAGCACTGGGCTTGGGAAGTTCCCAAGTTTGATCCAGTGACAGACCACTTCCAAGCACGCTCTCCTTCTGTGCCTGGTTAATGTGGAGGATCAAAAACCCAAAACCAAATAATTAAACCACTGTGTTGCTTAGTAATAATTGTAGCTTTCATCAGGGCAGGGCCTTTCACATGCTGCATTATTCTCACTTTATCCTTTAAAATTGTTCCGATCGTTGACTGACTGTAGCCTAATGCTTTTCCAATGACAGATGGCGTTTCACCTCTTACCGATCGCTTTATTATTTCCACTTTATTTTCAACCGTGATCATGATTATTTTTGTGAACAGAAACACAGAGGATTCAGAACTCAACCGCATTAAGACAGGTTGAATAAGGGACTTGAGCATCCGCATTTTTTGGTATCCGTGAGGGGTCCCAGAACCAATCCCTCAAGGATAAGGAGGGCCGACTGTAGGCCAATGTCATCTGCAAACTTACTAACCATCCCCGTACATTCAAGTTTATCGTCATCTGATTGCATATACAGTTGCAAGAAAAAGTTTGTGAACTCTTTGCAATTACTTGGTTTTCTGCATTGGTCAGTCATAAAATGTGATCTGATCTTCATCTAGGTAACAATTATAGACAAAAACAATCTGCCTAAACTATTAACCCACAAACAGATGTACTTTTTTTCATCAATACTGAGTATACCATTTAACAATTATAGTCTAGGTTCAAAAACGTATGTGAACCTCTGGGGTAATGCTTTCTACAAAAGCTATTTGGAGTCAGATGTTCCAATCAACAAGATGAGATTAGAGACGTGGGTTTGTGGAGGTGTCCTGCCCTATTAAAAAAAAGACACACAAAGGCAGGTTACTGACAAAGCCTGCTCTTCTCAAGAAAGATCTGTTTACCTGCACCACGCTTCGATCAAAGCACTTTCAGGGGACATTAGAAGAAGAGTTGTAGAGATGCATGAAGCTGGAAAAGGCTACAAAAGCATTTCTAAAGACTTGAATATTCATCAGTCAACAGGAAGAGAAATTGTCTACAAATGGAGAAAACTCAGTACTGTTGCTACTCTCCCTGGGAGTGGGCGTCCTGCAAAGATCACACCAAGAGCACAACGTGCAATGTTGAAGGAGGTGAAAAAGAACTAAAGGGTAACAGCAGATGACGTGAAGAAATCTCTAGAATTAGTTAAAGCCTCTGTTCATGTGCCCACTATAAGAAAATCACTGAACAAGAATGATGTTCATGGAAGGACACCACAGCAAAAAACTGCTCTGCAGGAAAAAAATTGCTGCATGTCTCCAGTTTGCAAAAGACCACCTGGATGTTCCACAAAGCTTCTGGGACAACGTTCTGTGTGCGAGACAAATGTTGAACGTTTTGGTAGAAATGCACACTGCTATGTTTGGAGGAAGAAAGGCACTGCACACCAAAACCAAAACTTCATCCCAACTGTGAAGCATGGTAAAAGGAGCATCATGGTTTGGGGCTGCTTTGTTGCCTCAGGGCCTGGACAGCTTATAATTTTGAATTCATTGTTCCCTCAACGATTGCATCAAGACATTGAGAATCAGGGTAGAGGTCCATCACCTGAATCTTCTTAGAAGTGGATGATGCAACAAGACAATGATCTGAAAGCCAAGAGTAAATCAACAACAGAATGGTTTAAAAAGAAAATTCATGTTTTGGAATGGCCAAGTCAGGGTCCAATTGAGATGCTTGGGCATGACCTGAAGAGGGCTGTTCATGCAAGGAATCTCAGAAACATTGATGAAATGAAACAGTTTTGTATAAAGGAATGGTCTAAAATTCCTCATCGCCATTGTACAAGTCTGAGCAGTAGCTACAGGAAATATTTTGTGGAGGTTATTGCTGCTAAAGGAGGTTCTACCAGTAATTAAATACAAGGGTTCACATACTTTTACCAGACTGGACTGTGATTGATTAAACAACGTGTACAATAAAGACATGAAAAGTATAATTGTTTGGGTGTTATTAGTTTGGGCAGATTGTCTCTGTCTATTATTGTGACAGATGAAGATCAGACAACATTTTATAATTAAAGCAGAAAACGAGGTAATTGCAAAGGGTTCACTAACCTTTTCTTGCAACATTTACAATAGAAGTATGTATGCAGCGTACAACCCTGAGATTTGTCTTCCCAGACAGCCACGAAACAAAGAAACCATTCAAAGAAAACATTCAAAGAAAACATCAAACACCCAACACACAAAAAAATCACTCAAACAGCAAAAATTACAAAACGTAAAAGATCAAACCAGACTCTAGGAATGTTCAGTTCATTTTAGCACTATATCAGTTGTTGATTGCAAGCACAGAACCAGACCCAATCAAAATCATACAAAATAGCAATAATAAAAAAGTAACCTGAAACCAGGAACATATTACACGAACTTCAGAGTCCAATCACAGACCACATCAATTGCCCAAGACTTAGGCACCATCAAGCGAGGGGAGAGACCAGTCAAACGCAGGCAGAACACCCGCTTGCCTTCTGCTGTCCTCCTTGTTGAATTCAATCTTGTTCAAAGCTTTGATCAGTGAGAAAGGGAGTTGATAATCAGCTCACACCCCATCTCCAAGCTTGTGAGCCTGCAGGTCATACTCTCCACCCGAAACCTCACCGAACTCCCCCAGAGACAGCAGAGCGCAAGATCACTCAATCGGCCAGAAAATGTGTATCACAGGTTCCAATCATAGCAGAATCATATCTGAAAGTAGTTTTGTGAACTGTCTGAAGGACCGCCATTGGTCGTGTTGTTCACTGGCACCCACAAAACATCACATACAGAAAGTAGAACAAAATATTAGCACAAATAAATTAATGAAATATCATTCAAAATGCCTATAGTGCACAGAAGAGGTAAACATTGAACACCTCACTGTCCTAATGACGAGATCTCAATGGTGGAAGGGTATTCATTCTCATCCACGTTATGTGAGCTCACTACAGAGGCATGGAAAACAAATAATCCTTTTATATCTTATCCCTCCAATAACTTACCTACCAAAGACTGGGCTTACTAGTCATTAGTTCCCAAGTTTTTCTTTGCAGCCCTTCCAAATTAAAAGCACAACCCCCATCTTCCGACACCTTCACTAATGATTATGTATATCTCAATAAGAGCATCCACAATTTCTTTCTAGCCTCCCAGGATGTTCCAAATTAAACCTGGAGATTGATATACCTTTAAACATTTTAAGACATCCAATATCTTCCCATTAATTATCTCAAGGTCCAAAATCTTCATGTCTCTCTCTGTGATAAAAACAAATATTCTTCGAGAACCTCACCCATCTCTTTGGCAAGGCCTTTGACAAGGTTCCACACAGAAAGTTAGTTAGGAAGGTTCAATCGTTAGGTATTAATATTTAAGTAGTAAAATGGATTCAACAGTGGCTGGATGGGAGATGCCAGAGAGTAGTGGTGGATAACTGTTTGTCAGGTTGGAGGCCGGTGACTAGTGGTGTGCCTCAGGCATCTGTACTGGGTCCAATGTTGTTTGTCATGTACATTAATGATCTGGATGATGGGTTGGTAAATTGGATTAGTAAGTATGCAGATGATACTAAGGTAGGTGGCGTTGTGGATAATGAAGTGGGTTTTCAAAGCTTGCAGAGAGACTTAGGCCAGTTAGAAGAGTGGGCTGAACGATGGCAGATGGAGTTTAATGCTGATAAGTGTGAGGTGCTACATTTTGGTAGGAATAATCCAAATAGGACATACATGGTAAATGGTAGGGCATTGAAGAATGCAGTAGAACAGAGTGATCTAGGAATAATGGTGCATAGTTCCCTGAAGGTGGCATCTCATGTGGATAGGGTGGTGAAGAAAGCTTTTGGTATAAAAAACACAAAATGCTGCCAGAAGTACTTCAGGAGTGAAGTACTTCAGTTTCGGCCCGAAACGTCGTTATTACCTCCTCCCATAGATGCTGTCTGGCTTGTTGAATTCTGCCAGCATTTTGTGTTTTTTATTTATTTCCAGCATCTGCAGTTTCACTCATGAAAGCTTTTTGTATGTTGGCCTTTATAAATCAGAGCTTTGAGTATAGGAGTTGGGATGTAATGTTAAAATTGTACAAGGCATTGGTAAGGCCGAATTTGGAGTATTGTGTACAGTTCTGGTCACCGAATTATAGGAAAGATGTCAACAAAATAGAGAGAGTACAGAGAAGATTTACTAGAATGTTTCCTGGGTTTCAGCACCTGTTACAGAGAGAGATTGAACAAGTTAGGTCTTTATTCTTTGGAGCGTAATAGGTTGAGGGGGGACTTGATAGAGGTATTTAAAATTATGAGAGGGATAGATAGAGTTGATGTGGATAGGCTTTTTCCATTGAGAGTAGGGGAGATTCAAACAAGAGGACATGAGTTGAGAGTCAGGGGGCAAAAGTTTAAAGGTATCACGGGGGGAATTTCTTTACTCAGAGAGTGGTAGCTGTGTGGAACGAGCTTCCAGTGGAAGTGGGAGAGGCAGGTTCGGTATTGTCATTTAAAGTAAAATTGGATAGGTATATGGACAGGAAAGGAATGGAGGGTTATGGGCTGAGTGCGTGTCAGTGGGACTAGGTGAGAGTAAGCGTTCGGCACGGACTAGGAGGGCCGAGATGGCCTGTTTCCGTGCTGTGATTGTTATATGGTTATATATGGTTATATGGTTAACATAACATCCCATTTCCTGTACTCAATACATTTATTTATGAAGGCCAGCATGCTCAAAGCTTTCTTTGCAACCCTATCAACCACTTTCAATAAATTATAGACCCATATTCCCAGATCCCTTTGTTGTACTGCATTCCTCAGTGCCCTCCCAGTCACTGTGTAAGACCTACCTGGTTGGTCTTACCGAAGTGGAACACCTCCTACCTGTCTGCATTAAATTCTATCTGCCATTGTCCAGCTGGTCCAGGTCTGGCTGCAAGCCATGATGGTCTTCTTCGTGTCCAATACACCCACAATCTTGGTATCATCCAGAAATTTGCTGATCCAATTAACCTCATCATCTCTGGCCTCTCCCACAAAGCCAGTATCAAATCCAATTTACTACCTCATTTTGAATGTGTGTGACTGAACCCTCTTGATCAACCTCCCATGTGTTGTCCACATCGACAACATTCACTGCCTTGCTTTGATCAACTAACTTCCCCGAAAAACTCTACAGAATTGGTTAGACACGAACTACCATGCACAAAGCCATGCTGACCACCCTTAATCAGTCCATGTCCTTCCAAATACTCATACGTGCGCTCCTTTAAAGTATCTTTGAATAACTTACCCCACTACAGATGTCAGGCTCACTGGCCTACAATTTCCTGGTTTATTTTTAGCCTTTTTAAAAAGATGGAACAACATTAGCTATCCTCCAATCCTCTGACACCTCACCTGTCTCTAAGGATGATTTAAGTATCTGTACTAGGGCCCTTGCAATCTCCTACAAGCCCGATACTCCTGCTCTGCTTCACTCGATCTTGGCTGCTCTACCTGACCCAAGCCTCCTTTTTTCTCGAAAGCCTCAATTTCCCATCAATATACTGCACGAGGAAACTTTTCTCAGCATGCTAGCAAATTCCATCCCATTTAACCCCTTAGCAATATAGCAATCCCGGTCTATATCAGGAAAGTTGAAATTGTCTACTATGTCAACCCTATTATTCTTGCAATCATTTTGCATATTTTGTTCTTCTAATTCCCATTTACTACTTGCAGGCCCACAGTACAATCCTAACAATGTAATCATCCCCTTACTTTTTAGCTCTACTCATAAAACTTCACTGGACATACAAAAAGCAAAAACCTTTCTGTTGTCATCTGGTGCAAACTGCCGACTTAGCCCTCTCATTTTTTTTTGAAACGTCGATCGCTTTTCCAGAAAGTGAATCATTTCAGACAGTAGCACGTACAAACTGCTGGAGGAACTCAGCAGGTCAGGCAGCATCTATGGTAAAGAGTAAACAGTCGGCATTTTGTACCAAGACCCCTCATCAGGACTGAGAAGGAAGGGGGAAGATGCCGGCATAAAATGGTGGGGGGAGGGGAAAGAGGCTAGCTGGAAGGTGATATATGAAACAGGTCAGGGACTGGAGAAGAAAGAGTCTGATAGAAAAGGAGAGTGGACCATAGAAGAAAAAGAAGGATGGGAACCCTCATCCCACCTTTTCATTCAGGCAGCTTCCCCTACTCTTCCCAGTCCTGAAGAAGGGTCTCGGCCTGAAATGTCGATTGCCTGACCTGCTGAGTTCCTCTAGCATTTTGTGTCTATTGCTTTGAATTTCCAGCATCTGCAGACTTTTTAGTGTTTATGATCTACTGTAAGGCGCCAGATTTCTTCCATGTAAGTTAATTACTTGCACCCCGTTGCGACGTAAGACACACAATAGCCAATATGTACATGAATGCACAAACAGCAATGCGATAAATCACCATTATAAGAATTTTGGTGATGCTGACTCCTTGGAGCTGACGCAATTTTTTTTTTCAAAAGCACTGCAATAGAAGGACATCCTCAGTTAATGACCCAGCTGAAAGACCGCATCTCTGACAGCAGAACACCCCTTCAGCACTGCACTGAAATGTCAGTGTGCATTGCTGTATTCAAATCAACAGGCTCAGCACAGCCAAACTACCCAGAGGATTAGGTGCAGTGACACCAGAACTTCATCCACAGCAATGCGTAAACAGAACAGAGCCTGGCCCAGCGATACTACCAACCGCCAGCGGGTCCAGATGAAACAGCACTACCCAGAACTTCATCCTCAGCAGTGGCCAAAGACCTGGTCCAGTGACCCTACCCAGACCATCAGCTCCCAGCAGAGAGAAAACTGACCAGGGATCTGGTCCAGTGACCCTACCCAGACCATCAGCTCCCAGCAGAGAGAAAACTGATCAGGGATCTGGTCCAGTGTCACTACCCAGACCATCAGCTCCCAGCAGAGAGAAAACTGACCAGGGATCTGGTCCAGTGACCCTACCCAGACCATCAGCTCCCAGCAGAGAGAAAACTGATCAGGGATCTGGTCCAGTGTCACTACCCAGACCATCAGCTCCCAGCAGAGAGAAAACTGATCAGGGATCTGGTCCAGTGTCACTACCCAGACCATCAGCTCCCAGCAGAGAGAAAACTGACCAGGGATCTGGTCCAGTGACCCTACCCAGACCATCAGCTCCCAGCAGAGAGAAAACTGATCAGGGATCTGGTCCAGTGTCACTACCCAGACCATCAGCTCCCAGCAGAGAGAAAACTGACCAGGGATCTGGTCCAGTGTCACTACCCAGACCATCAGCTCCCAGCAGAGAGAAAACTGACCAGGGATCTGGTCCAGTGACCCTACCCAGACCATCAGCTCCCAGCAGAGAGAAAACTGACCAGGGATCTGGTCCAGTGTCACTACCCAGACCATCAGCTCCCAGCAGAGAGAAAACTGACCAGGGATCTGGTCCAGTGTCACTACCCAGACCATCAGCTCCCAACAGAAAGAAAACTGACCAGGGATCTGGTCCAGTGACCCTACCCAGACCATCAGCTCCCAGCAGAGAGAAAACTGACCAGGGATCTGGTCCAGTGTCACTACCCAGACCATCAGCTCCCAGCAGAGAGAAAACTGACCAGGGATCTGGCCCAGTGACCCTACCCAGACCATCAGCTCCCAACAGAGAGAAAACTGACCAGGGATCTGGTCCAGTGTCACTACCCAGACCATCAGCTCCCAGCAGAGAGAAAACTGACCAGGGATCTGGTCCAGTGACCCTACCCAGACCATCAGCTCCCAGCAGAGAGAAAACTGACCAGGGATCTGGTCCAGCGTCACTACCCAGACCATCAGCTCCCAGCAGAGAGAAAACTGACCAGGGATCTGGTCCAGTGACCCTACCCAGACCATCAGCTCCCAGCAGAGAGAAAACTGATCGGGGATCTGGTCCAGTGTCACTACCCAGACCATCAGCTCCCAGCAGAGAGAAAACTGATCAGGGATCTGGTCCAGTGACCCTACCCAGACCATCAGCTCCCAGCAGAGAGAAAACTGACCAGGGATCTGGTCCAGCGTCACTACCCAGACCATCAGCTCCCAGCAGAAAGAAAACTGACCAGGGATCTGGTCCAGTGACCCTACCCAGACCATCAGCTCCCAGCAGAGAGAAAACTGACCAGGGATCTGGTCCAGTGTCACTACCCAGACCATCAGCTCCCAGCAGAGAGAAAACTGACCAGGGATCTGGCCCAGTGACCCTACCCAGACCATCAGCTCCCAACAGAGAGAAAACTGACCAGGGATCTGGTCCAGTGTCACTACCCAGACCATCAGCTCCCAGCAGAGAGAAAACTGACCAGGGATCTGGTCCAGTGACCCTACCCAGACCATCAGCTCCCAGCAGAGAGAAAACTGACCAGGGATCTGGTCCAGCGTCACTACCCAGACCATCAGCTCCCAGCAGAGAGAAAACTGACCAGGGATCTGGTCCAGTGACCCTACCCAGACCATCAGCTCCCAGCAGAGAGAAAACTGATCGGGGATCTGGTCCAGTGTCACTACCCAGACCATCAGCTCCCAGCAGAGAGAAAACTGATCAGGGATCTGGTCCAGTGACCCTACCCAGACCATCAGCTCCCAGCAGAGAGAAAACTGACCAGGGATCTGGTCCAGCGTCACTACCCAGACCATCAGCTCCCAGCAGAGAGAAAACTGACCAGGGATCTGGTCCAGTGACCCTACCCAGACCATCAGCTCCCAGCAGAGAGAAAACTGACCAGGGATCTGGTCCAGTGTCACTACCCAGACCATCAGCTCCCAACAGAAAGAAAACTGACCAGGGATCTGGTCCAGTGTCACTACCCAGCAGAGAGAAAACTGATCGGGGATCAGGCCCAGGACACAGCATCACCCACCAGCAGCGGATTGAACAGACACCGACGACCCGCCGTTAACGTTAGGATCAGAACCGTGAAATTACCGAGTCGACGCCGGAGCCCACCGCGGACACGACACTGCCCTCAGCTCGGTGCCGACTCACGCCCTCCCTCCACACTGGTTGGCTGGGGTGGCGTCATGTGGTCGGAGTTCTGATCTCTGATTGACTAAAAGGAACGCCAATCATGCGGGACCGGGTCCCCGCGCTTTGAACGCCGGCTGATGCAACGGAGGCCCACGTGACTGCGGGGAGCGTGTGCGTCTGGATCTGTGTCCCCGCGAACCGGACGGGACGTTCCGCACAGCCGGAGCACTGACAACCTTCAGGAATTGTCGGCAAGTTCATCTGCACACGCACCTGGTTCTGGAGAATGCTCCACTTTCTTCAGGGGTTCAAGCAGAACGATGAGCAGGGGCTCCCGCAATCCAAGCTCACCTAAACTACTGCATGTAACAAGCAGATGGGTAGAGGAGAAGGTTCAGGAATGTGCTCGAAGCCCCCAGTCCTCGGGGCTGTCTTCAAAAGCTCGGCGGAGGATGGTGCTCGGCTCATGGCGGGGTACTCCCTCCTGCCGCCGGCGTGGGGTGCCGAGTCTGTCGGGACCCTGGGGACTTGTGGAAACTGTGTGGTGGTTTCTTTCGAACTTAAAGTCTTTTAACATCTTTGGACTATTTTTACTGTGTCCATGGTCTTTTTTTTTATCAAATATGCTATTGTTTGCACTGTTGTAACTATATAGTTTTGTAACTATGTGGTTTTGTGCAGGTCGTGTAGCTTTAGTTTTTGGTCTTGTTTTGTCCGGTGGGTTCGGAGCTCCTTTCCGGGGAACGCACTAAGATGGTAGTGCGATATTAATACACAGCAGCCTCTCCGGACTCTGGATTGGGGATTGCCAAACGTTACGTGGATTTTCTGGTGTAGTCTGTTTTGTCATATGCTTTTGTGATATCATTCTGGAGGAACGTTGTCTCATTTTTTAACTGCATTGCATTTGTGGTTTCTAAATGACAATAATCTGAATCTGAAGCTTCAATGAGCCAATGCCGGTATACCACTCCCGGTACTATACAAAAGAACCCCCCCCCCCCGCCCCCATCTGTGAAAAATTCTGCTGCCCCACTTTGCCCTTGGAACCCATAAGATCAGAGTGGAAGCAAGTCGCATTTGATCCTGATCGACTGCCTCAAAATAAGAGGTGGGGCAACTTAGCAAGTCTCAGCAAGTACAAAGTTCTGGTCAGAAAGAGCACAGTAAAAGACTAACATCAATTTGCAATAAGGTAACTTTTTCATGGGTGAGAAGTTTCAGGAAAGAAACGGCAAGTCTTATCGACAGCAGTGGGGGGAGGGAAATTAAAGGTTTACAACCTCGAGGTGATGTGTTTGGACGACACAGTTGCAAGTGTGGGGGTGCTCTTGCTGCTGGGTCTTGCCACAAAATGTCGCCAATTCCTCTCCCTCACAGATGATGCCCCCCCCCCCGCCAAGCCTGTTGCTCCAGGTTCCAGCATCTGTATATGTGAAGAGAGGGCTCTTTTAACCTTGATTATAATCAGTTCCCTTTACCCATACTGTGATCAAGAGGCCTGTCTATTTTAATACCCCTTTCTTAAATTTAGACTTTAATTCTAAATTGTTAAGGCTGATCTGAAATGAAAAATAACATTGTAGCGATTATCTAGAGACCCTGGGACTCACATTTCCAGCTTCACATCTACCTATGTAGTACTTCTTCCACGCAGGACCAATCCTACCAGTTAGATGCAAAAGGCATTTTCCCACCATCTGTTAGAACATAAAACATAGAACATTACAGGCCTTTCAACCTACCTTTTAACACTAATCTAAGATGAATCTGACCCTTCCCTCCACATAGCCTTCCATTTTTCTATCATCAATGTGCCTATCTAAGAGTTTTTTAAAATGTCCCTAACATATCTGCCTCCACCACCACCCTAGGCAGGGTACTGTGTGCACTCACCACTCTGTGTAAAATATCTACCTCTGACATCCCCACTATATTTTTCACCAATGATGTAAAGTTATGCCCCCCCCCCCCCTGCATTAGCCATTACTGCCTTGGGAAAGAGTGTCTGGCTGTCCACTCTACCTGTGCCTCTTATCATCTTGCACACCTCTGTCAACTAACCTCTCATCTCCTTTTGCTCTAAAGAGAAAAGTCCAAGTTCATTCAATGACATGCTCCTGATCCAGGCAAGATCCTAGTGAGTCTCCTCTGCACCCTCTAAAGCTTCTACATCCTTCCTATAACGAGAAGACCAGAACTGAACACAATATTCTAATGTGATCTAACCATGGTTTTATGGAGCTGAAACATTACCTTGCAGCTCTTGAGTTCAATCCACTGAGTGACGAAGGCCAACACACCGTACGCCTTCTTAACTATCGTTCACCTTGTGTGGCAACGTTGTGGAATTTAGGACATGGAACCCAAGATCCCTCTGTTCCTCCCACTGCCAAAAATCCTGCCGTTAACCTTGTATTCTGTCTTCCAAAGTGAATCACCTCACACCTCTCTGAACGAACTCCATCTGCCAATCACAGCCCATAGAAACATAGAAAATAGGAGCAGGAGTAGGCCATTCGGCCCTTCGAGCCTGCACCACTATTCAGTATGATCATGGCTGATCATCCAACTCAGAACCCTGTACCTGCTTCTCTCCATACCCCCGATCCCTTTAGCCACAAGGGTCATATCTAACTTCCTCTTAAATATAGCCAATGAACCTGCCTCAACTGTTTCCTGTGGCAGAGAATTCCACAGATTCACCACTCTCTGTGTGAAGAAGTTTTTCCTCATCTCCGTCCTAAAAGGCTTCCCCTTTATCCTTAAACTGTGACCCCTCATTCTGGACTTTCCCAACATCGGAAAAAATCTTCCTGCATCTAGCCTATCCAATCCCTAGAATTTTATACGTTTCAATAAGATCCCCCTTCAATCTTATAAATTCCAGTGAGTATAAGCCTAGTCGATCCAGTCTTTCTTCATATGAAAGTCCTGCCATCCCAGGAATCAATCTGATGAACCTTCTCTGTACTCCCTCTATGGCAAGAATGTCTTTCCTCAGATTAGGGGACCAAAACTGCACACAATATTCTAGGTGCGGTCTCACCAAGGCCTTGTACAACTGCAGTAGAACCTCCCTGAACCTGTACTCAAATCCTTTTGCTATGAATGCCAACATACCATTTGCCTTTTTCACTGCCTGCTGTGCTTGCATGCCCACTTTCAATGACTGGTGTACAATGACACCCAGGTTTCATTGCACCTCCCTTTTTCCTAATCAGCCACCGTTCAGATAATAATCTGTTTTCCTGCAATCTGTAATCTCTGCATCCTTGTTAATGTCCCATTGCAACTTTAATAAGGTGCAAAACCATTGACTTTAGGATCTTTAAAGAAATGCAAAAGCTGTTTGAAAGCAGATCCAATTGCACGGTTCAAAATAGCTGAATAAGTATGTCAGACATGAGAAAATCTGTAGATGCAGTAACCCAAGCAACATGCACAAAATACTGGAGGAACTCAGCAGTCTTTTCCATAGATGCTGCTTGGCCTTTCTGGGTAAGTATTTGAAAGGAAAGAATTTGCAATGTTATAAAAGGTCTAATTGGATTTCTTCTACCTAGAGCTAGTACAGCCTCAATGAGCCAAACAGCCTCTTATCCTGTAACCACTCATGACCTAAAATGTCATGTTCTGATTAAGAGAGAAAAATATTTAGTTTGCTTTGAGTCAGAATTCTGATCATTTCACCTTTTCTAAAAAATTCTGGTAATTATTCCTTTTTAATAATCATTTATTTCTTTCCTCAAGTACCCACTGTGGTTTCGTGTCTGACTACTATCTCGAGGATATCTGAGGCGGTGGGTTCTTTGATTATGCTGGCTGCTTTACTGAAACAAAACCTTATTTTGCTCCTTTTAACAACCCCCATCCTTCCATTCAGTGTTCTCCCTATCTATACTTTGTAATTAGTCAGGCTGAGTTTGGTGAATACTGTATAGAGTCATGTGTGAAAGTTTCATTAAAAGCTTGTTATGTACCCTTAGGGTTCATATTTTCTATGAACTATCACTAAAATGTTGGGAGAATGAGGCTGACTTTTGGACACTGAGCTGTTACAGAGAGAGGGGGGATGAAGCCTGCCTTGAGATGGTGTTTATACGAACTCTAAAGCTTGTTTTGAATATACAAGGACACTGCTTGCTTGGGAGTTCTTACAGACAGAGACAACGAGCAGCTCGTGGGTCACCATGGTGACCAAGGGCAGCGTTATTTGATGGACCGCTGGGGTTCAGCATGCTGAGATAAATACAAGGTCAGCTGGTTGTTAGAGACACACATGGTTTCGGACACTGGATGAGCTTTGTTGTGCCCACATAAAGGTGGGTTTTGGAGGATTGATCAAGAGAATCAATCAGTGGCTCTCGCAGTGGGAAAAGGTATGGGAAGTTATCAGTGTGTCCAACCCTTGCCTGAGTTGATAACTTTACCACAGAAGACGTCTCCTTTTTGATAAACTACTGTTGGTGATAATCCATTCATGGATTCTGTTTGAGTATCCTGTGGCCACCACTTTGAGATGTCCCGTAGTTGAATTTGGGTGTGGTACCACTTGTGTTGAAAGGTTATTCGTTGAAGATCACTGTCGGTGATACTTCATGTGTGGACTGGAACAACTTCGGAGATAAAACCTACTGCTATTGTTATTTTGGAATATCGACATAATTGCCTTCTCACCACATACGTCTTTGATTTACAAATTCTCACTCTTATCAACAACAGCAACCTCGTGCATTGAACTGACCTTTCTTACATACCATCATAAGACTACCTTTTCACCACCTGAGCTGGGAGAAGTTAGGGGGAACTTTATTTACTCACTTATAATTGCATATATGCTGCTAACCTGTTTGCCTTATCTTGTTTTATATTTTTTTATTAAACAAAATATACTTTGTTCAAAAATAAAATTATATACAATAAACCATTCAATGACTTTCCATCCTTTACAACTGTTTCCATTGCTGTCTTTATATTTTCACACTTTTCACCACCCACGTGGCACTCTGTTATTCCATATTTACATACACTTGTTTAGGGGTATACACCCTGCCCCCCCCCACCCCATATCAACCGTGGGAGAAGAACCATAGACTATGGTCCTTCCCCACCGGGCCCTTGCGGTGGCTGCACCAAGTTTGATTGCGTCCCTGCACGTACTCCTGCAGCCGAGAATGTGCCAGTTGGCAGCATTCCCCCACGGACATCTCCGTGTGTTGGTAGACCATCAAGTTGCGGGCCGACCAAGGAACGTCTTTGACCGAGTTGATGATCTGCCAGTAGCACCGGATGTTGGTCTCAGTGTGCGTCCCCGGGAACAGTCCATAGATCAGAGAGTCCTCTGTCGCGCAGCTGCTGGGGATGAACCTCGACACTGTCCCTTCCATCCTCCTCCACAGCTTCTCGGCGAACCCACAGTGTACAAAGAGGTGGGTCACCGACTCCTCCTCACTGTAGTCCTCCCATGGGCAGAGGGGTGTGGAGACGATGTTACGGGCATATAGGAGGGATCGGACTGGGAGGGCCCCTCTCACCGCCAGCCAGGCAAGGTCTTGGTGCCTGTTGGTGAGGTCTGGCGATGAGGCATTTTGCCAGATGAACTGGAGGGTCTGCTCAGGGAGCCACCCCACTGTGTCCATCACATCCTTCTCCTGCAGTGCCTGCAGGATCTTATGTGCTGACCACTGCCTGATGGCCCTGTGGTCAAAGGCGTTGACCTGAAAGAACTTCTCTACGAAGGGCAGGTATGGTGGCAACGACCAGCTGACAGGTGTTGCGCGGGAAAGGGGCCAGACCCATCCTTCGTAGCCTGGGCGACAGGTAGAACCTGGGCACATAGAGGTACTTGGTGCACACATACCTGGGATCCCAACACAACCTGATGCAGCCACACACAAAGCTGGCCATCCGGGTGAGGGTGACATTGGGGACGTTTTTGCCCTCCGTTGTCCAGGGACTTGTGCATAGTGGTCCATCTGACCCACTCCATCTTGGATCCCCAGATGAATCTGAAGACTGCTCGGGTGATTTCCAAGCTGAAGGGGCGGGGGACTGGCCACACCTGTGCCAAGTACAGAGGCCTGAGAGCACCTCACACCTGATGACCAGGTTCTTGCCCACTATCGATAGGGAGGGCCTCTCCACAGTCCCAGTTTCTGTTTGACCTTGGCAGTCCGCTCCTGCCAGTTCTTGTTGCACGCCTCGGCCCCTCTGAACCAGATCCCCAACACCTTCGGGTGATCAGACCTGCTGGATCAGTCGGGCCAGTTGCCGAAGAGCATGGCTTCTCTCTTCGTGCGGTTGACCCTGGCCCCCGACGCCTGCTCGAACTGTTCGCAGATGCTGATAAGCCTGTGAACTGACCTGGGATCAGAGCAGAAGACGGTGACGTCTTCCATGTACAGGGAGGTTTTGACTTGAGTCCCCCCACTGCCTGGCAGCGTCACCCCTCTTATGCCCTCATCCCTCCTGATGGCCTCGGCAAAGGGTTCTACACAGTGCACGAACAAGACGGGAGAAAAGGCAGCCCTGCCTGACTCCAGACCTGATGGGGAAGCTGTCTGTTTCCCACCTGTTGACCTGGACTGCACTACAGATGTCCGTGTAGAGCAGTTTGATCTAATTCCGCATTCCCTCCCCAAATTCCATTTTGGAGAGTACATCCGCCATGTACGTGCGCGATATCCTGTCAAAGGCTTTCTCCTGTCAAAGGCTTTCTCCTGGTCCAAGCTGACCAGGCAGGCGTCCACCCCCCTGCCCTGCACATAGGCGATGGATCTTGTTTGATATTACTTCATCACGTAGTTACTAATAGAGTTTATAACGGAAGACTCAGACTCCAGGTGTGTCCATTTCTGCTGGTCCTTTTTAACCCGTTACGGGGTATGTAACAAGCTTCATTGCCTGTGGAACATATTCGCTACCCAAGAACTGTGCCTTATCACAAGGGCCAAAAACTTGCAAAAATATTGATGAGGAGTTTTGCTTCTCCATATCAGCTGTAGAGTTTTCTCATTCTATTGGATGATCCCTTGTTCAGTATGAATAATCAAGCAGGAATTAACTGGGAATCAGCGTCAGGTTTATTATCACCGGCATGTGATGTGAAATTTGTTAACTTAGCAGCAGCAGTTCAATGCAATACATAATATAAAAGAAAAAAACAAAATAAAATAATAATAATAATAATAATAATAATAAATAAGTAAACAATTACAGTGTAAGTACATGAATAGATTAAAAATTGTGCAAAAAAAACAAATATTAAAAAAGTGGTGTCCAAGGGTTCAAAGTCCGTTTAGGAATTGGATGGCAGAGGGGAAGAAGCTGTTCCTGAATTGCTGAGTGCGTGCCTTCAGGCTTCTGTACCTCCTACCCGATGGTAACAGTGAGAAAAGGGCATGCCATGGGTGCTGGAGGTCCTCAATAATGGACACTGCCTTTCTGAGACACCGCTTCTTGAAGATGTCCTGGGTACTTTGTAGGCGAGAACTCAAGATGGAGCTGACTAGATTTACAACCCTCTGCAGTTTCTTTCGATTTGTGCTGTAGCTTCCCCACCCCCATACCAGTCAGTGATGCAGCCTGTCAGAATGCTCTCCACAGTACACCTATAGAAGTTTTCGAGTGAATTTGTTGACATACCATATCTCTTCAAACTCCTAATGAAGTACAGTCTTTGTCTTGCCTTCTTTATAACTGGATAAATTGGGATTGAATAAGCCTCATTTCTTCAGTGTCAGGTAAGCCTCTGACTGTTGAAACTGTCCCATTTTAAACTGAACTACCAAATTAAAATAGGAATGACTAGTTATTCCACTTAAAAGTTCAGCCTGACTGCCAATGCAGAAGCTGTTTAACAATAGAAAATTCTCAGTGAGGCCAAGCTCCCACAAGTCTTTAGATTCTGCCTCCTCCTAGAGCCAGCTCATCAAATGGTGCCCTCTCAGAGTCAGGTTTATTATCTCTGACACGTGTCGTGAAATTTGTGGTTTTGCGGCTGCAGTACAGTACAAGACAAAAATTATTACAGTCACTTACAATAAGAAATGCAGTGGATTCTGATTAATTGGATCACCAGTTAATCAGGGCAGAACTGACTTGGGAAAACTCTGAAAGAACAAACACTTATTGAGAAAGTAGCTGGGATTCTCTTTGTTTATTTGAAACACCGTGCTGCTTAATCGGGTAGAAGGCTGTTGCAGAACAGTTCCTAACTACTGTCAGTCACATGCACTTGCGTTGCTGTTAGGCACAACACCATGCTCTGAGCAAAGGTGTGTTTGTGTTCAAAAAGCAGCAATTCTGTTGCTGAGAATTGGTGAGGAATAAGTAGTGAGACAATTCAGAACTGTTTTGCTCACTGCGGGTTTCAAGCATTCAAGCGTGGAGGTGCCAGAAACAGCCAGGAGTGAAAAATGAAATTATTTCACTACTTCAACAAGTTAGAAATGACTAAGAATTTAAAGGTATTGGTTTTTACAATGAAAATGAAGATTTAAAGGATGCAATCATCAACAACACTATGAAGGCAATCTGTTATCTGCATTAGGTATCTACGGATTTTGTTCATTTATAGTCAAAAGAATGTGACACAGATCAATGGAGGAATTCATAAGTATTAGGAAGTAATACATGGTTTTATAGTACTGCAGTAATATTGGTAGTGTTCTAATTTGTTCTGTATTTTATTTAAACCATAATTTGTTACTCAATTTTTTTAAACACCTTTTTAATTATTTCCATGAAACTGGCTAATTGAAGTAGCTGCTTAATTGGGCCAAAATGTACTGGTCCCAGTGTGTCCCAATTAACCAGAATCCACTGTATATAAAAATAATTAAGTCATGTGAAAAGAGAGCAATATAGTAAGGTAGTGTTCATGGGTTTGTTGGCCAGAAAGAACTACAATCTACAAATCACTGAATTTGAATGAATCAAGGACTGTGGAAATGAACCAAATGTCTTTGTTCTTGCCATGAATGGAAATGGAGGCAGCCATTTTATGAAGAGTCTCTGTGTTCTCCATTTTGCGAGACAGAGTTCCTTGGTTTGAAGATTTGAAATGGGACTATGAAGAACATGGGGCCAGCAGCAGAAATTCCTTTTTAACTGGTATTATTTTTCCTATTCTTTGATTCATGGATGATCAGGAAAACTTAGTAGTGGTTGTGTAAGTTCATGTGTTCTTCTGTTGAAACAATAAAGGTTCTTGTCAGTAATTTGCTGATTTGCTCTGTGCCTCCCTGATCATTATTGCCAAGGGGTGATTCTTGTAACAGGTTCATGGACCATTCAGAAATTTGATGGTGAAGCTGTTCTGAAAATGTTGACTGTGTGTCTTCAGGCTCCTGTGCCTCCTCTCTGATGGTCGTAATGAGAAAAGGACATGTCCTAGATGGTGATGGCTCTAAATGATGGGTGCTGCCATTTTGAAGCATCACCTTTTGCAGATGCCCTTGATGCTGGACAGGCTAGAGCCCATGATGGAACTGACTGAGTTTACATCTCTCGGCAGCTTTTCCTGATCCTGTGCATTGTGCACTATAATCAGATCTTTGGATCTGATTGGGATGAAAGCACAGGATTTCCATGTTCTTGCATTCCATGTGTTTAAGTTTATTGTGGGGGGGTGAGTAAGGCTTTACTGTAAGCTGTGGTTTACAAGGTCTTTGTTTAATGTCACATATGGGATTTGAACTGGATTAAAAGCAATGAGCAGCAAATTGTTGCTACTCAACCAAATAATTTATTGACATTTTGCCAAGAGAAAGGAGAACTTGTACAGCAGGGTAGCTCATTGGTACAGTCAATGGGGCTGATAGCTCAGTTCCAGAAAACTGGGTTCAATCCTGCCGATGGGTGCTGTCTGTACTCAGATGAGACACACTGTACTCCCTGTGACCATGTGGGCTTCCCGGGCACTCCGGTTTCATAGAACATAACAGCACAGTACAGACCAGTTGGCTGACAATTTTGTGCTAAGTTCTTAACATAATCTAAAATAATTCTAACCCATCCTTTGTTTATAGCTCTCCAATTTTCTATTATCTAAGAGTCTCTTAAATGCCCCTAATGTGTCTTCCTCTACCACCGACCCTGACAGTCCTTTCAACTCTTTGTGTAAAAAAAACTTAACTCAGACATTCCCCCCATACTTTCCTCCAATCACTTTAAAATTATGCCCCTGATGTTAGCCATTTCTGGGAAAAGGTCACTGACTGTCTACTCGATCTATACCTCTTTACATCTTGTACACCTCTATCAACTCACCTCTTATTCTCCTCTGCTCCAAAGAGAAGAGACCTATAGGACATGACATGCAACAAGGATGTAATTTGAAACAACTGCTCATCTTCACTTTCTATCTAAACCCTGGGAGTCTATTGGCTCCTTATCCATTGAGTCCTGCACAAGGAGTGTATCCAAGGTGAACTGGCTGGCCCATAGAAGACGGCGGGTGGTGTTTGAGGGAACTTGTGGGATGAAGAGTCATTTCCTGTGCTGTTTGCTCTGCTTTCTGTTGCATGTGAACCGTGGCACTAACCAACAGGTCCAGAGCACAACCAATCTCATTGATGCCAGTATTGAACAAGCCTGTGTCTTTGTACCATCACTTCCCCCATCTTGCTCAGTACAGTGCCACACTGCCACAGACATCTCTTGGAAGTGCAGGACTGAAGGAAGGATTATGAAACCTCGGCCAACACACAAAGCTCCCAAACATAGAACATAGAGCATTATAACACAGTACAGGCCCTTCAGCTCATGAAGTTGTGCAGACCTTTCTAAGATCAGTTTAAATCTTCTCTCCTACTATGTCCTCCATTTTTCTATCATCCATGTAAAAGTCCTAAGAAGAGTTTCTTAAATGCCCCTAATTTATCTCTCTCTACCATCACCCCTAGCAGGGTGTTCCATGCACCCACCACTCTCTTTTAGGGGGATGTTAGACCTTAATTCTGACATATCCTCTATACTGTCCTCCAATCATCTTAAAATTATGCCCCCACTATTAGCCAATTGTGCTCTGGGGAAAATCTCTGGGTATCCACTTGATCTATGCCTCTTATCATCTGGTATACCTCTAACAAGTCACCTCTCATCCTTCTTTGCTCCAAAGAGAAAAGCCCTATCTTACCCACCTTCATAAGACATGCCCTCTAGTCTAGGCAGCATCCTGGTATATCTCCTCTGCACCCTCTGTAAAGCTCCCACATCCTTCCTGTAGTGAACTGACCAGTCTTTTATGGAGCTGCAACATTACCTCACAGCTCTTGAATTCAGTCCCCTGACTAATGAAGACCAATGCACATAACAACCCTATCAACTTGCATGCCAACTTTGAGGGATCTATGAACACAGACCCCAAAATCTCTCAGTTCCTCCACACTGCTAAGAACCCTGCAAGTAACCCTGCACTCTACCATCAAATTCAACCTTTCGAGATGAATGACTTTGCACTTCACATCCTTGGCAGCCAAGGTGTGGGAGGCAGACAAAACATACATCTACTGTGCACATATTCAAATGGCCAAGTTCCAAGACATTGTGGACTCTTTCACTGAAGCAAGGCAGAGTGCTCTTCCAGCCTGGTGCACCACAAGACTCTCTGACTATGTACTTTTATAGCAGGGGTAATCTCTCCATGAAGGTAGACTTTGATGATGGAATTCAGCACCACTATCAATGCACTACCACAGCCTTTGGTCAACTGAGGGAAAGGGTCTTTAGCAACTTGGACTTCATACTGGTACAAAATGCAATGTTTACCAAGCAACACTGATATCTTCCTCCTTAAATACTTTTGAGATGTTCATTAAAGGCCTACAAAGAATGGACATAGAGAGGATGTTTCCTATAGTCTAGGACCAGTGGGTACACCCTCAGGATACGAGGACATCCTTTTAGAACAGAAGTGAAGAGGAATTTCTTTCTGGGTGGTAAATTTATGAAATTCATTGCCACAGATGACTGGAGGCCAAGTCATTGGGTAAATTTAAAGTGGAACTTGATCAATCAGGGTGTCAATGCTCACAGGCAGAAGACAGGACAATGGGGTTGAGAGGGATAATAAATCAAATACGCTGGATTGGTGGAACAGACTTGACGGGCAAATGGCCTAATTATGTTCCCACGTCTTATTACCCAGAGCAGCATCTGAAGGTCATCAGAGAGATAACCACTAACAACACCTCCAGAGAGTACAGGATGGATAAGCCACCGCTGTCGATGTTCAGTACCAGGCCAATGGCCCAGCGCTGAGGCTCTAGTTACTCTCAGCTGGCTCCCTCGTTCACATGCTCAACACTGTTAGTCAGCATGGTCAGACATCATGGATGACATGGAGAAGTTGGGCTGAAGGGCCTGTTTGTATGCTGTGCTTCTCTAAGCCTCCCAGCATCCAGGACACCTTCAAGGAGCAATGCCTCAAATTAAAGACCTCATCACTCAAGGCATGCCCTCTTCTCATTGCTACCTTCAGGGAGGAGGTACAGGAGCCTGAAGGCATGCACTTAATGACAGTTACTTTCCCCTCTGCCATTAGATTTCTGAACTTTTTCCTTACAATTATTTAAAATACTCAGCATGTTCAAGTTCTGGGAACAATGTGTACCCTACCTGCACACCCACGGACAGACAGGTTGGCACAGGTTGAGTCACTGCCCCACGGGACTCTGGTATTCCAGCCTTGGGGGTTGTTTGGGTGAAGTTTTCACATTTTCCCCTGTGAGCGTGTCGGTTTCCTTCTGGTGCTCCAGTTCACTCCCGCATGCCAAGGACACAATGGTTGGCAGGTTAATTGACTGTTGTAAATTGCCCCCCATATGGGGGGTATTGATGGGATTAATGTAGACTGAGTGTAAATGTATGGTTGATGGTCAGCACAGACTTGGCAGACATAGCGGAATCTCTCTGTGGCTCTATGACCTCAATTCTAGAATGCTAGAAACAAACAGCACAGAAATGAAGCCTTTGCTCCATCTTATCCAAGCTGACTGTGAAGCCCATTTGCCCCCATGAGGCCCATTTCCCACTACCCTGTCCCTATACAAGTACCTGTCCAAACACTTTTTAAGTGCTGTCATTGTATCTGCCTCGACTACCTTCTCAGGGAGCTGTTTTCGAATATTCAAATTTACTTAAGTCTTGCACCCATCCCACAATGTAACAATCTTTGTGTTACGTGTCTTTCAATGTACAGACATTTGAATTTAAATGTCTAATGGCTGGTAGAAAGAAGCTGTCCTGTAGCCTGTTGGTCCTGGCTTTAATGCTGCGGTACAGTTTGCCTGACGGAGGCAGCTGAAACAGTTTATGTTTGGGGTGACTGGTGTCCCCGATGATCTCCCAGGCTTTCTTTCTGCACCTGCTGCTGTAAGTGACCTCAATGGAGGGAAGTTCACATCCACAGATACGCTGGGCTGTCTGTACCACTCCATACAGTGCCCAGCGATCAAGGTTGGTGCAGTTCCCATACCAGATGGTGATACAGCCAGTCAGGATGCTCTCAGTGGTGACCCTCTAGAAAGTCTTGAGGATTTGGGGACTCTTGCCGAGCTTCTTCAGTCGGCTGAGGTGGAAGAGACGCTGTTGTGCTTCTTTTGCCACAAAGCCGGTGTGTACAGTCCAGGTGAGATCATCGGTGGTGTGTCTTCTGAGAAGCCGGACACTACTCGCCCTCACAGCTGCAGACCCATTGATGTTGGTCGGGTCGAGCCTGTCTCCACTCCTCCTGTAATCCACAATCAGCTCTTTTGTTTTTTGGACATTGAGGGAGAGGTTGTTATCCTGGCACCACTGTGTCAGGGTGTCAACCTCTCGTCTGTAGGCTGTCTCATTACTACTAGAAATAAGGCCGATTAAAGTCGTGTCATCTGTGAATTTGATCATCAGGTAGGAGCTGTGTGTGGCAGTACAGTCGTGTGTGTAAAGGGAGCAGAGGGGACTCAGAACACAACCCTGGGGGCATCTGTGTTCAGGGTCAGAGTGGCAGAGGTGAGGGAGCCCATCCTTACCAACTGTCGGTGATCCGATAGGAAGTCTAGGATCCAGCTGCACAAGGGGGGTGCAGGCCGAGGTCTCTGAACTTGGAGTCTGGAGGGAATTCTGGTGTTGAATGCTGAACTGTAGTCCAGGAACAGCATTTGAATGTATGCATCCCTCTTCTCCAGGTGAGTGAGGACAGTGTGTAGTGCAGTGGCATCATTAGTAGACGGTCTGTCGGTAGGTGAATTGTAGGGGGTCCAGTGTGGGTGGTAGCATGCTGCAGTCGTAGTCTTTGACCAGCCGCTCAAAGCATTTGCTTGTAATTGAGGTGAGTGTGACAGGGTGCCAATCGTGCAGGCATGCTACCTTGGTTTTCTTAGGTACAGGGACCATGATGGACAATTTGAAACAGGAGGGTATCACACACTGGGAGAGGGAGAGATTAAAAGTGTCTGTAAACACACCAGGAGCTGTTCAGCACACACTTTGAGGATGCCGTCCAGCCCCGCTACCTCGCAGCTATTGACATGTTTGAATGTTCTGCGTACCTCAGCCTCAGAGATGACCAAGGAGCAGGTCTCCTCGGGGATTCAGTCTCCTCAGCCTCAAATTGAGTGCAAATATCATTTAGCTTGTCCAGGAGTGAGGTGGCAACGTTGGCTGTACTGCTGCGTTTCCTCAAAGTCTGCGATGGTGCGTAGTCCTTGCCATATGCTGCATGTGTTGCTGTTGCAGAGTTGTGACTGGATTTTGTCCCTGTGTTGCCGTTTTGCCACCTTGATGGCTCTACGTAAATCATAGTGGCATCTCTTGAGCTTCTGTTGGAGGCAAAGGCTTTATCCCTTGTGCTGCATTCCATGATCTGCCTCTCAGATGTCTTTAAAATTTCTCCCCACTCACTTTAAACCTGTACTCTGGAGTTTTATACTCACGACCCTAGGAGAGAGATTCAGATCCTATTTATACCCCTCATAATTTTATTATAAGATCACACCTCAACCTTCTGAGTTCAATTGAGAATGAACCCTGCCTGTCCAATTTTATAACTACAACTACAGCCCTCCATTCCAGGCTGCATTCTGGTGAATCTGTTCTGCATTCTCACTATTGCAACCATGTCCTTCCTGTCATGCGGTGATCAGACCTATATGCAGCCCACCAGCAGTCTGAACAGCGTTTTATACGTAGAGTCACAGCAGAGAATGGATGTGCTTCAATTCTGAGACTGGGCCCTTCTGGTTCGAGACTCCTCATTATAAGAAGCATCCCATCCACGTCCACTCTCCCAAGCCCTTTCAGTATTCAATAGGTTCCAATGAGATACCCTCCCATTCTTTTAAACTCCAGTGAGTACAGGCCCAGAGCCTTCGAATGCTCCTCATACATTAACCTTCCATTCCCGGCATCATTCTTGAGAAACTTTTCTGGAACCTCTCCAATGCCAGCACATCCTTTCTTAGAAAAGGAGCCCAAAACTGCTCCAAACCAAAGCCTTATAAAGCCTCAGCATTACATCCTTGCTTTTATATTCTAGTTCACTCGAGATGAATGCTAACATTGCATTTGCTCTCTTTACCACTTACTCAGCCTGCAAGTTACAACCTTCAGGGACTGCTGCACTGACTGTATCTTCGTATTGTCTGTAAATTTGGCCACAAAGCGGTCAATTCCATTATCCAAATCATTGCCATGTAACGCGAAAAGGAGCGGTTCCCACATCGACCCCTGTAGAACACTAGTCACCAGTAGCCAACCAGAAGAGGTCCCTTTATTCCCTCGCTCTGTCTCCTGTCAGTCAGCCAATCTGCAATCTATCCGAGTATCTTTCCTGTAACACCACGGGCTCTTATCTTTGCTAGAGTGAGTCAAAACAACCACCACCTATTGGTCAGCTGACAGTTAATCCCAGCCTGACTTGCACTAACAACATCTTAAATATTCTTGGGTAAACCATTTAAGTATTTGTGCTTTGGGATGTTCTGTAGAACTTTGAGATATTTGTAGTTGTGTGGTTTTACTGAATAAAAGGTTATTTCAAGTTCCTTCCTTGATCTACCTCCTAGCTTCGGGCCTGATCAGTAGCTTTAGGCGAGCAAAAATGATAAATCGGCAATGGCGTGTTGTGTTGACACGGCAATTTCAGCAGAAGACTTTGAGGAGGATTGAGACAGCAACGTGAACGAGGAAGGCCAGAGAGAGTCCAGTGCCGAATGCCTTCCTTTTGGCCGTTTCTGAGCAGTCTACCATTGTGTGGTGGGCAGGTAGGTGCCTTGTACGGCCTCCCTCTCTTTCGATGAACATGAATGATTATCAGAGGATGGTATCGTACTTCTGCGTTTAAGGATTGGACTATTGCACCTTTGGGCTGTGGACTTTCTCAGACTCACCACGTTTACATTTCTGTGGTTTTTATAACCTGTTCCGATTCTCTTTTGTGCAAAGGGAGCGGGTATGAGGGTTGATGATCTGTTTCTGTGTGCGGCGGAGGGGCTGTTTTTTGGGGGTGGGGTTTGAGGGTAGATGATTTGTTTCTGTGTACGGCGGAGGGGCTGTTTTTTGGGGGTGGGGTTTGAGGGTTGATGATCTGTTAGTTTCTGTGCGCGGCGGAGGGGCTGGTTTTTGGGTTTGGGGTTTGAGGGTTGATGATCTGTTTCTGTGTACGGCGGAGGGGCTGTTTTTTGGGGGTGGTGTTTGAGGGTTGATGATCTGTTTCTGTGTGCGGCGGAGTGGCTGTTTTTTGGGGGTGGGGTTTGAGGGTTGATGACCTGTTTCTGTGTGCGGCGGAGGGGCTGTTTTTTGGGGGTGGGGTTTGAGGGTTGATGATCTGTTTCTGTGTACGGCGGAGGGTCTGTTTTTTGGGGGTGGGGTTTGAGGGTTGATGATCTGTTTCTGTGTACGGCGGAGGGGCTGTTTTTTGGGGGTGGGGTTTGAGGGTTGGTGATCTGTTTCTCTGCGCGGCGGAGGGGCTGTTTTTTGGGGGTGGGGTTTGAGGGTTGATGATCTGTTTCTGTGTACGGCGGAGGGGCTGTTTTTTGGGGGTGGGGTTTGAGGGTTGGTGATCTGTTTCTCTGCGTGGCGGAGGGGCTGTTTTTTGGGGGTGGGGTTTGAGGGTTGATGATCTGTTAGTTTCTCTGCGCGGCGGAGGGGCTGTTTTTTGGGGGTGGGGTTTGAGGGTTGATGATCTGTTTCTGTGTACGGCGGAAGGGCTGTTTTTTGGGGGTGGGGTTTGAGGGTTGATGATCTGTTAGTTTCTCTGCGCGGCGGAGGGGCTGTTTTTTGGGGGTGGGGTTTGAGGGTTGATGATCTGTTTCTGTGTACGGCGGAGGGGCTGTTTTTTGGGGGTGTGTTTTGAGGGTTGATGATCTGTTAGTTTCTGTGTACGGCGGAGGGGCTGTTTTTTGGGGGTGGGGTTTGAGGGTTGATGATCTGTTTCTGTGTACGGCGGAGAGGCTGTTTTTTGGGGGTGGGGTTTGTGGGTTGACGATCTGTTTCTGTGTGCGGCGGAGGGGCTGTTTTTTGGGGGAGGGGTTTGAGGGTTGAAGATCTGTTTCTGTGTACGGCGGAGGGGCTGTTTTTTGGGGGTGGGGTTTGAGGGTTGATGATCTGTTTCTGTGTACGGCGGAGGGGCTGTTTTTTGGGGTTGGGGTTTGTGGGTTGACGATCTGTTTCTGTGTGCGGCGGAGGGGCTGTTTTTTGGGGGAGGGGTTTGAGGGTTGATGATCTGTTTCTGTGTACGGCGGAGGGGCTGTTTTTTGGGGGTGGGGTTTGAGGGTTGATATTCTGTTAGTTTCTCTGTGCGGCGGAGGGGCTGTTTTTTCGGGGTGGGGTTTGAGGGTTGATATTCTGTTAGTTTGCGCGGCGGAGGGGCTGTTTTTTGGGGGTGGGGTTGGAGGGTTGATGATCTGTTACTTTCTGTGTACGGCGGAGGGGCTGTTTTTTGGGGGTGGGGTTTGAGGGTTGATGATCTGTTTATGTGTACGGCGGAGGGGCTGTTTTTTGTGTTTGGGGTTTGAGGGTTGATGATCTGTTTCTGTGTACGGCGGAGGGGCTGTTTTTTGGGGGTGGGGTTTGAGGGTTGATGATCTGTTTCTGTGTGCGGCGGAGGGGCTGTTTTTTGGGGGTGGGGTTTGAGGGTTGATGATCTGTTTCTGTGTGAGGCGGAGAGGCTGTTTTTTGGGGGTGGGGTTTGTGGGTTGATGATCTGTTTCTGTGTGAGGCGGAGAGGCTGTTTTTTGGGGGTGGGGTTTGTGGGTTGATCATCTGTTTCTGTGTGCGGCGGAGAGGCTGTTTTTTGGGGGTGGGGTTTGTGGGTTGATGATCTGCTTCTGTGTGAGGCGGAGGGGCTGTTTTTTGGGGGTGGGGTTTGAGGGTTGATGATCTGTTTCTGTGTACGTCGGAGGGGCTGTTTTTTCGGGGTGGGGTTTGAGTGTTGATGATCTGTTTCTGTGTACGGCGGCGGGGCTGTTTTTTGGGGGTGGGGTTTGAGGGTTGATGATCTGTTTCTGTGTACGGCGGAGGGGCTGTTTTTTGGGGGTGTGTTTTGAGGGTTGATGATCTGTTAGTTTCTGTGTACGGCGGAGGGGCTGTTTTTTGTGGGTGGGGTTTGAGGGTTGATGATCTGTTTCTGTGTGCGGCGGGGGGGGCTGTTTTTTGGGGGAGGGGTTTGAGGGTTGATGATCTGTTTCTGTGTACGGCGGAGGGGCTGTTTTTTGGGGGTGGGGTTTGAGGGTTGATGATCTGTTTCTGTGTGCGGCGGAGGGGCTGTTTTTTGGGGGTGGGGTTTGAGGGTTGATGATCTGGTTCTGTGTGCGGCGGAGGGGCTGTTTGTTGCGGGTGGGGTTTGAGGGTTGATGATCTGTTTCTGTGTGCGGCGGAGCGGCTGTTTTTTGGGGGTGGGGTTTGTGGGTTGACGATCTGTTTCTCTGTGCGGCGGAGGGGCTGTTTTTTGGGGGTGGGGTTTGAGGGTTGATATTCTGTTAGTTTCTCTGCGCGGCGGTGGGGCTGTTTTTTGGGGGTGGGGTTTGAGGGTTGATATTCTGTTAGTTTCTCTGCGCGGCGGAGGGGCTGTTTTTTGGGTGTGGGGTTGGAGGGTTGATGATCTGTTAGTTTCTGTGTACGGCGGAGGGGCTGTTTTTTGGGGGTGGGGTTTGAGGGTTGATGATCTGTTTATGTGTACGGCGGAGGGGCTGTTTTTTGTGTTTGGGGTTTGAGGGTTGATGATCTGTTTCTGTGTACGGCGGAGGGGCTGTTTTTTGGGGGTGGGGTTTGTGGGTTGATGATCTGTTTCTGTGTGAGGCGGAGGGGCTGTTTTTTGGGGGTGGGGTTTGAGGGTTGATGATCTGTTTCTGTGTACGTCGGAGGGGCTGTTTTTTGGGGGTGGGGTTTGAGGGTTGATGATCTGTTTCTGTGTACGGCGGAGTGGCTGTTTTTTGGGGGTGGGGTTTGAGTGTTGATGATCTGTTTCTGTGTGAGGCGGAGAGGCTGTTTTTTGGGGGTGGGGTTTGTGGGTTGATGATCCGTTTCTGTGTGAGGCGGAGAGGCTGTTTTTTGGGGGTGGGGTTTGTGGGTTGATCATCTGTTTCTGTGTGCGGCGGAGAGGCTGTTTTTTGGGGTGGGGTTTGTGGGTTGATGATCTGTTTCTGTGTGAGGCGGAGGGGCTGTTTTTTGGGGGTGGGGTTTGAGGGTTGATGATCTGTTTCTGTGTACGTCGGAGGGGCTGTTTTTTGGGGGTGGGGTTTGAGGGTTGATGATCTGTTTCTGTGTACGGCGGAGTGGCTGTTTTTTGGGGGTGGGGTTTGAGGGTTGATGATCTGTTTCTCTGTACGGTGGAAGGGCTGTTTTTTGGGGGTGGGGTTTGAGGGTTGGTGATCTGTTTCCGAGTACGGCGGAGGGGCTGTTTTTGGAGGTGGGGTTTGAGGGTTGATGATCTGTTTCTATGTGCGGAAGAGGGGCTGTTTTTTGGGGGTGGGGTTTGAGGGTTGATGATCTGTTTCTGTGTACGGCGGAGGGGCTGTTTTTTGGGGGTGGGGTTTGAGGGTTGATGATCTGTTAGTTTCTCTGCGCGGCGGAGGGGCTGTTTTTTGAGGGTGGGGTTTGAGGGTTGATCTGTTTCTGTGTACGGCGAAGGGGCTGTTTTTTGGGGTTGGGGTTTGAGGGTTGATGATCTGTTTCTGTGTACGGCGGAGGGGCTGTTTTTTGGGGGTGGGGTTTGAGGGTTGATGATCTGTTTCTATGTGCGGCGGAGGGCTGTTTTTTGGGGGTGGTGTTTGAGGGTTGATGATCTGTTTCTATGTGCGGCGGAGGATCTGTTTTTTGGGGGTGGGGTTTGAGGGTTGATGATCTGTTTCTGTGTGCGGCGGAGGGGCTGTTTTTTGGGGGAGGGGTTTGAGGGTTGATGACCTGTTTCTGTGTGCGGCAGAGGGGCTGTTTTTTGGGGGTGGGGTTTGAGGGTTGATGATCTGTTTCTGTGTGCGGCGGAGGGGCTGTTTTTTGGGGGAGGGGTTTGAGGGTTGATGACCTGTTTCTGCGTGCGGCGGAGGGGCTGTTTTTTGGGGGTGGGGTTTGAGGGTTGATGATCTGTTTCTGTGTACGGCGGAGGGGCTGTTTTTTGGGGGTGGGGTTTGAGGGTTGATGATCTGTTAGTTTCTGTGTACGGCGGAGGGGCTGTTTTTTGGGGTGGGGTTTGAGGGTTGATGATCTGTTTCTGTGTGCGGCGGAGGGGCTGTTTTTTGGGGGAGGGGTTTGAGGGTTGATGATCTGTTTCTGTGTGCGGCGGAGGGGCTGTTTTTTGGGCGTGGGGTTTGAGAGTTGATGATCTGTTTCTGTGTGTGGCGGAGGGGCTGTTTTTTGGGGGAGGGGTTTGAGGGTTGATGATCTGTTTCTCTGTACGGTGGAAGGGCTGTTTTTTGGGGGTCGGGTTTGAGGGTTGGTGATCTGTTTCCGAGTACGGCGGAGGGGCTGTTTTTGGAGGTGTGGTTTGAGGGTTGATGATCTGTTTCTATGTGCGGAGGAGGGGCTGTTTTTTGGGGGTGGGGTTTGAGGGTTGATGATCTGTTTCTGTGTACGGCGGAGGGGCTGTTTATTGGGGGTGGGGTTTGAGGGTTGATGATCTGTTAGTTTCTCTGCGCGGCGGAGGGGCTGTTTTTTGGGGGTGGGGTTTGAGGGTTGATCTGTTTCTGTGTACGGCGGAGGGGCTGTTTTTTGGGGTTGGGGTTTGAGGGTTGATGATCTGTTTCTGTGTACGGCGGAGGGGCTGTTTTTTGGGGGAGGGGTTTGAGGGTTGATGATCTGTTTCTATGTGCGGCGGAGGGCTGTTTTTTGGGGGTGGTGTTTGAGGGTTGATGATCTGTTTCTATGTGCGGCGGAGGATCTGTTTTTTGGGGGTGGGGTTTGAGGGTTGATCTGTTTCTGTGTACGGCGGAGGGGCTGTTTTTTGGGGTTGGGGTTTGAGGGTTGATGATCTGTTTCTGTGTACGGCGGAGGGGCTGTTTTTTGTGGGTGGGGTTTGAGGGTTGATGATCTGTTTCTATGTGCGGCGGAGTGGCTGTTTTTTGGGGGTGGGGTTTGAGGGTTTATGATCTGTTTCTGTGTGCGGCGGAGGGGCTGTTTTTTGGGGGAGGGGTTTGAGGGTTGATGACCTGTTTCTGTGTGCGGCAGAGGGGCTGTTTTTTGGGGGTGGGGTTTGAGGGTTGATGATCTGTTTCTGTGTGCGGCGGAGGGGCTGTTTTTTGGGGGAGGGGTTTGAGGGTTGATGACCTGTTTCTGTGTGCGGCGGAGGGGCTGTTTTTTGGGGGTGGGGTTTGAGGGTTGATGATCTGTTTCTGTGTACGGCGGAGGGGCTGTTTTTTGGGGGTGGGGTTTGAGGGTTGATGATCTGTTAGTTTCTGTGTACGGTGGAGGGGCTGTTTTTTGGGGGTGGGGTTTGAGGGTTGATGATCTGTTTCTGTGTGCGGCGGAGGGGCTGTTTTTTGGGGGAGGGGTTTGAGGGTTGATGATCTGTTTCTGTGTACGGCGGAGGGGCTGTTTTTTGGGGATGGGGTTTGAGGGTTGATATTCTGTTAGTTTCTCTGCGCGGTGGAGGGGCTGTTTTTTGGGGGTGGGGTTTGAGGGTTCATATACTGTTAGTTTCTCTGCGCGGCGGAGGGGCTGTTTTTTGGGGGTGGGGTTTGAGGGTTGATGATCTGTTTCTATGTGCGGCGGAGGGGCTGTTTTTTGGGGGTGGGGTTTGAGGGTTGATGATCTGTTTCTCTGCGCGGCGGAGGGGCTGTTTTTTGGCGGTGGGGTTTGAGGGTTCATATACTGTTAGTTTCTCTGCGCGGCGGAGGGGCTGTTTTTTGGGGGTGGGGTTTGAGGGTTGATGATCTGTTTCTATGTGCGGCAGAGGGGCTGTATTTTGGGGGTGGGGTTTGAGGGTTGATGATCTGTTAGTTTCTGTGTACGGCGGAGGGGCTGTTTTTTGGGGGTGCTGTTTGAGGGTTGATGATCTGTTTCTGTGTACGGCGGAGGGGCTGTTTTTTGGGGGTGGGGTTTGAGGGTTGATGATCTGTTAGTTTCTGTGTACGGCGGAGGGGCTGTTTTTTGGGGGTGGGGTTTGAGGGTAGATGATTTGTTTCTGTGTACGGCGGAGGGGCTGTTTTTTGGGGGTGGGGTTGGAGGGTTGATGATCTGTTAGTTTCTGTGTACGGCGGAGGGGCTGTTTTTTGGGGGTGGGGTTTGAGGGTTGATGATCTGTTTCTGTGTACGGCGGAAGGGCTGTTTTTTGGGTTTGGGGTTTGAGGGCTGATGATCTGTTTCTGTGTACGGCGGAGGGGCTGTTTTTTGGGGGTGGGGTTTGAGGGTTGATGATCTGTTTCTGTGTGAGGCGGAGAGGCTGTTTTTTGTGGGTGGGTTTTGTGGGTTGATAATCTGTTTCTGTGTGCGGCGGAGAGGCTGTTTTTTGGGGGTGGGGTTTGTGGGTTGATGATCTGTTTCTGTGTGAGGCGGAGGGGCTGTTTTTTGGGGGTGGGGTTTGAGGGTTGATGATCTGTTTCTGTGTACGGCGGAGGGGCTGTTTTTGGGTTTGGGGTTTGAGGGTTGGTGATCTGTTTCCGTGTACGGCAGAGGGGCTGTTTTTGGGGGTGGGGTTTGAGGGTTGATGATCGGTTTCTATGTGCGGCGGAGGGGCTGTTTTTTGGGGGTTGGGTTTGAGGGTTGATGATCTGTTTCTGTGTACGGCGGAGGGGCTGTTTTTTGGGGGTGGGGTTTGAAGGTTGCTGATCTGTTAGTTTCTTTGCGCGGCGGAGGGGCTGTTATTTGGGGGTGGGGTTTGAGGGTTGATCTTTTTCTGTGTACGGCGGAGGGGCTGTTTTTTGGGGTTGGGGTTTGAGGGTTGATGATCTGTTTCTGTGTACGGCGGAGGGGCTGTTTTTTGGGGGTGGGGCTTGAGTGTTGATGATCTGTTTCTATGTGCAGCGGAGGGGCTGTTTTTTGGGGGTGGTGTTTGAGGGTTGATGATCTGTTTCTATGTGCGGCGCAGGGGCTGTTTTTTGGGGGTGGGGTTTGAGGGTTGATTATCTGTTTCTGTGTGCGGCGGAGGGGCTGTTTTTTGGGGGTGGGGTTTTAGTGCTGATGATCTGTTTCTGTGTGCGGCGGAGGGGCTGTTTTTTGGGGGTGGGGTTTGAGGGTTGATGATCTGTTTCTGTGTGCGGCGGAGGGGCTGTTTTTTGGGGGTGGGGTTTGAGTGCTGATGATCTGTTTCTGTGTGCGGCGGAGGGGCTGTTTTTTGGGGGTGGGGTTTGAGGGTTGATGATCTGTTTCTGTGTGCGGCGGAGGGGCTGTTTTTTGGGGGTGCTGTTTGAGGGTTGATGATCTGTTTCTCTGTGCGGCGGAGGGTCTGTTTTTTGGGGGTGGGGTTTGAGGGTAGATGATTTGTTTCTGTGTACGGCGGAGGGGCTGTTTTTTGGGGGTGGGGTTTGAGGGTAGATGATTTGTTTCTGTGTACGGCGGAGGGGCTGTTTTTTGGGGGTGGGGTTTGAGGGTTGATGATCTGTTAGTATCTGTGCACGGCGGAGGGGCTGTTTTTTGGGGGTGGGGTTTGAGGGTTGATGATCTGTTTCTGTGTGCGGCGGAGGGGCTGTTTTTTGGGGGACGGGTTTGAGGGTTGATGATCTGTTTCTGTGTACGGCGGAGGGGCTGTTTTTTGGTGGTGGGGTTTGAGGGTTGATCTTTTTCTGTGTACGGCGGTGGGGCTGTTTTTTGGGGTTGGGGTTTGAGGGTTGATGATCTGTTTCTGTGTACGGCGGAGGGGCTGTTTTTTGGGGGTGGGGTTTGAGGGTTGATGATCTGTTTCTATGTGCAGCGGAGGGGCTCTTTTTTGGGGGTGGTGTTTGAGGGTTGATGATCTGTTTCTATGTGCGGCGGAGGGGCTGTTTTTTGGGGGTGGGGTTTGAGGGTTGATGATCTGTTTCTGTGTGCGGCGGAGGGGCTGTTTTTGGGGGTGGGGTTTGAGGGTTGATATTCTGTTAGTTTCTCTGCGCGGCGGAGGGGCTGTTTTTTGGGGCTGGGGTTTGAGGGTTGATGATCTGTTAGTTTCTGTGTACGGCGGAGGGGCTGTTTTTAGGGGGTGGGGTTTGAGGGTAGATGATTTGTTTCTGTGTACGGCGGAGGGGCTGTTTTTTGGGGGAGGGGTTTGAGGGTTGATGATCTGTTTCTGTGTACGGCGGAGGGGCTGTTTTTTGGGGGTGGGGTTTGAGGGTTGATGATCTGTTTCTGTGTACGGCGGAGGGGCTGTTTTTTGGGGGTGGGGTTTGAGGGTTGATGATCTGTTTCTGTGTGCGGCGGAGCGGCTGTTTTTTGGTAGTGGGGTTTGAGGGTTGATGATCTGGTTCTGTGTGCAGCGGAGGGGCTGTTTTTTGGGGGTGGGGTTTGAGGGTTGATGATCTGTTAGTTTCTGTATACGGCGGAGGGGCTGTTTTTTGGGGGTGGGGTTTGAGGGTTGATGATCTGTTTCTGTGTGCGGCGGAGCGGCTGTTTTTTGGGGTTGGGGTTTGTGGGTTGACGATCTGTTTCTCTGTGCGGCGGAGAGGCTGTTTTTTGGGGGTGGGGTTTGAGGGTTGATATTCTGTTAGTTTCTCTGCGCGGCGGAGGGTCTGTTTTTTGGGGGTGGGGTTTCAGGGTTGATCTGTTTCTGTGTACGGCGGAGGGGCTGATTTTTGGGGGTGCGGTTTGTGGGTTGATGATCTGTTTCTGTGTGAGGCAGAGAGGCTGTTTTTTGTGGGTGGGTTTTGTGGGTTGATATTCTGTTAGTTTCTCTGCGCTGCGGAGGGGCTGTTTTTTGGGGGTGGGGTTTGAGGGTTGATGATCTGTTTCTGTGTGCGGCGGAGGGGCTGTTTTTTGGGGGAGGGGTTTGAGGGTTGATGACCTGTTTCTGTGTGCGGCGGAGGGGCTGTTTTTGGGGGTGGGGTTTGAGGGTTGATGATCTGTTTCTGTGTACGGCGGAGGGGCTGTTTTTTGGGGGTGGGGTTTGAGGGTTGATGATCTGTTAGTTTCTGTGTACGGCGGAGGGGCTGTTTTTTGGGGGTGGGGTTTGAGGGTTGAAGATCTGTTTCTGTGTGCGGCGGAGGGGCTGTTTTTTCGGGGTGGGGTTTGAGTGTTGATGATCTGTTTATGTGTACGGCGGAGGTGCTGTTTTTTGGGGGTGGGTTTTGAGGGTTAATATTCTGTTAGTTTCTCTGCGCGGCGGAGGGGCTGTATTTTGGGGGTGGGGTTTGAGGGTTCATATACTGTTAGTTTCTCTGCGCGGCGGAGGGGCTGTATTTTGGGGGTGGGGTTTGAGGGTTCATATACTGTTAGTTTCTCTGTGCGGCGGAGGGGCTGTTTTTTGGAGGTGGGGTTTGAGGGTTAATCTGTTTCTGTGTACGGCGGAGGGGCTGTTTTTTGGGGTTGGGGTTTGAGGGTTGATGATCTGTTTCTGTGTACGGCGGAGGGGCTGTTTTTTGGGGGTGGAGTTTGAGGGTTGATGATCTGTTTCTGTGTGCGGCGGAGGATCTGTTTTTTGGGGGTGGTGTTTGAGGGTTGATGATCTGTTTCTCTGCGCAGCGGAGGGGCTGTTTTTTGGGGTGGGGTTTGAGTGTTGATGATCTGTTTCTGTGTGCGGCGGAGCTGCTGTTTTTTGGGGGTGGGGTTTGAGGGTTGATGATCTGTTTCTGTGTACGGCGGAGGGGCTGTTTTTTGGGGGTGGGGTTTGAGGGTTGATGATCTGTTAGTTTCTGTGTACGGCGGAGGGGCTGTTTTTTGGGGGTGGGGTTTGAGGGTTGATGATCTGTTTCTGTGTGCGGCGGAGGGGCTGTTTTTTGGGGGAGGGGTTTGAGGGTTGATGATCTGTTTCTGTGTACGGCGGAGGGGCTGTTTTTTGGTGGTGGGGTTTGAGGGTTGATGATCTGTTTCTGTGTGCGGCGGAGGGCTGTTTTTTGGTGGTGGGGTTTGAGTGTTGATGATCTGGTTTTGTGTGCGGCGGAGGGGCTGTTTTTTGGGGTGGGGTTTGAGTGTTGATGATATGTTTCTGTGTGCGGCGGAGGGGCTGTTTTTTGGGGTGGTGTTTGAGGGTTGACGATCTGTTTCGGTGTGCGGCGGAGGGGCTGTTTTTTGGGGGTGGGGTTTGAGGTTTGATGATCTGTTTCTGTGTACGGCGGAGGGGCTGTTTTTTTGGGGTGGGTTTTGAGGGTTGATGAGCTGTTAGTTTCTGTGTACGGCGGAGGGGCTGTTTTTTGGGGGTGGGGTTTGAGGGTTGATGATCTGTTTCTGTGTGCGGCGGAGGGTCTGTTTTTTGGGGGAGGGGTTTGAGGGTTGATGATCTGTTTCTGTGCACGGCGGAGGGGCTGTTTTTTGGGGGTGGGGGTTGAGGGTTGATGATCTGTTTCTGTGTACGGCGGAGGGGCTGTTTTTTGGGGGTGGGTTTTGAGGGTTGATGATCTGTTTCTGTGTACGGCGGAGGGGCTGTTTTTTGGGGGTGGGGTTTGAGGGTTGATGATCTGTTAGTTTCTGTGTACGGCGGAGGGGCTGTTTTTTGGGGGTGGGGTTTGAGGGTTGAAGATCTGTTTCTGTGTGCGGCGGAGGGGCTGTTTTTTCGGGGTGGGGTTTGAGTGTTGATGATCTGTTTATGTGTACGGCGGAGGTGCTGTTTTTTGGGGGTGGGTTTTGAGGGTTAATATTCTGTTAGTTTCTCTGCGCGGCGGAGGGGCTGTATTTTGGGGGTGGGGTTTGAGGGTTCATATACTGTTAGTTTCTCTGCGCGGCGGAGGGGCTGTATTTTGGGGGTGGGGTTTGAGGGTTCATATACTGTTAGTTTCTCTGTGCGGCGGAGGGGCTGTTTTTTGGAGGTGGGGTTTGAGGGTTAATCTGTTTCTGTGTACGGCGGAGGGGCTGTTTTTTGGGGTTGGGGTTTGAGGGTTGATGATCTGTTTCTGTGTACGGCGGAGGGGCTGTTTTTTGGGGGTGGAGTTTGAGGGTTGATGATCTGTTTCTGTGTGCGGCGGAGGATCTGTTTTTTGGGGGTGGTGTTTGAGGGTTGATGATCTGTTTCTCTGCGCAGCGGAGGGGCTGTTTTTTGGGGTGGGGTTTGAGTGTTGATGATCTGTTTCTGTGTGCGGCGGAGCTGCTGTTTTTTGGGGGTGGGGTTTGAGGGTTGATGATCTGTTTCTGTGTACGGCGGAGGGGCTGTTTTTTGGGGGTGGGGTTTGAGGGTTGATGATCTGTTAGTTTCTGTGTACGGCGGAGGGGCTGTTTTTTGGGGGTGGGGTTTGAGGGTTGATGATCTGTTTCTGTGTGCGGCGGAGGGGCTGTTTTTTGGGGGAGGGGTTTGAGGGTTGATGATCTGTTTCTGTGTACGGCGGAGGGGCTGTTTTTTGGTGGTGGGGTTTGAGGGTTGATGATCTGTTTCTGTGTGCGGCGGAGGGCTGTTTTTTGGTGGTGGGGTTTGAGTGTTGATGATCTGGTTTTGTGTGCGGCGGAGGGGCTGTTTTTTGGGGTGGGGTTTGAGTGTTGATGATATGTTTCTGTGTGCGGCGGAGGGGCTGTTTTTTGGGGTGGTGTTTGAGGGTTGACGATCTGTTTCGGTGTGCGGCGGAGGGGCTGTTTTTTGGGGGTGGGGTTTGAGGTTTGATGATCTGTTTCTGTGTACGGCGGAGGGGCTGTTTTTTTGGGGTGGGTTTTGAGGGTTGATGAGCTGTTAGTTTCTGTGTACGGCGGAGGGGCTGTTTTTTGGGGGTGGGGTTTGAGGGTTGATGATCTGTTTCTGTGTGCGGCGGAGGGGCTGTTTTTTGGGGGAGGGGTTTGAGGGTTGATGATCTGTTTCTGTGCACGGCGGAGGGGCTGTTTTTTGGGGGTGGGGGTTGAGGGTTGATGATCTGTTTCTGTGTACGGCGGAGGGGCTGTTTTTTGGGGGTGGGTTTTGAGGGTTGATGATCTGTTTCTGTGTGCGGCGGAGCGGCTGTTTTTTGGTGGTGGGGTTTGAGGGTTGATGATCTGGTTTTGTGTGCGGCGGAGGGGCTGTTTTTTGGGGTGGGGTTTGAGTGTTGATGATCTGTTTCTGTGTGCGGCTTTGGGGCTGTTTTTTGGGGTGGGGTTTGAGGGTTGACGATCTGTTTCTGTGTGCGGCGGAGGGGCTGTTTTTTGGGGGAGGGGTTTGAGGGTTGATGACCTGTTTCGGTGTGCGGCGGAGGGGCTGTTTTCTGGGTGTGGGGTTTGAGGTTTGATGATCTGTTTCTGTGTACGGCGGAGGGGCTGTTTTTTGGGGGTGGGTTTTGAGGGTTGATGATCTGTTAGTTTCTGTGTACGGCGGAGGGGCTGTTTTTTGGGGGTGTGGTTTGAGGGTTGATGATCTGTTTCTGTGTGCGGCGGAGGGGCTGTTTTTTGGGGGAGGGGTTTGAGGGTTGATGATCTGTTTCTGTGCACGGCGGAGGGGCTGTTTTTTGGGGGTGGGGGTTGAGGGTTGATGATCTGTTTCTGTGTACGGCGGAGGGGCTGTTTTTTGGGGGTGGGGTTTGAGGGTTGATGACCTGTTTCGGTGTGCGGCGGAGGGGCTGTTTTCTGGGGGTGGGGTTTGAGGTTTGATGATCTGTTTCTGTGTACGGCGGAGGGGCTGTTTTTTGGGGGTGGGTTTTGAGGGTTGATGATCTGTTAGTTTCTGTGTACGGCGGAGCGGCTGTTTTTTTGTGGTGGGGTTTGACGGTTGATGATCTGTTTCTGTGTGCGGCGGAGCGGCTGTTTTTTGGGGGTGGGGTTTGTGGGTTGACGATCTGCTTCTCTGTGCGGCGGAGGGTCTCTTTTTTGGGGGTGGGGTTTGAGGGTTGATATTCTGTTAGTTTCTCTGCGTGGTGGAGGGGCTGTTTTTTGGGGGTGGGGTTTGAGGGTTGATATTCTGTTAGTTTCTCTGTGCGGCGGAGGGGCTGTTTTTTGGGGGTGGGGTTTGAGGGTTGATGACCTGTTTCTGTGTGCGGCGGAGGGGCTGTTTTTTGGGGGTGGGGTTTGAGGGTTGATGATCTGTTTCTGTGTGCGGCGCAGGGGTTGTTTTTTGGGGGTGGGGTTTGAGGGTTGATGATCTGTTTCTGTGTATGGCGGAGGGGCTGTTTTTTGGGGGTGGGGTTTGAGGGTTGATATTCTGTTAGTTTCTCTGCGCGGTGGAGGGGCTGTTTTTTCGGGGTGGGGTTTGAGGGTTTATATTCTGTTAGTTTCTCTGTGCGGCGCAGGGGCTGTTTTTTGGGGGTGGGGTTTGAGGGTTGATGACCTGTTTCTGTGTGCGGCGGAGGGGCTGTTTTTTGGGGGTGGGGTTTGAGGGTTGATGATCTGTTTCTGTGTGCGGCGCAGGGGTTGTTTTTTGGGGGTGGGGTTTGAGGGTTGATGATCTGTTTCTGTGTGAGGCGGAGGGGCTGTTTTTTCGGGGTGGGGTTTGAGGGTTGAAGATCTGTTTCTGTGTACGGCAGAGGGGCTATTTTTTGGGGGTGGGATTTGAGGGTTGATGATCGGTTTCTGTGTGCGGCGGAGCGGCTGTTTTTTGGGGGTGGGGTTTGTGGGTTGACGATCTGTTTCTCTGTGCGGCGGAGGGGCTGTTTTTTGGGGGTGGGGTTTGAGGGTTGATATTCTGTTAGTTTCTCTGAGCGGCGGAGGGTCTGTATTTTGGGGGTCGGGTTTGAGGGCAGATGATTTGTTTCTGTGTACGGCGGAGGGGCTGTTTTTTGGGTGTGGTGTTTGAGGGTTGATGATCTGTTAGTTTCTGTGTACGGCGGAGGGGCTGTTTTTTGGGGGTGGGGTTTGAGGATTGATCTGTTTATGTGTACGGCGGAGGGGCTGTTTTTTGGGTTTGGGGTTTGAGGGTTGATGATCTGTTTCTGTGTACGGCGGAGGGGCTGTTTTTTGGTGGTGGGGTTTTGGGGTTGATGATCTGTTTCTGTGAGCGGCGGAGTGGCTGTTTTTTGGTGGTGGGGTTTGAGGTTTGATGATCTGTTTCTGTGTACGGCGGAGGGGCAGTTTTTTGGGTTTGGGGTTTGAGGGTTGATGATCTGTTTCTGTGTACGGCGGAGGGGCTGTTTTTTGGGTTTGGGGTTTGAGGGTTGATGATCTGTTTCTGTGTACGGCGGAGGGGCTGTTTTTTGGGTTTGGGGTTTGAGGGTTGATGATCTGGTTTTGTGTGCGGCGGAGGGGCTGTTTTTTGGGGTGGGGTTTGAGTGTTGATGATCTGTTTCTGTGTGCGGCGGAGCGGCTGTTTTTTGGTGGTGGGGTTTGAGGGTTGATGATCTGTTTCTGTGTACGGCGGAGGGGCTGTTTTTTGGGGGTGGGGTTTGAGGGTTGATGATCTGTTTCTGTGTACGGCGGAGGGGCTGTTTTTTGGGGGTGGGGTTTGAGTGTTGATGATCTGTTTCTGTGTGCGGCGGAGGGGTTGTTTTTTGGGGGTGGGGTTTGAGGGTTGATGATCTGTTTCTGTGTGAGGCGGAGAGGCTGTTTTTTGGGGGTGGGGTTTGTGGGTTGATAATCTGTTTCTGTGTGCGGCGGAGGGGCTGTTTTTTGGGGGTGGGGTTTGTGGGTTGATGATCTGTTTCTGTGTGAGGCGGAGAGGCTGTTTTTTGGGCGTGGGGTTTGTGGGTTGATGATCTGTTTCTGTGTGCGGCGGAGAGGCTGTTTTTTGGGGGTGGGGTTTGTGGGTTGATGATCTGTTTCTGTGTGAGGCGGAGAGGCTGTTTTTTGGGCGTGGGGTTTGTGGGTTGATAATCTGGTTCTGTGTGCGGCGGAGAGGCTGTTTTTTGGGTGTGGTGTTTGTGGGTTGATGATCTGTTTCTGTGTGAGGCGGAGGGTCTGTTTTTTGGGGGTGGTGTTTGAGGGTTGATGATCTGTTTCTGTGTACGGCGGAGGGGCTGTTTTTTGGGGGTGGGGTTTGAGGGTTGATGATCTGTTTCTGTGTACGGCGGAGTGGCTGTTTTTTGGGGGTGGGGTTTGAGGGTTGATGATCTGTTTCTGTGTGCGGCGGAGGGGCTGTTTTTTGGGGGTGGGGTTTGAGGGTTGATGATCTGTTTCTGTGTGCGGCGGAGGGGCTGTTTTTTGGGCGTGGGGTTTGAGTGTTGATGATCTGTTTCTGTGTGTGGCGGAGGGGCTGTTTTTTGGGGGTGGGGTTTGAGGGTTGATGATCTGTTTCTGTGTACGGCGGAAGGGCTGTTTTTTGGGGGTCGGGTTTGAGGGTTGGTGATCTGTTTCCGTGTACGGCGGAGGGGCTGTTTTTGGGGGTAGTGTTTGAGGGTTGATGATCTTTTTCTGTGTACGGCGGAGGGGCTGTTTTTTGGGGGTGGGGTTTGAGGGTTGGTGATCTGTTAGTTTCTGTGTGCGGTGGAGGGGCTGTTTTTTGGGGGTGGGGTTTGAGGGTTGATGATCTGTTTCTGTGTACGGCGGAGGGGCTGTTTTTTGGGGGTGGGATTTGAGGGTTGATGATCTGTTTCTGTGTACGGCGGAGGGGCGCTTTTTGGGGGTGTGGTTTGAGTGCTGATGATCTGTTTCTGTGTGCGGCGGAGGGGCTGTTTTTTGGGGGTGGTGTTAGAGGGTTGGTGATCTGTTTCTGTGTACGGCGGAAGGTCTGTTTTTTGGGGGTGGGGTTTGAGGGTTGGTGATCTGTTTCTGTGTACGGCGGAGGGGCTGTTTTTTGGGGGTGGGGTTTGAGGGTTGATGATCTGTTTCTGTGTACGGCGGAGTGGCTGTTTTTTTTGGGGGTGTGGTTTGAGGGTTGATGATTTGTTAGTTTCTGTGTACGTCGGAGGGGCTGTTTTTTGGGGATGGGTTTTGAGGGTTTATGATCTGTTAGTTTCTGTGTACGGCGGAGGGGCTGTTTTTTCGGGGTGGGGTTTGAGTGTTGATGATCTGTTTCTGTGTGCGGCGGAGGGGTTGTTTTTTGGGGGTGGGGTTTGAGGGTTGATGATCTGTTTCTGTGTGAGGCGGAGAGGCTGTTTTTTGGGGGTGGGGTTTGTGGGTTGATAATCTGTTTCTGTGTGCGGCGGAGGGGCTGTTTTTTGGGGGTGGGGTTTGTGGGTTGATGATCTGTTTCTGTGTGAGGCGGAGAGGCTGTTTTTTGGGCGTGGGGTTTGTGGGTTGATGATCTGTTTCTGTGTGCGGCGGAGAGGCTGTTTTTTGGGGGTGGGGTTTGTGGGTTGATGATCTGTTTCTGTGTGAGGCGGAGAGGCTGTTTTTTGGGCGTGGGGTTTGTGGGTTGATAATCTGTTTCTGTGTGCGGCGGAGAGGCTGTTTTTTGGGTGTGGTGTTTGTGGGTTGATGATCTGTTTCTGTTTGAGGCGGAGGGTCTGTTTTTTGGGGGTGGTGTTTGAGGGTTGATGATCTGTTTCTGTGTACGGCGGAGGGGCTGTTTTTTGGGGGTGGGGTTTGAGGGTTGATGATCTGTTTCTGTGTACGGCGGAGTGGCTGTTTTTTGGGGGTGGGGTTTGAGGGTTGATGATCTGTTTCTGTGTGCGGCGGAGGGGCTGTTTTTTGGGGGTGGGGTTTGAGGGTTGATGATCTGTTTCTGTGTGCGGCGGAGGGGCTGTTTTTTGGGCGTGGGGTTTGAGTGTTGATGATCTGTTTCTGTGTGTGGCGGAGGGGCTGTTTTTTGGGGGTGGGGTTTGAGGGTTGATGATCTGTTTCTGTGTACGGCGGAAGGGCTGTTTTTTGGGGGTCGGGTTTGAGGGTTGGTGATCTGTTTCCGTGTACGGCGGAGGGGCTGTTTTTGGGGGTAGTGTTTGAGGGTTGATGATCTTTTTCTGTGTACGGCGGAGGGGCTGTTTTTTGGGGGTGGGGTTTGAGGGTTGGTGATCTGTTAGTTTCTGTGTGCGGTGGAGGGGCTGTTTTTTGGGGGAGGGGTTTGAGGGTTGATGATCTGTTTCTGTGTACGGCGGAGGGGCTGTTTTTTGGGGGTGGGATTTGAGGGTTGGTGATCTGTTTCTGTGTACGGCGGAGGGGCTGTTTTTTGGGGGTGGGGTTTGAGGGTTGATGATCTGTTTCTGTGTACGGCGGAGTGGCTGTTTTTTGGGGGTGTGGTTTGAGGGTTGATGATTTGTTAGTTTCTGTGTACGTCGGAGGGGCTGTTTTTTGGGGATGGGTTTTGAGGGTTTATGATCTGTTAGTTTCTGTGTACGGCGGAGGGGCTGTTTTTTCGGGGTGGGGTTTGAGTGTTGATGATCTGTTTCTGTGTACGGCGTAGGGGCTGTTTTTTCGGGGTGGGGTTTGAGTGTTGATGATCTGTTTCTGTGTGCGGTGGAGAGGCTGTTTTTTGGTGGTGGGGTTTGTGGGTTGATGATCTGTTTCTGTGTGCGGCGGAGTGAGTGTTTTTTGGGGGTGGGTTTTGAGGGTTGATGATCTGTTTATGTGTACGGCGGAGGTGCTGTTTTTTGTGGGTGGGGTTTGAGTGTTGATGATCTGTTTCTGTGTACGGCGGAGGGGCTGTTTTTTGGGGGTGGGGTTTGTGGGTTGATGATCTGTTTCTGTGTGTGGCGGAGGGGCTGTTTTTTGGCGGTGGGGTTTGAGGGTAGATGATCTGTTTCTGTGTACGGCGGAGGTGCTGTTTTTGGGGGTGTGGTTTGAGTGCTGATGATCTGTTTCTGTGTGCGGCGGAGGGGCTGTTTTTTGGGGGTGGGGTTTGAGAGTTGGTGATCTGTTTCTGTGTGCGGCGGAGGGGCTGTTTTTTGGGGGTGGTGTTAGAGGGTTGGTGATCTGTTTCTGTGTACGGCGGAAGGTCTGTTTTTTGGGGGTGGGGTTTGAGGGTTGGTGATCTGTTTCTGTGTACGGCGGAGGGGCTGTTTTTTGGGGGTGGGGTTTGAGGGTTGATGATCTGTTTCTGTGTACGGCGGAGCGGCTGTTTTTTGGGGGTGTGGTTTGAGGGTTGATGATTTGTTAGTTTCTGTGTACGTCGGAGGGGCTGTTTTTTGGGGATGGGTTTTGAGGGTTTATGATCTGTTAGTTTCTGTGTACGGCGGAGGGGCTGTTTTTTCGGGGTGGGGTTTGAGTGTTGATGATCTGTTTCTGTGTGAGGCGGAGTGAGTGTTTTTTGGGGGTGGGTTTTGAGGGTTGATGATCTGTTTATGTGTACGGCGGAGGTGCTGTTTTTTGTGGGTGGGGTTTGAGTGTTGATGATCTGTTTCTGTGTACGGCGGAGTGGCTGTTTTTTCGGGGTGGGGTTTGAGTGTTGATGATCTGTTTCTGTGTGCGGTGGAGAGGCTGTTTTTTGGGGGTGGGGTTTGTGGGTTGATGATCTGTTTCTGTGTGTGGCGGAGGGGCTGTTTTTTGGGGGTGGGGTTTGAGGGTAGATGATCTGTTTCTGTGTACGGCGGAGGTGCTGTTTTTTGGGGTTGGGGTTTGAGTGTTGATGATCTGTTTCTGTGTACGGCGGAGGGGCTGTTTTTTGGGGGTGGGGTTTGAGGGTTGATGATCTGTTTCTGTGTATGGCGGAGGGGCTGTTTTTTGGGGGTGGGGTTTGAGTGTTGATGATCTGTTTCTGTGTGCCGCGGAGGGGTTGTTTTTTGGGGGTGGGGTTTGAGGTTTGATGATCTGTTTCAGTGTGAGGCGGAGGGTCTGTTTTTTGGGGGTGGTGTTTGAGGGTTGATGATCTGTTTCTGTGTACGGCGGAGGGGCTGTTTTTTGGGGGTGGGGTTTGAGGGTTGATGATCTGTTTCTGTGTACGGCGGAGTGGCTGTTTTTTGGGGGTGGGGTTTGAGGGTTGATGATCTGTTTCTGTGTGCGGCGGAGGGGCTGTTTTTTGGGGGTGGGGTTTGAGGGTTGATGATCTGTTTCTGTGTGCGGCGGAGGGGCTGTTTTTTGGGCGTGGGGTTTGAGTGTTGATGATCTGTTTCTGTGTTTGGCGGAGGGGCTGTTTTTTGGGGGTGGGGTTTGAGGGTTGATGATCTGTTTCTGTGTACGGCGGAGGGGCTGTTTTTTGGGGGTGGGATTTGAGGGTTGATGATCTGTTTCTGTGTACGGCGGAGGGGCTGTTTTTGGGGGTGTGGTTTGAGTGCTGATGATCTGTTTCTGTGTGCGGCTGAGGGGCTGTTTTTTGGGGGTGGGGTTTGAGGGTTGGTGATCTGTTTCTGTGTGCGGCGGAGGGGCTGTTTTTTGGGGGTGGTGTTAGAGGGTTGGTGATCTGTTTCTGTGTACTGCGGAAGGTCTGTTTTTTGGGGGTGGGGTTTGAGGGTTGGTGATCTGTTTCTGTGTACGACGGAGGGGCTGTTTTTTGGGGGTGGGGTTTGAGGGTTGATGATCTGTTTCTGTGTACGGCGGAGCGGCTGTTTTTTGGGGGTGTGGTTTGAGGGTTGATGATTTGTTAGTTTCTGTGTACGTCGGAGGGGCTGTTTTTTGGGGATGGGTTTTGAGGGTTTATGATCTGTTAGTTTCTGTGTACGGCGGAGGGGCTGTTTTTTCGGGGTGGGGTTTGAGTGTTGATGATCTGTTTCTGTGTACGGCGTAGGGGCTGTTTTTTTCGGGGTGGGGTTTGAGTGTTGATGATCTGTTTCTGTGTGCGGTGGAGAGGCTGTTTTTTGGTGGTGGGGTTTGTGGGTTGATGATCTGTTTCTGTGTGAGGCGGAGTGAGTGTTTTTTGGGGGTGGGTTTTGAGGGTTGATGATCTGTTTATGTGTACGGCGGATGTGTTGTTTTTTGTGGGTGGGGTTTGAGTGTTGATGATCTGTTTCTGTGTACGGCGGAGGGGCTGTTTTTTCGGGGTGGGGTTTGAGTGTTGATGATCTGTTTCTGTGTGCGGTGGAGAGGCTGTTTTTTGGGGGTGGGGTTTGTGGGTTGATGATCTGTTTCTGTGTGTGGCGGAGGGGCTGTTTTTTGGGGGTGGGGTTTGAGGGTAGATGATCTGTTTCTGTGTACGGCAGAGGTGCTGTTTTTTGGGGTTGGGGTTTGAGTGTTGATGATCTGTTTCTGTGTGCGGCGGAGGGGCTGTTTTTTGGGGGTGGGGTTTGAGGGTTGATGATCTGTTTCTGTGTGCGGCGGAGGGGCTGTTTTTTGGGGGTGGGGTTTGAGGGTTGATGATCTGTTAGTTTCTGTGTGCGGCGGAGGGGCTGTTTTTTGGGGTGGTGTTTGAGGGTTGATGATCTGTTTCTGTGTACGGCGGAGGGGCTGTTTTTTGGGGGTGGGTTTTGAGGGTTGATGATCTGTTTCTGTGTGCGGCGCAGGGGCTGGTTTTTGGGGGTGGGGTTTGAGGGTTGATGATCTGTTTCTGTGTACGGCGGAGGGGCTGTTTTTGCGGGGTGGTGTTTGAGTGTTGATCTGTTTCTGTGTGCGGCGGAGGGGTTGTTTTTTGGGGGTGTTGTTAGAGGGTTGGTGATCTGTTTCTGTGTACGGCGGAAGGTCTGTTTTTTGGGGGTGGGGTTTGAGGGTTGATGATCTGTTTATGTGTACGGCGGAGGGGCTGTTTTTTGGCGGTGGGGTTTGAGGGTTGATGATCTGTTTCTGTGTGCGGTGGAGGGGCTGTTTTTTGGGGGTGGGGTTTGAGGGTTGATGATCTGTTTCTGTGTGCGGCGGAGGGGCTGTTTTTTGGGGGTGGGGTTTGTGGGTTGACGATCTGTTTCTATGTGCGGCGGAGGGGCTGTTTTTTGGGGGTGCTGTTTGAGGGTTGATGATCTGTTTCTGTGTACGGCGGAGGGGCTGTTTTTTGGGGGTGGTGTTTGAGGGTCGATGATTTGTTTCTGTGTACGGCAGAGGGGCTGTTTTTTGGGGGTGGGGTTGGAGGGTTGATGATCTGTTAGTTTCTGTGTACGGCGGAGAGGCTGTTTTTTGGGGGTGGGGTTTCAGGGTTGATGATCTGTTTATGTGTACGTCGGAGGGGCTGTTTTTTGGGTTTGGGGTTTCAGGGTTGATGATCTGTTTCTGTGTACGGCGGAGGGGCTGTTTTTTGGGGGTGGGGTTTGAGGGTTGATGATCTGTTTCTGTGTGCGGCGGAGGGGCTGTTTTTTGGGGGAGGGGTTTGAGGGTTGATGATTTGTTTCTGTGTGCGGCGGAGGGGCTGTTTTTTGGGGGAGGGGTTTGAGTGTTGATGATCTGTTTCTGTGTGTGGCGGAGGGGCTGTTTTTTGGGGGTGGAGTTTGAGGGTTGACGATCTGTTTCTCTGTACGGTGGAAGGGCTCTTTTTTGGGGGTCGGGTTTGAGGGTTGATGATCTGTTAGTTTCTCTGCGCGGCGGAGGGGCTGTTTTTTGGGTGTGGGGTTTGAGGGTTGATCTGCTTCTGTGTACGGCGGAGGGGCTGTTTTTTGGGGGTGGGGTTTGAGGGTTGATGATCTGTTTCTGAGGGCGGCGGAGGGGCTGTTTTTTGGGGGTGGGGTTTGAGGGTTGATGACCTGTTTCTGTGTGCGGCGGAGGTGCTGTTTTTTGGGGGTGGGGTTTGAGGGTTGATGATCTGTTTCTGTGTGCGGCAGAGGGGCTGTATTTTGGGAGAGGGGTTTGAGGGTTGATGATCTGTTTCTGTGTACGGCGGAGGGGCTGTATTTTGGGGGTCGGGTTTGAGGGTTGATGATCTGATAGTTTCTGTGTACGGCGGAGGGCCTGTTTTTTGGGGGTGGGGTTTGAGGGTAGATGATTTGTTTCTGTGTACGGCGGAGGGGCTGATTTTTGGGGGTGGGGTTTGAGGGTTGATGATCTGTTAGTTTCTGTGTACGGCGGAGGGGCTGTTTTTTGGGGGTGGGGTTTGAGGGTTGATGATCTGTTTATGTGTACGGCGGAGGGGCTGTTTTTTGGGGGTGGGGTTTGAGGGTTGATGATCTGATAGTTTCTGTGTACGGCGGAGGGCCTGTTTTTTGGGGGTGGGGTTTGAGGGTAGATGATTTGTTTCTGTGTACGGCGGAGGGGCTGATTTTTGGGGGTGGGGTTTGAGGGTTGATGATCTGTTAGTTTCTGTGTACGGCGGAGGGGCTGTTTTTTGGGGGTGGGGTTTGAGGGTTGATGATCTGTTTATGTGTACGGCGGAGGGGCTGTTTTTTGGGGGTGGGGTTTGAGGGTTGATGATCTGTTTCTGTGTGCGGCGGAGGGGCTGTTTTTTGGGGGTGGGGTTTGAGGGTTGATGATCTGTTTCTGTGTGAGGCGGAGAGGCTATTTTTTGGGGGTGGTGTTTGAGGGTTGATTATCTGGTTCTGTGTGAGGCGGAGGGGCTGTTTTTTGGGGGTTGGGTTTGAGGATTGATTATCTGTTTCTGTGTGCGGCGCAGGGGCTGTTTTTTGGGGGTGGGGTTTGAGGGTTGATGATCTGTTTCTGTGTACGGCGGAGGGGCTGTATTTTGGGGGTCGGGTTTGAGGGTTGATGATCTGTTAGTTTCTGTGTACGGCGGAGGGCCTGTTTTTTGGGGGTGGGGTTTGAGGGTAGATGATTTGTTTCTGTGTACGGCGGAGTGGCTGATTTTTGGGGGTGGGGTTTGAGGGTTGATGATCTGTTAGTTTCTGTGTACGGCGGAGGGGCTGTTTTTTGGGGGTGGGGTTTGAGGGTTGATTATCTGTTTATGTGTACGGCGGAGGGGCTGTTTTTTGGGGGTGGGGTTTGAGGGTTGATGATCTGTTTCTGTGTGCGGCGGAGGGGCTGTTTTTTGGGGGTGGGGTTTGAGGGTTGATGATCTGTTTCTGTGTGAGGCGGAGAGGCTGTTTTTTGGGGGTTGGGTTTGTGGGTTGATGATCTGTTTCTGTGTGAGGCTGAGAGGCTGTTTTTTGGGGGTGGGGTTTGTGGGTTGATAATCTGTTTCTCTGTGCGGCGGAGAGGCTGTTTTTTGGGGGTGGGGTTTGTGGGTTGATGATCTGTTTCTGTGTGAGGCGGAGTGGCTGTGTTTTGGGGGTGGTGTTTGAGGGTTGATGATCTGTTTCTGTGTACGGCGGAGGGGCTGTTTTTTGGGGGTGGGGTTTGAGGGTTGATGATCTGTTTCTGTGTACGGCAGAGTGGCTGTTTTTTGGGGTGGGGTTTGAGGGTTGATGATCTGTTTCTGTGTGCGGCGGGGGGCTGTTTTTTGGGGGTGGGGTTTGAGGGTTGGTGATCTGTTTCTGTGTGCGGTGGAGAGGCTGTTTTTTGGGGGTGGGGTTTGTGGGTTGATGATCTGTTTCTGTGTGTGGCGGAGGGGCTGTTTTTTGGGGGTGGGGTTTGAGGGTAGATGATCTGTTTCTGTGTACGGCAGAGGTGCTGTTTTTTGGGGTTGGGGTTTGAGTGTTGATGATCTGTTTCTGTGTGCGGCGGAGGGGCTGTTTTTTGGGGGTGGGGTTTGAGGGTTGATGATCTGTTTCTGTGTGCGGCGGAGGGGCTGTTTTTTGGGGGTGGGGTTTGAGGGTTGATGATCTGTTAGTTTCTGTGTGCGGCGGAGGGGCTGCTTTTTGGGGTGGTGTTTGAGGGTTGATGATCTGTTTCTGTGTACGGCGGAGGGGCTGTTTTTTGGGGGTGGGTTTTGAGGGTTGATGATCTGTTTCTGTGTGCGGCGCAGGGGCTGGTTTTTGGGGGTGGGGTTTGAGGGTTGATGATCTGTTTCTGTGTACGGCGGAGGGGCTGTTTTTGCGGGGTGGTGTTTGAGTGTTGATCTGTTTCTGTGTGCGGCGGAGGGGTTGTTTTTTGGGGGTGTTGTTAGAGGGTTGGTGATCTGTTTCTGTGTACGGCGGAAGGTCTGTTTTTTGGGGGTGGGGTTTGAGGGTTGATGATCTGTTTATGTGTACGGCGGAGGGGCTGTTTTTTGGCGGTGGGGTTTGAGGGTTGATGATCTGTTTCTGTGTGCGGTGGAGGGGCTGTTTTTTGGGGGTGGGGTTTGAGGGTTGATGATCTGTTTCTGTGTGCGGCGGAGGGGCTGTTTTTTGGGGGTGGGGTTTGTGGGTTGACGATCTGTTTCTATGTGCGGCGGAGGGGCTGTTTTTTGGGGGTGCTGTTTGAGGGTTGATGATCTGTTTCTGTGTACGGCGGAGGGGCTGTTTTTTGGGGGTGGTGTTTGAGGGTCGATGATTTGTTTCTGTGTACGGCAGAGGGGCTGTTTTTTGGGGGTGGGGTTGGAGGGTTGATGATCTGTTAGTTTCTGTGTACGGCGGAGGGGCTGTTTTTTGGGGGTGGGGTTTCAGGGTTGATGATCTGTTTATGTGTACGTCGGAGGGGCTGTTTTTTGGGTTTGGGGTTTCAGGGTTGATGATCTGTTTCTGTGTACGGCGGAGGGGCTGTTTTTTGGGGGTGGGGTTTGAGGGTTGATGATCTGTTTCTGTGTGCGGCGGAGGGGCTGTTTTTTGGGGGAGGGGTTTGAGGGTTGATGATTTGTTTCTGTGTGCGGCGGAGGGGCTGTTTTTTGGGGGAGGGGTTTGAGTGTTGATGATCTGTTTCTGTGTGTGGCGGAGGGGCTGTTTTTTGGGGGTGGAGTTTGAGGGTTGACGATCTGTTTCTCTGTACGGTGGAAGGGCTCTTTTTTGGGGGTCGGGTTTGAGGGTTGATGATCTGTTAGTTTCTCTGCGCGGCGGAGGGGCTGTTTTTTGGGTGTGGGGTTTGAGGGTTGATCTGCTTCTGTGTACGGCGGAGGGGCTGTTTTTTGGGGGTGGGGTTTGAGGGTTGATGATCTGTTTCTGAGGGCGGCGGAGGGGCTGTTTTTTGGGGGTGGGGTTTGAGGGTTGATGACCTGTTTCTGTGTGCGGCGGAGGTGCTGTTTTTTGGGGGTGGGGTTTGAGGGTTGATGATCTGTTTCTGTGTGCGGCAGAGGGGCTGTATTTTGGGAGAGGGGTTTGAGGGTTGATGATCTGTTTCTGTGTACGGCGGAGGGGCTGTATTTTGGGGGTCGGGTTTGAGGGTTGATGATCTGATAGTTTCTGTGTACGGCGGAGGGCCTGTTTTTTGGGGGTGGGGTTTGAGGGTAGATGATTTGTTTCTGTGTACGGCGGAGGGGCTGATTTTTGGGGGTGGGGTTTGAGGGTTGATGATCTGTTAGTTTCTGTGTACGGCGGAGGGGCTGTTTTTTGGGGGTGGGGTTTGAGGGTTGATGATCTGTTTATGTGTACGGCGGAGGGGCTGTTTTTTGGGGGTGGGGTTTGAGGGTTGATGATCTGATAGTTTCTGTGTACGGCGGAGGGCCTGTTTTTTGGGGGTGGGGTTTGAGGGTAGATGATTTGTTTCTGTGTAAGGCGGAGGGGCTGATTTTTGGGGGTGGGGTTTGAGGGTTGATGATCTGTTAGTTTCTGTGTACGGCGGAGGGGCTGTTTTTTGGGGGTGGGGTTTGAGGGTTGATGATCTGTTTATGTGTACGGCGGAGGGGCTGTTTTTTGGGGGTGGGGTTTGAGGGTTGATGATCTGTTTCTGTGTGCGGCGGAGGGGCTGTTTTTTGGGGGTGGGGTTTGAGGGTTGATGATCTGTTTCTGTGTGAGGCGGAGAGGCTATTTTTTGGGGGTGGTGTTTGAGGGTTGATTATCTGGTTCTGTGTGAGGCGGAGGGGCTGTTTTTTGGGGGTTGGGTTTGAGGATTGATTATCTGTTTCTGTGTGCGGCGCAGGGGCTGTTTTTTGGGGGTGGGGTTTGAGGGTTGATGATCTGTTTCTGTGTACGGCGGAGGGGCTGTATTTTGGGGGTCGGGTTTGAGGGTTGATGATCTGTTAGTTTCTGTGTACGGCGGAGGGCCTGTTTTTTGGGGGTGGGGTTTGAGGGTAGATGATTTGTTTCTGTGTACGGCGGAGTGGCTGATTTTTGGGGGTGGGGTTTGAGGGTTGATGATCTGTTAGTTTCTGTGTACGGCGGAGGGGCTGTTTTTTGGGGGTGGGGTTTGAGGGTTGATTATCTGTTTATGTGTACGGCGGAGGGGCTGTTTTTTGGGGGTGGGGTTTGAGGGTTGATGATCTGTTTCTGTGTGCGGCGGAGGGGCTGTTTTTTGGGGGTGGGGTTTGAGGGTTGATGATCTGTTTCTGTGTGAGGCGGAGAGGCTGTTTTTTGGGGGTGGGGTTTGTGGGTTGATGATCTGTTTCTGTGTGAGGCTGAGAGGCTGTTTTTTGGGGGTGGGGTTTGTGGGTTGATAATCTGTTTCTCTGTGCGGCGGAGAGGCTGTTTTTTGGGGGTGGGGTTTGTGGGTTGATGATCTGTTTCTGTGTGAGGCGGAGTGGCTGTTTTTTGGGGGTGGTGTTTGAGGGTTGATGATCTGTTTCTGTGTACGGCGGAGGGGCTGTTTTTTGGGGGTGGGGTTTGAGGGTTGATGATCTGTTTCTGTGTACGGCAGAGTGGCTGTTTTTTGGGGTGGGGTTTGAGGGTTGATGATCTGTTTCTGTGTGCGGCGGGGGGCTGTTTTTTGGGGGTGGGGTTTGAGGGTTGGTGATCTGTTTCTCTGTACGGCGGAGGGGCTGTTCTTTGGGGGTGGGGTTTGAGGGTTGATGATCTGTTTCTGTGTACGGCGGAGCGGCTGTTTTTTGGGGGTGTGGTTTGAGGGTTTATGATCTGTTAGTTTCTGTGTACGGCAGAGGGGCTGTTTTTTCGTGGTGGGGTTTGAGTGTTGATGATCTGTTTCTGTGTACGGCGGAGGGGCTGTTTTTTCGGGGTGGGGTTTGAGTGTTGATGATCTGTTTCTGTGTGCGGTGGAGAGGCTGTTTTTTGGGGGTGGGGTTTGTGGGTTGATGACCTGTTTCTGTGTGCGGTGGAGAGGCTGTTTTTTGGGGGTGGGGTTTGTGGGTTGATGATCTGTTTCTGTGTGAGGCGGAGGGGGTGTTTTTTGGGGGTGGGTTTTGAGGGTTGATGATCTGTTTATGTGTACGGCGGAGGTGCTGTTTTTTGTGGGTGGGGTTTGAGTGTTGATGATCTGTTTCTGTGTACGGCGGAGGGGCTGTTTTTTCGGGGTGGGGTTTGAGTGTTGATGATCTGTTTATGTGTACGGCGGAGGTGCTGTTTTTTGGGGGTGGGGTTTGAGGGTTGATGATCTGTTTCTGTGTACGGCGGAGGGGCTGTTTTTTGGGGGTGGGGTTTGAGGGTTGATGATCTGTTTCTGTGTGCGGCGGAGGGGCTGTTTTTTGGGGGTGGGGTTTGAGTGTTGATGATCTGTTTCTGTGTGCGGCGGAGGGGCTGTTTTTTGGGGGTGTGGTTTGAGGGTTGATGATCTGTTAGTTTCTGTGTACGGCGGAGTGGCTGTTTTTTGGGGGTGGGGTTTGAGGGTTGATGATCTGTTAGTTTCTCTGCGCGGCGGACGGGCTGGTTTTTGGGGGTGGGGTTTGAGGGTTGATGATCTGTTTCTGTGTGCGGCGGAGGGGCTGTTTTTTGGGGGTGGTGTTTGACGGTTGATGATCTGTTTCTGTGTGCGGCGCAGGGGCTGGTTTTTGGGGGTGGGGTTTGAGGGTTGATGATCTGTTTCTGTGTACGGCGGAGGGGCTGTTTTTGGGGGTGTGGTTTGAGTGCTGATGATCTGTTTCTGTGTGCGGCGGAGGGGCTGTTGTTTGGGGGTGGGGTCTGAGAGTTGATGATCTGTTTCTGTGTATGGCGGAGGGGCTGTTTTTTGGGGGTGGGTTTTGAGGGTTGATGATCTGTTTCTGTGTGCGGCGCAGGGGCTGGTTTTTGGGGGTGGGGTTTGAGGGTTGATGATCTGTTTCTGTGTGCGGCGGAGGGGCTGTTTTTTGGGGGTGGTGTTTGACGGTTGATGATCTGTTTCTGTGTGCGGCGCAGGGGCTGGTTTTTGGGGGTGGGGTTTGAGGGTTGATGATCTGTTTCTGTGTACGGCGGAGGGGCTGTTTTTGGGGGTGTGGTTTGAGTGCTGATGATCTGTTTCTGTGTGCGGCGGAGGGGCTGTTGTTTGGGGGTGGGGTCTGAGAGTTGATGATCTGTTTCTGTGTATGGCGGAGGGGCTGTTTTTTGGGGGTGGGTTTTGAGGGTTGATGATCTGTTTCTGTGTGCGGCGCAGGGGCTGGTTTTTGGGGGTGGGGTTTGAGGGTTGATGATCTGTTTCTGTGTACGGCGGAGGGGCTGTTTTTGGGGGTGTGGTTTGAGTGCTGATGATCTGTTTCTGTGTGCGGCGGAGGGGCTGTTTTTTGGGGGTGGGGTTTGAGGGTTGGTGATCTGTTTCTGTGTGCGGCGGAGGGGCTGTTTTTTGGGGGTGGGGTTTGAGGGTTGGTGATCTGTTTCTGTGTGCGGCGGAGGGGCTGTTTTTTGGGGGTGGTGTTAGAGGGTTGGTGATCTGTTTCTGTGTACGACGGAGGGGCTGTTTTTTGGGGGTGGGGTTTGAGGGTTGATGATCTGTTTCTGTGTACGGCGGAGCGGCTGTTTTTTGGGGGTGTGGTTTGAGGGTTGATGATTTGTTAGTTTCTGTGTACGTCGGAGGGGCTGTTTTTTGGGGATGGGTTTTGAGGGTTTATGATCTGTTAGTTTCTGTGTACGGCGGAGGGGCTGTTTTTTCGGGGTGGGGTTTGAGTGTTGATGATCTGTTTCTGTGTACGGCGTAGGGGCTGTTTTTTCGGGGTGGGGTTTGAGTGTTGATGATCTGTTTCTGTGTGCGGTGGAGAGGCTGTTTTTTGGTGGTGGGGTTTGTGGGTTGATGATCTGTTTCTGTGTGAGGCGGAGTGAGTGTTTTTTGGGGGTGGGGTTTGAGGGTTGATGATCTGTTTCTGTGTACGGCGGAGGGGCTGTATTTTGGGGGTCGGGTTTGAGGGTTGATGATCTGTTAGTTTCTGTGTACGGCGGAGGGCCTGTTTTTTGGGGGTGGGGTTTGAGGGTAGATGATTTGTTTCTGTGTACGGCGGAGTGGCTGATTTTTGGGGGTGGGGTTTGAGGGTTGATGATCTGTTAGTTTCTGTGTACGGCGGAGGGGCTGTTTTTTGGGGGTGGGGTTTGAGGGTTGATTATCTGTTTATGTGTACGGCGGAGGGGCTGTTTTTTGGGGGTGGGGTTTGAGGGTTGATGATCTGTTTCTGTGTGCGGCGGAGGGGCTGTTTTTTGGGGGTGGGGTTTGAGGGTTGATGATCTGTTTCTGTGTGAGGCGGAGAGGCTGTTTTTTGGGGGTGGGGTTTGTGGGTTGATGATCTGTTTCTGTGTGAGGCTGAGAGGCTGTTTTTTGGGGGTGGGGTTTGTGGGTTGATAATCTGTTTCTCTGTGCGGCGGAGAGGCTGTTTTTTGGGGGTGGGGTTTGTGGGTTGATGATCTGTTTCTGTGTGAGGCGGAGTGGCTGTTTTTTGGGGTGGGGTTTGAGGGTTGATGATCTGTTTCTGTGTGCGGCGGGGGGCTGTTTTTTGGGGGTGGGGTTTGAGGGTTGGTGATCTGTTTCTCTGTACGGCGGAGGGGCTGTTCTTTGGGGGTGGGGTTTGAGGGTTGATGATCTGTTTCTGTGTACGGCGGAGCGGCTGTTTTTTGGGGGTGTGGTTTGAGGGTTTATGATCTGTTAGTTTCTGTGTACGGCAGAGGGGCTGTTTTTTCGTGGTGGGGTTTGAGTGTTGATGATCTGTTTCTGTGTACGGCGGAGGGGCTGTTTTTTCGGGGTGGGGTTTGAGTGTTGATGATCTGTTTCTGTGTGCGGTGGAGAGGCTGTTTTTTGGGGGTGGGGTTTGTGGGTTGATGACCTGTTTCTGTGTGCGGTGGAGAGGCTGTTTTTTGGGGGTGGGGTTTGTGGGTTGATGATCTGTTTCTGTGTGAGGCGGAGGGGGTGTTTTTTGGGGGTGGGTTTTGAGGGTTGATGATCTGTTTATGTGTACGGCGGAGGTGCTGTTTTTTGTGGGTGGGGTTTGAGTGTTGATGATCTGTTTCTGTGTACGGCGGAGGGGCAGTTTTTTCGGGGTGGGGTTTGAGTGTTGATGATCTGTTTATGTGTACGGCGGAGGTGCTGTTTTTTGGGGGTGGGGTTTGAGGGTTGATGATCTGTTTCTGTGTACGGCGGAGGGGCTGTTTTTTGGGGGTGGGGTTTGAGGGTTGATGATCTGTTTCTGTGTGCGGCGGAGGGGCTGTTTTTTGGGGGTGGGGTTTGAGTGTTGATGATCTGTTTCTGTGTGCGGCGGAGGGGCTGTTTTTTGGGGGTGTGGTTTGAGGGTTGATGATCTGTTAGTTTCTGTGTACGGCGGAGTGGCTGTTTTTTGGGGGTGGGGTTTGAGGGTTGATGATCTGTTAGTTTCTCTGCGCGGCGGACGGGCTGGTTTTTGGGGGTGGGGTTTGAGGGTTGATGATCTGTTTCTGTGTGCGGCGGAGGGGCTGTTTTTTGGGGGTGGTGTTTGACGGTTGATGATCTGTTTCTGTGTGCGGCGCAGGGGCTGGTTTTTGGGGGTGGGGTTTGAGGGTTGATGATCTGTTTCTGTGTACGGCGGAGGGGCTGTTTTTGGGGGTGTGGTTTGAGTGCTGATGATCTGTTTCTGTGTGCGGCGGAGGGGCTGTTGTTTGGGGGTGGGGTCTGAGAGTTGATGATCTGTTTCTGTGTATGGCGGAGGGGCTGTTTTTTGGGGGTGGGTTTTGAGGGTTGATGATCTGTTTCTGTGTGCGGCGCAGGGGCTGGTTTTTGGGGGTGGGGTTTGAGGGTTGATGATCTGTTTCTGTGTGCGGCGGAGGGGCTGTTTTTTGGGGGTGGTGTTTGACGGTTGATGATCTGTTTCTGTGTGCGGCGCAGGGGCTGGTTTTTGGGGGTGGGGTTTGAGGGTTGATGATCTGTTTCTGTGTACGGCGGAGGGGCTGTTTTTGGGGGTGTGGTTTGAGTGCTGATGATCTGTTTCTGTGTGCGGCGGAGGGGCTGTTGTTTGGGGGTGGGGTCTGAGAGTTGATGATCTGTTTCTGTGTATGGCGGAGGGGCTGTTTTTTGGGGGTGGGTTTTGAGGGTTGATGATCTGTTTCTGTGTGCGGCGCAGGGGCTGGTTTTTGGGGGTGGGGTTTGAGGGTTGATGATCTGTTTCTGTGTACGGCGGAGGGGCTGTTTTTGGGGGTGTGGTTTGAGTGCTGATGATCTGTTTCTGTGTGCGGCGGAGGGGCTGTTTTTTGGGGGTGGGGTTTGAGGGTTGGTGATCTGTTTCTGTGTGCGGCGGAGGGGCTGTTTTTTGGGGGTGGTGTTAGAGGGTTGGTGATCTGTTTCTGTGTACGGCGGAAGGTCTGTTTTTTGGGTGTGGGGTTTGAGGGTTGGTGATCTGTTTCTGTGTACGGCGGAGGGGCTGTTTTTTGGGGGTGGGGTTTGAGGGTTGATGATCTGTTTCTGTGTACGGCGGAGCGGCTGTTCTTTGGGGGTGTGGTTTGAGGGTTTATGATCTTTTAGTTTCTGTGTACGGCAGAGGGGCTGTTTTTTCGGGGTGGGGTTTGAGTGTTGATGATCTGTTTCTGTGTGCGGTGGAGAGGCTGTTTTTTGGGGGTGGGGTTTGTGGGTTGATGATCTGTTTCTGTGTGTGGTGGAGAGGCTGTTTTTTGGGTGTGGGGTTTGTGGGTTCATGATCTGTTTCTGTGTGAGGCGGAGGGGGTGTTTTTTGGGGGTGGGTTTTGAGGGTTGATGATCTGTTTATGTGTACGGCGGAGGTGCTGTTTTTTGTGGGTGGGGTTTGAGTGTTGATGATCTGTTTCTGTGTGTGGCGGAGGGGCTGTTTTTTGGGGGTGGGGTTTGAGGGTTGATGATCTGTTTCTGTGTACGGCGGATGGGCTGTTTTTTGGGGGTCGGGTTTGAGGGTTGGTGATCTGTTTCCGTGTACGGCGGAGGGGCTGTTTTTGGGGGTAGGGTGTGAGGGTTGATGATCTTTTTCTGTGTACGGCGGAGGGGCTGTTTTTTGGGGGTGGGGTCTGAGGGTTGGTGATCTGTTAGTTTCTGTGTGCGGTGGATGGGCTGTTTTTTGGGGGTGGGGTTTGAGGGTTGATGATCTGTTTCTGTGTACGGCGGAGGGGCTGTTTTTTGGGGGTGGGATTTGAGGGTTGATGATCTGTTTCTGTGTACGGCGGAAGGTCTGTTTTTTGGGGGTGTGGTTTGAGTGCTGATGATCTGTTTCTGTGTGCGGCGGAGGGGCTGTTTTTTGGGGGTGGGGTTTGAGGGTTGTTGATCTTTTTCTGTGTGCGGCGGAGGGGCTGTTTTTTGGGGGTGGGGTTTGAGGGTTGATGATCTGTTTCTGTGTACGGTGGAGGTGCTGTTTTTTGGAGGTGGGGTTTGAGAGTTGGTGATCTGTTTCTGTGTACGGCGGAGGGGCTGTTTTTTGGGGGTGGGGTTTGAGGGTTGATGATCTGTTTCTGTGTACGGCGGAGGGGCTGTTTTTTGGGCGTGGGGTTTGAGGGTTGTTGATCTGTTTCTGTGTACGGCGGAGGGGCTGTTTTTTCGGGGTGGGGTTTGAGGGTTGATGATCTGTTTCTGTGTACGGCGGAGGGGCTGTTTTTTGTGGGTGGGGTTTGAGTGTTGATGATCTGTTTCTCTGTACGGCGGAGGGGCTGTTTTTTCAGGGTGGGGTTTGAGTGTTGATGATCTGTTTATGTGTGCGGCGGAGGGGCTGTTTTTTGGGGGAGGGGTTTGAGGGTTGATGATCTGTTTCTGTGTACGGCGGAGTGGCTGTTTTTTCGGGGTGGGGTTTGAGTGTTGATATCTGTTTCTGTGTGCGGCGGAGGGGCTGTTTTTTGGGGGTGGGGTTTGAGGGTTGATGATCTGTTTCTGTGTGCGGCGGAGGGGCTGTTTTTTGGGGGTGGGGTTTGAGGGTTGATGATCTGTTAGTTTCTGTGTACGGTGGAGGTGCTGTTTTTTGGGGGTGGGGTTTGAGGGTTGATGATCTGTTTCTGTGTACGGCGGAAGGGCTGTTTTTTGGGGGTGGAGTTTGAGGGTTGATGATCTGTTTCTGTCTGCGGCGGAGGGGCTGTTTTTTGTGGGTGGGGTTTGAGTGTTGATGATCTGTTTCTGTGTACGGCGGAGGGGCTGTTTTTTCGGGGTGGTGTTTGAGTGTTGATGATCTGTTTATGTGTACGGCGGAGGTGCTGTTTTTTGGGGGTGGGGTTTGAGGGTTGATGATCTGTTTCTGTGTGCGGCGGAGGGGCTGTTTTTTGGGGGTGGGGTTTGAGGGTTGATGATCTGTTTCTGTGTGCGGCGGAGGGGGTGTTTTTTGGGGGTGGGGTTTGAGTGCTGATGATCTGTTTCTGTGTGCGGCGGAGGGGCTGTTTTTTGGGGGTGGGGTTTGAGAGTTGATGATCTGTTTCTGTGTATGGCGGAGGGGCTGTTTTTTGGGGGTGGGTTTTGAGGGTTGATGATCTGTTTCTGTGTGCGGCGCAGGAGCTGGTTTTTGGGGGTGGGGTTTGAGAGTTGATGATCTGTTTCTGTGTACGGCGGAGGGGCTGATTTTGGGGGTGTGGTTTGAGTGCTGATGATCTGTTTCTGTGTGCGGCGGAGGGGCTGTTTTTTGCGGGTGGGGTTTGAGGGTTGGTGATCTGCTTCTGTGTGCGGCGGAGGGGCTGTTTTTTGGGGGTGGGGTTTGAGGGTTGGTGATCTGTTTCTGTGTACGGCGGAGGGGCTGTTTTTTGGGGGTGGGGTTTGAGAGTTGATGATCTGTTTCTGTGTACGGCGGAGCGGCTGTTCTTTGGGGGTGTGGTTTGAGGGTTTATGATCTTTTAGTTTCTGTGTACGGCAGAGGGGCTGTTTTTTCGGGGTGGGGTTTGAGTGTTGATGATCTGTTTCTGTGTGCGGTGGAGAGGCTGTTTTTTGGGGGTGGCGTTTGTGGGTTGATGATCTGTTTCTGTGTGCGGTGGAGAGGCTGTTTTTTGGGTGTGGGGTTTGTGGGTTGATGATCTGTTTCTGTGTGAGGCGGAGGGGGTGTTTTTTGGGGGTGGGTTTTGAGGGTTGATGATCTGTTTATGTGTACGGCGGAGGTGCTGTTTTTTGTGGGTGGGGTTTGAGTGTTGATGATCTGTTTCTGTGTGTGGCGGAGGGGCTGTTTTTTGGGGGTGGGGTTTGAGGGTTGATGATCTGTTTCTGTGTACGGCGGAAGGGCTGTTTTTTGGGGGTCGGGTTTGAGGGTTGGTGATCTGTTTCCGTGTACGGCGGAGGGGCTGTTTTTGAGGGTAGGGTGTCAGGGTTGATGATCTTTTTCTGTGTACGGCGGAGGGGCTGTTTTTTCGGGGTGGGGTTTGCGGGTTGGTGATCTGTTAGTTTCTGTGTGCGGTGGATGGGCTGTTTTTTGGGGGTGGGGTTTGAGGGTTGATGATCTGTTTCTGTGTACGGCGCAGGGGCTGGTTTTTGGGGGTGGGGTTTGAGGGTTGATGATCTGTTTCTGTGTACGGCGGAGGGGCTGTTTTTGGGGGTGTGGTTTGAGTGCTGATGATCTGTTTCTGTGTACGGCGGAGGGGCTGTTTTTGGGGGTGTGGTTTGAGTGCTGATGATCTGTTTCTGTGTGCGGAGGAGGGGCTGTTTTTTGGGGGTGGGGTTTGAGAGTTGGTGATCTTTTTCTGTGTGCGGCGGAGGGGCTGTTTTTTGGGGGTGGTGTTAGAGGGTTGGTAATCTGTTTCTGTGTACGGCGGAAGGTCTGTTTTTTGGGGGTGGGGTTTGAGGGTTGGTGATCTGTTTCTGTGTACGGCGGAGGGGCTGTTTTTTGGGGGTGGGGTTTGAGGGTTGATGATCTGTTTCTGTGCACGGTGGAGCGGCTGTTTTTTCGGGGTGTGGTTTGAGGGTTTATGATCTGTTAGTTTCTGTGTACGGCAGAGGGGCTGTTTTTTCGGGGTTGGGTTTGAGTGTTGATGATCTGTTTCTGTGTACGACGGAGGGGCTGTTTTTTCGGGGTGAGGTTTGAGTGTTGATGATCTGTTTCTGTGTGCGGTGGAGAGGCTGTTTTTTGGGGGTGGGGTTTGTGGGTTGATGATCTGTTTCTGTGTGCTGTGGAGAGGCTGTTTTTTGGGGGTGGGGTTTGTGGGTTGATGATCTGTTTCTGTGTGAGGCGGAGGGGGTGTTTTTTGGGGGTGGGTTTTGAGGGTTGATGATCTGTTTATGTGTACGGCGGAGGTGCTGTTTTTTGTGGGTGGGGTTTGAGTGTTGATGATCTGTTTCTCTGTACGGCGGAGGGGCTGTTTTTTCGGGGTGGGGTTTGAGTGTTGATGATCTGTTTATGTGTACGGTGGAGGTGCTGTTTTTTGGGGGTGGGGTTTGAGGGTTGATGATCTGTTTCTGTGTACGGCGGAAGGGCTGTTTTTTGGGGGTGGTGTTTGAGGGTTGATGATCTGTTTCTGTGTGCGGCGGAGGGGCTGTTTTTTGGGGGTGGGGTTTGAGTGTTGATGATCTGTTTATGTGTACGGTGGAGGTGCTGTTTTTTGGGGGTGGGGTTTGAGGGTTGATGATCTTTTTCTGTGTACGGCGGAAGGGCTGTTTTTTGGGGGTGGAGTTTGAGGGTTGATGATCTGTTTCTGTGTGCGGCGGAGGGGCTGTTTTTTGGGGGTGGGGTTTGAGTGTTGATGATCTGTTGCTGTGTACGGCGGAGGTGCTGTTTTTTGTGGGTGGGGTTTGAGTGTTGATGATCTGTTTCTGTGTACGGCGGAGGGGCTGTTTTTTCGGGGTGGGGTTTGAGTGTTGATGATCTGTTTATGTGTACGGCGGAGGTGCTGTTTTTTGGGGGTGGGGTTTGAGGGTTGATGATCTGTTTCTGTGTACGGCGGAGGGGCAGTTTTTTGGGGGTGGGGTTTGAGGGTTGATATCTGTTTCTGTGTGCGGCGGAGGGGCTGTTTTTTGGGGGTGGGGTTTGAGGGTTGATGATCTGTTTCTGTGTGCGGCGGAGGGGCTGTTTTTTGGGGGTGGGGTTTGAGGGTTGATGATCTGTTAGTTTCTGTGTACGGCGGAGTGGCTGTTTTTTGGGGGTGGGGTTTGTGGGTTGATGATCTGTTAGTTTCTCTGCGCGGCGGAGGGGCTGGTTTTTGGGGGTGGGGTTTGAGGGTTGATGATCTGTTTCTGTGTGCGGCGGAGGGGCTGTTTTTTGGGGGTGGTGTTTGACGGTTGATGATCTGTTTCTGTGTGCGGCGCAGGGGCTGTTTTTTGGGGGTGGGGTTTGAGAGTTGATGATCTGTTTCTGTGTATGGCGGAGGGGCTGTTTTTTGGGGGTGGGTTTTGAGGGTTGATGATCTGTTTCTGTGTGTGGCGGAGGGGCTGTTTTTTGGGGGTGGGGTTTGAGGGTTGATGATCTGTTTCTGTGTACGGCGGAAGGGCTGTTTTTTGGGGGTCGGGTTTGAGGGTTGGTGATCTGTTTCCGTGTACGGCGGAGGGGCTGTTTTTGAGGGTAGGGTGTGAGGGTTGATGATCTTTTTCTGTGTACGGCGGAGGGGCTGTTTTTTGGGGGTGGGGTTTGAGGGTTGCTGATCTGTTTCTGTGTACGGCGCAGGGGCTGGTTTTTGGGGGTGGGGTTTGAGGGTTGATAATCTGTTTCTGTGTACGGCGGAGGGGCTGTTTTTGGGGGTGTGGTTTGAGTGCTGATGATCTGTTTCTGTGTGCGGCGGAGGGGCTGTTTTTTGGGGGTGGGGTTTGAGGGTTGGTGATCTTTTTCTGTGTGCGGCGGAGGTGCTGTTTTTTGGGGGTGGTGTTAGAGGGTTGGTAATCTGTTTCTGTGTACGGCGGAAGGTCTGTTTTTTGGAGGTGGGGTTTGAGGGTTGGTGATCTGTTTCTGTGTACGGCGGAGGGGCTGTTTTTTCGGGGTGGGGTTTGAGTGTTGATGATCTGTTTCTGTGCACGGCGGAGGGGCTGTTTTTTCGGGGTGGGGTTTGAGAGTTGATGATCTGTTTCTGTGTGCGGTGGAGAGGCTGTTTTTTGGGGGTGGGGTTTGTGGGTTGATGATCTGTTTCTGTGTGCTGTGGAGAGGCTGTTTTTTGGGGGTGGGGTTTGTGGGTTGATGATCTGTTTCTGTGTGAGGCGGAGGGGGTGTTTTTTGGGGGTGGGTTTTGAGGGTTGATGATCTGTTTATGTGTACGGCGGAGGTGCTGTTTTTTGTGGGTGGGGTTTGAGTGTTGATGATCTGTTTCTCTGTACGGCGGAGGGGCTGTTTTTTCGGGGTGGGGTTTGAGTGTTGATGATCTGCTTATGTGTACGGTGGAGGTGCTGTTTTTTGGGGGTGGAGTTTGAGGGTTGATGATCTTTTTCTGTGTACGGCGGAAGGGCTGTTTTTTGGGGGTGGAGTTTGAGGGTTGATGATCTGTTTCTGTGTGCGGCGGAGGGGCTGTTTTTTGGGGGTGGGGTTTGAGTGTTGATGATCTGTTTCTGTGTACGGCGGAGGTGCTATTTTTTGTGGGTGGGGTTTGAGTGTTGATGATCTGTTTCTGTGTACGGCGGAGGGGCTGTTTTTTCGGGGTGGGGTTTGAGTGTTGATGATCTGTTTATGTGTACGGCGGAGGTGCTGTTTTTTGGGGGTGGGGTTTGAGGGTTGATGATCTGTTTCTGTGTACGGCGGAGGGGCAGTTTTTTGGGCGTGGGGTTTGAGTGTTGATATCTGTTTCTGTGTGCGGCGGAGGGGCTGTTTTTTGGGGGTGGGGTTTGAGGGTTGATGATCTGTTTCTGTGTGCGGCGGAGGGGCTGTTTTTTGGGGGTGGGGTTTGAGGGTTGATGATCTGTTAGTTTCTGTGTACGGCGGAGTGGCTGTTTTTTGGGGGTGGGGTTTGAGGGTTGATGATCTGTTAGTTTCTCTGCGCGGCGGAGGGGCTGGTTTTTGGGGGTGGGGTTTGAGGGTTGATGATCTGTTTCTGTGTGCGGCGGAGGAGCTGTTTTTTGGGGGTGGTGTTTGACGGTTGATGATCTGTTTCTGTGTGCGGCGCAGGGGCTGTTTTTTGGGGGTGGGGTTTGAGAGTTGATGATCTGTTTCTGTGTATGGCGGAGGGGCTGTTTTTTGGGGGTGGGTTTTGAGGGTTGATGATCTGTTTCTGTGTGTGGCGGAGGGTCTGTTTTTTGGGGGTGGGGTTTGAGGGTTGATAATCTGTTTCTGTGTACGGCGGAAGGGCTGTTTTTTGGGGGTGCGGTTTGAGTGTTGATGATCTGTTTCTGTGTGTGGCGGAGGGGCTGTTTTTTGGGGGTGGGGTTTGAGGGTTGATGATCTGTTTCGGTGTACCGCGGAAGGGCTGTTTTTTGGGGGTCGGGTTTGAGGGTTGGTGATCTGTTTCCGTGTACGGCGGAGGGGCTGTTTTTGAGGGTAGGGTGTGAGGGTTGATGATCTTTTTCTGTGTACGGCGGAGGGGCTGTTTTTTGGGGGTGGGGTTTGAGGGTTGGTGATCTGTTAGTTTCTGTGTGCGGTGGATGGGCTGTTTTTTGGGGGTGGGGTTTGAGGGTTGATGATCTGTTTCTGAGTACGGCGCAGGGGCTGGTTTTTGGGGGTGGGGTTTGAGGGTTGATGATCTGTTTCTGTGTACGGCGGAGGGGCTGTTTTTGGGGGTGTGGTTTGAGTGCTGATGATCTGTTTCTGTGTACGGCGGAGGGGCTGTTTTTGGGGGTGTGGTTTGAGTGCTGATGATCTGTTTCTGTGTGCGGCGGAGGGGCTTTTTTTTGGGGGTGGGGTTTGAGGGTTGGTGATCTTTTTCTGTGTGCGGCGGAGGGGCTGTTTTTTGGGGGTGGTGTTAGAGGGTTGGTGATCTGTTTCTGTGTACGGCGGAAGGTCTGTTTTTTGGGGGTGGGGTTTGAGGGTTGGTGATCTGTTTCTGTGTACGGCGGAGGGGCTGTTTTTTGGGGGTGGGGTTTGAGGGTTGATGATCTGTTTCTGTGCACGGTGGAGCGGCTGTTTTTTCGGGGTGTGGTTTGATGGTTTATGATCTGTTAGTTTCTGTGTACGGCAGAGGGGCTGTTTTTTCTGGGTGGGGTTTGAGTGTTGATGATCTGTTTCTGTGTACGGCGGAGGGGCTGTTTTTTCGGGGTGGGGTTTGAGTGTTGATGATCTGTTTCTGTGTGCGGTGGAGAGGCTGTTTTTTGGGGGTGGGGTTTGTGGGTTGATGATCTGTTTCTGTGTGCTGTGGAGAGGCTGTTTTTTGGGGGTGGGGTTTGTGGGTTGATGATCTGTTTCTGTGTGAGGCGGAGGGGGTGTTTTTTGGGGGTGGGTTTTGAGGGTTGATGATCTGTTTATGTGTACGGCGGAGGTGCTGTTTTTTGTGGGTGGGGTTTGAGTGTTGATGATCTGTTTCTCTGTACGGCGGAGGGGCTGTTTTTTCGGGGTGGGGTTTGAGTGTTGATGATCTGTTTATGTGTACGGTGGAGGTGCTGTTTTTTGGGGGTGTGGTTTGAGGGTTGATGATCTGTTTCTGTGTACGGCGGAAGGGCTGTTTTTTGGGGGTGGAGTTTGAGGGTTGATGATCTGTTTCTGTGTGCGGCGGAGGGGCTGTTTTTTGGGGGTGGGGTTTGAGTGTTGATGATCTGTTTATGTGTACGGTGGAGGTGCTGTTTTTTGGGGGTGGGGTTTGAGGGTTGATGATCTTTTTCTGTGTACGGCGGAAGGGCTGTTTTTTGGGGGTGGAGTTTGAGGGTTGATGATCTGTTTCTGTGTGCGGCGGAGGGGCTGTTTTTTGTGGGTGGGGTTTGAGTGTTGATGATCTGTTTCTGTGTACGGCGGAGGTGCTGTTTTTTGTGGGTGGGGTTTGAGTGTTGATGATCTGTTTCTGTGTACGGCGGAGGGGCTGTTTTTTCGGGGTGGGGTTTGAGTGTTGATGATCTGTTTATGTGTACGGCGGAGGTGCTGTTTTTTGGGGGTGGGGTTTGAGGGTTGATGATCTGTTTCTGTGTACGGCGGAGGGGCAGTTTTTTGGGGGTGGGGTTTGAGGGTTGATATCTGTTTCTGTGTGCGGCGGAGGGGCTGTTTTTTGGGGGTGGGGTTTGAGGGTTGATGATCTGTTTCTGTGTGCGGCCGAGGGGCTGTTTTTTGGGGGTGGGGTTTGAGGGTTGATGATCTGTTTCTGTGTACGGCGGAGGGGCTGTTTTTTGGGGGTGGGGTTTGAGGGTTGATTATCTGTTTCTGTGCACGGTGGAGCGGCTGTTTTTTCGGGGTGTGGTTTGATGGTTTATGATCTGTTAGTTTCTGTGTACGGCAGAGGGGCTGTTTTTTCTGGGTGGGGTTTGAGTGTTGATGATCTGTTTCTGTGTACGGCGGAGGGGCTGTTTTTTCGGGGTGGGGTTTGAGTGTTGATGATCTGTTTCTGTGTGCGGTGGAGAGGCTGTTTTTTGGGGGTGGGGTTTGTGGGTTGATGATCTGTTTCTGTGTGCTGTGGAGAGGCTGTTTTTTGGGGGTGGGGTTTGTGGGTTGATGATCTGTTTCTGTGTGAGGCGGAGGGGGTGTTTTTTGGGGGTGGGTTTTGAGGGTTGATGATCTGTTTATGTGTACGGCGGAGGTGCTGTTTTTTGTGGGTGGGGTTTGAGTGTTGATGATCTGTTTCTCTGTACGGCGGAGGGGCTGTTTTTTCGGGGTGGGGTTTGAGTGTTGATGATCTGTTTATGTGTACGGTGGAGGTGCTGTTTTTTGGGGGTGGGGTTTGAGGGTTGATGATCTGTTTCTGTGTACGGCGGAAGGGCTGTTTTTTGGGGGTGGAGTTTGAGGGTTGATGATCTGTTTCTGTGTGCGGCGGAGGGGCTGTTTTTTGGGGGTGGGGTTTGAGTGTTGATGATCTGTTTATGTGTACGGTGGAGGTGCTGTTTTTTGGGGGTGGGGTTTGAGGGTTGATGATCTTTTTCTGTGTACGGCGGAAGGGCTGTTTTTTGGGGGTGGAGTTTGAGGGTTGATGATCTGTTTCTGTGTGCGGCGGAGGGGCTGTTTTTTGGGGGTGGGGTTTGAGTGTTGATGATCTGTTTCTGTGTACGGCGGAGGTGCTGTTTTTTGTGGGTGGGGTTTGAGTGTTGATGATCTGTTTCTGTGTACGGCGGAGGTGCTGTTTTTTGGGGGTGGGGTTTGAGGGTTGATGATCTGTTTGTGTGTACGGCGGAGGGGCAGTTTTTTGGGGGTGGGGTTTGAGGGTTGATATCTGTTTCTGTGTGCGGCGGAGGGGCTGTTTTTTGGGGGTGGGGTTTGAGGGTTGATGATCTGTTTCTGTGTGCGGCGGAGGGGCTGTTTTTTGGGGGTGGGGTTTGAGGGTTGATGATCTGTTAGTTTCTGTGTACGGCGGAGTGGCTGTTTTTTGGGGGTGGGGTTTGAGGGTTGATGATCTGTTAGTTTCTCTGCGCGGCGGAGGGGCTGGTTTTTGGGGGTGGGGTTTGAGGGTTGATGATCTGTTTCTGTGTGCGGCGGAGGGGCTGTTTTTTGGGGGTGGTGTTTGAGGGTTGATGATCTGTTTCTGTGTGCGGCGCAGGGGCTGTTTTTTGGGGGTGGGGTTTGAGAGTTGATGATCTGTTTCTGTGTATGGCGGAGGGGCTGTTTTTTGGGGGTGGGTTTTGTGGGTTGATGATCTGTTTCTGTGTACGGCGGAGGGGCTGTTTTTTCAGGGTGGGGTTTGAGTGTTGATGATCTTTTTCTGTGTGCGGCGGAGGGGCTGTTTTTTGGGGGTGATGTTAGAGGGTTGGTGATCTGTTTCTGTGTACGGCGGAAGGTCTGTTTTTTGGGGGTGGGGTTTGAGGGTTGGTGATCTGTTTCTGTGTACGGCAGAGGGACTGTTTTTTGGGGGTGGGGTTTGAGGGTTGATGATCTGTTTCTGTGCACGGCGGTGCGGCTGTTTTTTGGGGGTGTGGTTTGAGGGTTGATGATTTGTTAGTTTCTGTGTACGGCGGAAGGGCTGTTTTTTGGGGGTGGGTTTTGAGGGTTTATGATCTGTTAGTTTCTGTGTACGGCAGAGGGGTTGTTTTTTCGGGGTGGGGTTTGAGTGTTGATGATCTGTTTCTGTGTACGGCGGAGGGGCTGTTTTTTCGGGGTGGGGTTTGAGTGTTGATGATCTGTTTCTGTGTGCGGTGGAGAGGTTGTTTTTTGGCGGTGGGGTTTGTGGGTTGATGATCTGTTTCTGTGTGAGGCGGAGGGGGTGTTTTTTGGGGGTGGGTTTTGAGGGTTGATGATCTGTTTCTGTGTACGGCGGAGGGGCTGTTTTTTGTGGGTGGGGTTTGAGTGTTGATGATCTGTTTCTGTGTACGGCGGAGGGGCTGTTTTTTCGGGGTGGGGTTTGAGGGTTGATGATCTGTTTCCGTGTGCGGCGGAGGGGCTGTTTTTTGGGGGTGGTGTTTGAGGGTTGATGATCTGTTTCTGTGTGAGGCGGAGGGGGTGTTTTTTGGCGGTGGGTTTTGAGGGTTGATGATCTGTTTATGTGTACGGCGGCGGTGCTGTTTTTTGTGGGTGGGGTTTGAGTGTTGATGATCTGTTTCTGTGTGTGGCGTAGGGGCTGTTTTTTGGGGGTGGGGTTTGAGGGTTGATGATCTGTTTCTGTGTACGGCGGAGGGGCTGTTTTTTGGGGGTGGGGTTTGAGGGTTGATGATCTGTTTCTGTGTACGGCGGAAGGGCTGTTTTTTGGGGGTCGGGTTTGAGGGTTGGTGATCTGTTTCCGTGTACGGCGGAGGGGCTGTTTTTGGGGGTAGGGTTTGAGGGTTGATGATCTTTTTCTGTGTACGGCGGAGGGGCTGTTTTTTGGGGGTGGGGTTTGAGGGTTGGTGATCTGTTTCTGTGTACGGCGGAGGGGCTGTTTTTTGGGGGTGGGATTTGAGGGTTGATGATCTGTTTTTGTGTACGGCGGAGGGGCTGTTTTTGGGGGTGTGGTTTGAGTGCTGATGATCTGTTTCTGTGTGCGGCGGAGGGGCTGTTTTTTGGGGGTGGGGTTTGAGGGTTGGTGATCTGTTTCTGTGTGCGGTGGAGAGGCTGTTTTTTGGGGGTGGGGTTTGTGGGTTGATGATCTGTTTCTGTGTGAGGCGGAGGGGGTGTTTTTTGGGGGTGGGTTTTGAGGGTTGATGATCTGTTTATGTGTACGGCGGAGGTGCTGTTTTTTGTGGGTGGGGTTTGAGTGTTGATGATCTGTTTCTCTGTACGGCGGAGGGGCTGTTTTTTCGGGGTGGGGTTTGAGTGTTGATGATCTGTTTATGTGTACGGTGGAGGTGCTGTTTTTTGGGGGTGGGGTTTGAGGGTTGATGATCTGTTTCTGTGTACGGCGGAAGGGCTGTTTTTTGGGGGTGGAGTTTGAGGGTTGATGATCTGTTTGTGTGTACGGCGGAGGGGCAGTTTTTTGGGGGTGGGGTTTGAGGGTTGATATCTGTTTCTGTGTGCGGCGGAGGGGCTGTTTTTTGGGGGTGGGGTTTGAGGGTTGATGATCTGTTTCTGTGTGCGGCGGAGGGGCTGTTTTTTGGGGGTGGGGTTTGAGGGTTGATGATCTGTTAGTTTCTGTGTACGGCGGAGTGGCTGTTTTTTGGGGGTGGGGTTTGAGGGTTGATGATCTGTTAGTTTCTCTGCGCGGCGGAGGGGCTGGTTTTTGGGGGTGGGGTTTGAGGGTTGATGATCTGTTTCTGTGTGCGGCGGAGGGGCTGTTTTTTGGGGGTGGTGTTTGAGGGTTGATGATCTGTTTCTGTGTGCGGCGCAGGGGCTGTTTTTTGGGGGTGGGGTTTGAGAGTTGATGATCTGTTTCTGTGTATGGCGGAGGGGCTGTTTTTTGGGGGTGGGTTTTGTGGGTTGATGATCTGTTTCTGTGTACGGCGGAGGGGCTGTTTTTTCAGGGTGGGGTTTGAGTGTTGATGATCTTTTTCTGTGTGCGGCGGAGGGGCTGTTTTTTGGGGGTGATGTTAGAGGGTTGGTGATCTGTTTCTGTGTACGGCGGAAGGTCTGTTTTTTGGGGGTGGGGTTTGAGGGTTGGTGATCTGTTTCTGTGTACGGCAGAGGGACTGTTTTTTGGGGGTGGGGTTTGAGGGTTGATGATCTGTTTCTGTGCACGGCGGTGCGGCTGTTTTTTGGGGGTGTGGTTTGAGGGTTGATGATTTGTTAGTTTCTGTGTACGGCGGAAGGGCTGTTTTTTGGGGGTGGGTTTTGAGGGTTTATGATCTGTTAGTTTCTGTGTACGGCAGAGGGGTTGTTTTTTCGGGGTGGGGTTTGAGTGTTGATGATCTGTTTCTGTGTACGGCGGAGGGGCTGTTTTTTCGGGGTGGGGTTTGAGTGTTGATGATCTGTTTCTGTGTGCGGTGGAGAGGTTGTTTTTTGGCGGTGGGGTTTGTGGGTTGATGATCTGTTTCTGTGTGAGGCGGAGGGGGTGTTTTTTGGGGGTGGGTTTTGAGGGTTGATGATCTGTTTCTGTGTACGGCGGAGGGGCTGTTTTTTGTGGGTGGGGTTTGAGTGTTGATGATCTGTTTCTGTGTACGGCGGAGGGGCTGTTTTTTCGGGGTGGGGTTTGAGGGTTGATGATCTGTTTCCGTGTGCGGCGGAGGGGCTGTTTTTTGGGGGTGGTGTTTGAGGGTTGATGATCTGTTTCTGTGTGAGGCGGAGGGGGTGTTTTTTGGCGGTGGGTTTTGAGGGTTGATGATCTGTTTATGTGTACGGCGGCGGTGCTGTTTTTTGTGGGTGGGGTTTGAGTGTTGATGATCTGTTTCTGTGTGTGGCGTAGGGGCTGTTTTTTGGGGGTGGGGTTTGAGGGTTGATGATCTGTTTCTGTGTACGGCGGAGGGGCTGTTTTTTGGGGGTGGGGTTTGAGGGTTGATGATCTGTTTCTGTGTACGGCGGAAGGGCTGTTTTTTGGGGGTCGGGTTTGAGGGTTGGTGATCTGTTTCCGTGTACGGCGGAGGGGCTGTTTTTGGGGGTAGGGTTTGAGGGTTGATGATCTTTTTCTGTGTACGGCGGAGGGGCTGTTTTTTGGGGGTGGGGTTTGAGGGTTGGTGATCTGTTTCTGTGTACGGCGGAGGGGCTGTTTTTTGGGGGTGGGATTTGAGGGTTGATGATCTGTTTTTGTGTACGGCGGAGGGGCTGTTTTTGGGGGTGTGGTTTGAGTGCTGATGATCTGTTTCTGTGTGCGGCGGAGGGGCTGTTTTTTGGGGGTGGGGTTTGAGGGTTGGTGATCTGTTTCTGTGTGCGGTGGAGAGGCTGTTTTTTGGGGGTGGGGTTTGTGGGTTGATGATCTGTTTCTGTGTGAGGCGGAGGGGGTGTTTTTTGGGGGTGGGTTTTGAGGGTTGATGATCTGTTTATGTGTACGGCGGAGGTGCTGTTTTTTGTGGGTGGGGTTTGAGTGTTGATGATCTGTTTCTCTGTACGGCGGAGGGGCTGTTTTTTCGGGGTGGGGTTTGAGTGTTGATGATCTGTTTATGTGTACGGTGGAGGTGCTGTTTTTTGGGGGTGGGGTTTGAGGGTTGATGATCTGTTTCTGTGTACGGCGGAAGGGCTGTTTTTTGGGGGTGGAGTTTGAGGGTTGATGATCTGTTTCTGTGTGCAGCGGAGGGGCTGTTTTTTCGGGGTGGGGTTTGAGTGTTGATGATCTGTTTATGTGTACGGTGGAGGTGCTGTTTTTTGGGGGTGGGGTTTGAGGGTTGATGATCTGTTTCTGTGTACGGCGGAAGGGCTGTTTTTTGGGGGTGGAGTTTGAGGGTTGATGATCTGTTTCTGTGTGCGGCGGAGGGGCTGTTTTTTGGGGGTGGGGTTTGAGTGTTGATGATCTGTTTATGTGTACGGTGGAGGTGCTGTTTTTTGGGGGTGGGGTTTGAGGGTTGATGATCTTTTTCTGTGTACGGCGGAAGGGCTGTTTTTTGGGGGTGGAGTTTGAGGGTTGATGATCTGTTTCTGTGTGCGGCGGAGGGGCTGTTTTTTGGGGGTGGGGTTTGAGTGTTGATGATCTGTTTCTGTGTACGGCGGAGGTGCTGTTTTTTGTGGGTGGGGTTTGAGTGTTGATGATCTGTTTCTGTGTACGGCGGAGGTGCTGTTTTTTGGGGGTGGGGTTTGAGGGTTGATGATCTGTTTCTGTGTACGGCGGAGGGGCAGTTTTTTGGGGGTGGGGTTTGAGGGTTGATATCTGTTTCTGTGTGCGGCGGAGGGGCTGTTTTTTGGGGGTGGGGTTTGAGGGTTGATGATCTGTTTCTGTGTGCGGCGGAGGGGCTGTTTTTTGGGGGTGGGGTTTGAGGGTTGATGATCTGTTAGTTTCTGTGTACGGCGGAGTGGCTGTTTTTTGGGGGTGGGGTTTGAGGGTTGATGATCTGTTAGTTTCTCTGCGCGGCGGAGGGGCTGGTTTTTGGGGGTGGGGTTTGAGGGTTGATGATCTGTTTCTGTGTGCGGCGGAGGGGCTGTTTTTTGGGGGTGGTGTTTGAGGGTTGATGATCTGTTTCTGTGTGCGGCGCAGGGGCTGTTTTTTGGGGGTGGGGTTTGAGAGTTGATGATCTGTTTCTGTGTATGGCGGAGGGGCTGTTTTTTGGGGGTGGGTTTTGTGGGTTGATGATCTGTTTCTGTGTACGGCGGAGGGGCTGTTTTTTCAGGGTGGGGTTTGAGTGTTGATGATCTTTTTCTGTGTGCGGCGGAGGGGCTGTTTTTTGGGGGTGATGTTAGAGGGTTGGTGATCTGTTTCTGTGTACGGCGGAAGGTCTGTTTTTTGGGGGTGGGGTTTGAGGGTTGGTGATCTGTTTCTGTGTACGGCAGAGGGACTGTTTTTTGGGGGTGGGGTTTGAGGGTTGATGATCTGTTTCTGTGCACGGCGGTGCGGCTGTTTTTTGGGGGTGTGGTTTGAGGGTTGATGATTTGTTAGTTTCTGTGTACGGCGGAAGGGCTGTTTTTTGGGGGTGGGTTTTGAGGGTTTATGATCTGTTAGTTTCTGTGTACGGCAGAGGGGTTGTTTTTTCGGGGTGGGGTTTGAGTGTTGATGATCTGTTTCTGTGTACGGCGGAGGGGCTGTTTTTTCGGGGTGGGGTTTGAGTGTTGATGATCTGTTTCTGTGTGCGGTGGAGAGGTTGTTTTTTGGCGGTGGGGTTTGTGGGTTGATGATCTGTTTCTGTGTGAGGCGGAGGGGGTGTTTTTTGGGGGTGGGTTTTGAGGGTTGATGATCTGTTTCTGTGTACGGCGGAGGGGCTGTTTTTTGTGGGTGGGGTTTGAGTGTTGATGATCTGTTTCTGTGTACGGCGGAGGGGCTGTTTTTTCGGGGTGGGGTTTGAGGGTTGATGATCTGTTTCCGTGTGCGGCGGAGGGGCTGTTTTTTGGGGGTGGTGTTTGAGGGTTGATGATCTGTTTCTGTGTGAGGCGGAGGGGGTGTTTTTTGGCGGTGGGTTTTGAGGGTTGATGATCTGTTTATGTGTACGGCGGCGGTGCTGTTTTTTGTGGGTGGGGTTTGAGTGTTGATGATCTGTTTCTGTGTGTGGCGTAGGGGCTGTTTTTTGGGGGTGGGGTTTGAGGGTTGATGATCTGTTTCTGTGTACGGCGGAGGGGCTGTTTTTTGGGGGTGGGGTTTGAGGGTTGATGATCTGTTTCTGTGTACGGCGGAAGGGCTGTTTTTTGGGGGTCGGGTTTGAGGGTTGGTGATCTGTTTCCGTGTACGGCGGAGGGGCTGTTTTTGGGGGTAGGGTTTGAGGGTTGATGATCTTTTTCTGTGTACGGCGGAGGGGCTGTTTTTTGGGGGTGGGGTTTGAGGGTTGGTGATCTGTTTCTGTGTACGGCGGAGGGGCTGTTTTTTGGGGGTGGGATTTGAGGGTTGATGATCTGTTTTTGTGTACGGCGGAGGGGCTGTTTTTGGGGGTGTGGTTTGAGTGCTGATGATCTGTTTCTGTGTGCGGCGGAGGGGCTGTTTTTTGGGGGTGGGGTTTGAGGGTTGGTGATCTGTTTCTGTGTGCGGTGGAGAGGCTGTTTTTTGGGGGTGGGGTTTGTGGGTTGATGATCTGTTTCTGTGTGAGGCGGAGGGGGTGTTTTTTGGGGGTGGGTTTTGAGGGTTGATGATCTGTTTATGTGTACGGCGGAGGTGCTGTTTTTTGTGGGTGGGGTTTGAGTGTTGATGATCTGTTTCTCTGTACGGCGGAGGGGCTGTTTTTTCGGGGTGGGGTTTGAGTGTTGATGATCTGTTTATGTGTACGGTGGAGGTGCTGTTTTTTGGGGGTGGGGTTTGAGGGTTGATGATCTGTTTCTGTGTACGGCGGAAGGGCTGTTTTTTGGGGGTGGAGTTTGAGGGTTGATGATCTGTTTCTGTGTGCAGCGGAGGGGCTGTTTTTTGGGGGTGGGGTTTGAGTGTTGATGATCTGTTTATGTGTACGGTGGAGGTGCTGTTTTTTGGGGGTGGGGTTTGAGGGTTGATGATCTTTTTCTGTGTACGGCGGAAGGGCTGTTTTTTGGGGGTGGAGTTTGAGGGTTGATGATCTGTTTCTGTGTGCGGCGGAGGGGCTGTTTTTTGGGGGTGGGGTTTGAGTGTTGATGATCTGTTTATGTGTACGGTGGAGGTGCTGTTTTTTGGGGGTGGGGTTTGAGGGCTGATGATCTGTTTCTGTGTACGGCGGAGGGGCTGTTTTTTGGGGGTGGGATTTGAGGGTTGATGATCTGTTTCTGTGTATGGCGGAGGGGCTGTTTTTGGGGGTGTGGTTTGAGGGTTGGTGATCTGTTTCTGTGTGCGGTGGAGAGGCTGTTTTTTGGGGGTGGGGTTTGTGGGTTGATGATCTGTTTCTGTGTGAGGCGGAGGGGGTGTTTTTTGGGGGTGGGTTTTGAGGGTTGATGATCTGTTTATGTGTACGGCGGAGGTGCTGTTTTTTGTGGGTGGGGTTTGAGTGTTGATGATCTGTTTCTCTGTACGGCGGAGGGGCTGTTTTTTCGGGGTGGGGTTTGAGTGTTGATGATCTGTTTATGTGTACGGTGGAGGTGCTGTTTTTTGGGGGTGGGGTTTGAGGGTTGATGATCTGTTTCTGTGTACGGCGGAAGGGCTGTTTTTTGGGGGTGGAGTTTGAGGGTTGATGATCTGTTTCTGTGTGCGGCGGAGGGGCTGTTTTTTGGGGGTGGGGTTTGAGTGTTGATGATCTGTTTATGTGTACGGTGGAGGTGCTGTTTTTTGGGGGTGGGGTTTGAGGGTTGATGATCTTTTTCTGTGTACGGCGGAAGGGCTGTTTTTTGGGGGTGGAGTTTGAGGGTTGATGATCTGTTTCTGTGTACGGCGGAGGGGCTGTTTTTTCGGGGTGGGGTTTGAGTGTTGATGATCTGTTTATGTGTACGGCGGAGGTGCTGTTTTTTGGGGGTGGGGTTTGAGGGTTGATGATCTGTTTCTGTGTACGGCGGAGGGGCAGTTTTTTGGGCGTGGGGTTTGAGTGTTGATATCTGTTTCTGTGTGCGGCGGAGGGGCTGTTTTTTGGGGGTGGGGTTTGAGGGTTGATGATCTGTTTCTGTGTGCGGCGGAGGGGCTGTTTTTTGGGGGTGGGGTTTGAGGGTTGATGATCTGTTAGTTTCTGTGTACGGCGGAGTGGCTGTTTTTTGGGGGTGGGGTTTGAGGGTTGATGATCTGTTAGTTTCTCTGCGCGGCGGAGGGGCTGGTTTTTGGGGGTGGGGTTTGAGGGTTGATGATCTGTTTCTGTGTGCGGCGGAGGAGCTGTTTTTTGGGGGTGGTGTTTGACGGTTGATGATCTGTTTCTGTGTGCGGCGCAGGGGCTGTTTTTTGGGGGTGGGGTTTGAGAGTTGATGATCTGTTTCTGTGTATGGCGGAGGGGCTGTTTTTTGGGGGTGGGTTTTGAGGGTTGATGATCTGTTTCTGTGTGTGGCGGAGGGGCTGTTTTTTGGGGGTGGGGTTTGAGGGTTGATAATCTGTTTCTGTGTACGGCGGAAGGGCTGTTTTTTGGGGGTCGGGTTTGAGGGTTGGTGATCTGTTTCCGTGTACGGCGGAGGGGCTGTTTTTGAGGGTAGGGTGTGAGGGTTGATGATCTTTTTCTGTGTACGGCGGAGGGGCTGTTTTTTGGGGGTGGGGTTTGAGGGTTGGTGATCTGTTAGTTTCTGTGTGCGGTGGATGGGCTGTTTTTTGGGGGTGGGGTTTGAGGGTTGATGATCTGTTTCTGTGTACGGCGCAGGGGCTGGTTTTTGGGGGTGGGGTTTGAGGGTTGATGATCTGTTTCTGTGTACGGCGGAGGGGCTGTTTTTGGGGGTGTGGTTTGAGTGCTGATGATCTGTTTCTGTGTACGGCGGAGGGGCTGTTTTTGGGGGTGTGGTTTGAGTGCTGATGATCTGTGTCTGTGTGCGGCGGAGGGGCTGTTTTTTGGGGGTGGGGTTTGAGGGTTGGTGATCTTTTTCTGTGTGCGGCGGAGGGGCTGTTTTTTGGGGGTGGTGTTAGAGGGTTGGTGATCTGTTTCTGTGTACGGCGGAAGGTCTGTTTTTTGGGGGTGGGGTTTGAGGGTTGGTGATCTGTTTCTGTGTACGGCGGAGGGGCTGTTTTTTGGGGGTGGGGTTTGAGGGTTGATGATCTGTTTCTGTGCACGGTGGAGCGGCTGTTTTTTCGGGGTGTGGTTTGATGGTTTATGATCTGTTAGTTTCTGTGTACGGCAGAGGGGCTGTTTTTTCTGGGTGGGGTTTGAGTGTTGATGATCTGTTTCTGTGTACGGCGGAGGGGCTGTTTTTTCGGGGTGGGGTTTGAGTGTTGATGATCTGTTTCTGTGTGCGGTGGAGAGGCTGTTTTTTGGGGGTGGGGTTTGTGGGTTGATGATCTGTTTCTGTGTGCTGTGGAGAGGCTGTTTTTTGGGGGTGGGGTTTGTGGGTTGATGATCTGTTTCTGTGTGAGGCGGAGGGGGTGTTTTTTGGGGGTGGGTTTTGAGGGTTGATGATCTGTTTATGTGTACGGCGGAGGTGCTGTTTTTTGTGGGTGGGGTTTGAGTGTTGATGATCTGTTTCTCTGTACGGCGGAGGGGCTGTTTTTTCGGGGTGGGGTTTGAGTGTTGATGATCTGTTTATGTGTACGGTGGAGGTGCTGTTTTTTGGGGGTGGGGTTTGAGGGTTGATGATCTGTTTCTGTGTACGGCGGAAGGGCTGTTTTTTGGGGGTGGAGTTTGAGGGTTGATGATCTGTTTCTGTGTGCGGCGGAGGGGCTGTTTTTTGGGGGTGGGGTTTGAGTGTTGATGATCTGTTTATGTGTACGGTGGAGGTGCTGTTTTTTGGGGGTGGGGTTTGAGGGTTGATGATCTTTTTCTGTGTACGGCGGAAGGGCTGTTTTTTGGGGGTGGAGTTTGAGGGTTGATGATCTGTTTCTGTGTGCGGCGGAGGGGCTGTTTTTTGGGGGTGGGGTTTGAGGGTTGATGATCTGTTTCTGTGTGCGGCGGAGGGGCTGTTTTTTGGGGGTGGGGTTTGAGGGTTGATGATCTGTTAGTTTCTGTGTACGGCGGAGTGGCTGTTTTTTGGGGGTGGGGTTTGAGGGTTGATGATCTGTTAGTTTCTCTGCGCGGCGGAGGGGCTGGTTTTTGGGGGTGGGGTTTGAGGGTTGATGATCTGTTTCTGTGTGCGGCGGAGGAGCTGTTTTTTGGGGGTGGTGTTTGACGGTTGATGATCTGTTTCTGTGTGCGGCGCAGGGGCTGTTTTTTGGGGGTGGGGTTTGAGAGTTGATGATCTGTTTCTGTGTATGGCGGAGGGGCTGTTTTTTGGGGGTGGGTTTTGAGGGTTGATGATCTGTTTCTGTGTGTGGCGGAGGGGCTGTTTTTTGGGGGTGGGGTTTGAGGGTTGATAATCTGTTTCTGTGTACGGCGGAAGGGCTGTTTTTTGGGGGTCGGGTTTGAGGGTTGGTGATCTGTTTCCGTGTACGGCGGAGGGGCTGTTTTTGAGGGTAGGGTGTGAGGGTTGATGATCTTTTTCTGTGTACGGCGGAGGGGCTGTTTTTTGGGGGTGGGGTTTGAGGGTTGGTGATCTGTTAGTTTCTGTGTGCGGTGGATGGGCTGTTTTTTGGGGGTGGGGTTTGAGGGTTGATGATCTGTTTCTGTGTACGGCGGAGGGGCTGTTTTTGGGGGTGTGGTTTGAGTGCTGATGATCTGTTTCTGTGTACGGCGGAGGGGCTGTTTTTGGGGGTGTGGTTTGAGTGCTGATGATCTGTGTCTGTGTGCGCCGGAGGGGCTGTTTTTTGGGGGTGGGGTTTGAGGGTTGGTGATCTTTTTCTGTGTGCGGCGGAGGGGCTGTTTTTTGGGGGTGGTGTTAGAGGGTTGGTGATCTGTTTCTGTGTACGGCGGAAGGTCTGTTTTTTGGGGGTGGGGTTTGAGGGTTGGTGATCTGTTTCTGTGTACGGCGGAGGGGCTGTTTTTTGGGGGTGGGGTTTGAGTGTTGATGATCTGTTTCTGTGTACGGCGGAGGGGCTGTTTTTTCGGGGTGGGGTTTGAGTGTTGATGATCTGTTTCTGTGTGCGGTGGAGAGGCTGTTTTTTGGGGGTGGGGTTTGTGGGTTGATGATCTGTTTCTGTGTGCTGTGGAGAGGCTGTTTTTTGGGGGTGGGGTTTGTGGGTTGATGATCTGTTTCTGTGTGAGGCGGAGGGGGTGTTTTTTGGGGGTGGGTTTTGAGGGTTGATGATCTGTTTATGTGTACGGCGGAGGTGCTGTTTTTTGTGGGTGGGGTTTGAGTGTTGATGATCTGTTTCTCTGTACGGCGGAGGGGCTGTTTTTTCGGGGTGGGGTTTGAGTGTTGATGATCTGTTTATGTGTACGGTGGAGGTGCTGTTTTTTGGGGGTGGGGTTTGAGGGTTGATGATCTGTTTCTGTGTACGGCGGAAGGGCTGTTTTTTGGGGGTGGAGTTTGAGGGTTGATGATCTGTTTCTGTGTGCGGCGGAGGGGCTGTTTTTTGGGGGTGGGGTTTGAGTGTTGATGATCTGTTTATGTGTACGGTGGAGGTGCTGTTTTTTGGGGGTGGGGTTTGAGGGTTGATGATCTTTTTCTGTGTACGGCGGAAGGGCTGTTTTTTGGGGGTGGAGTTTGAGGGTTGATGATCTGTTTCTGTGTGCGGCGGAGGGGCTGTTTTTTGTGGGTGGGGTTTGAGTGTTGATGATCTGTTTCTGTGTACGGCGGAGGTGCTGTTTTTTGTGGGTGGGGTTTGAGTGTTGATGATCTGTTTCTGTGTACGGCGGAGGGGCTGTTTTTTCGGGGTGGGGTTTGAGTGTTGATGATCTGTTTATGTGTACGGCGGAGGTGCTGTTTTTTGGGGGTGGGGTTTGAGGGTTGATGATCTGTTTCTGTGTACGGCGGAGGGGCAGTTTTTTGGGGGTGGGGTTTGAGGGTTGATATCTGTTTCTGTGTGCGGCGGAGGGGCTGTTTTTTGGGGGTGGGGTTTGAGGGTTGATGATCTGTTTCTGTGTGCGGCGGAGGGGCTGTTTTTTGGGGGTGGGGTTTGAGGGTTGATGATCTGTTAGTTTCTGTGTACGGCGGAGTGGCTGTTTTTTGGGGGTGGGGTTTGAGGGTTGATGATCTGTTAGTTTCTCTGCGCGGCGGAGGGGCTGGTTTTTGGGGGTGGGGTTTGAGGGTTGATGATCTGTTTCTGTGTGCGGCGGAGGGGCTGTTTTTTGGGGGTGGTGTTTGAGGGTTGATGATCTGTTTCTGTGTGCGGCGCAGGGGCTGTTTTTTGGGGGTGGGGTTTGAGAGTTGATGATCTGTTTCTGTGTATGGCGGAGGGGCTGTTTTTTGGGGGTGGGTTTTGTGGGTTGATGATCTGTTTCTGTGTACGGCGGAGGGGCTGTTTTTTCAGGGTGGGGTTTGAGTGTTGATGATCTTTTTCTGTGTGCGGCGGAGGGGCTGTTTTTTGGGGGTGATGTTAGAGGGTTGGTGATCTGTTTCTGTGTACGGCGGAAGGTCTGTTTTTTGGGGGTGGGGTTTGAGGGTTGGTGATCTGTTTCTGTGTACGGCAGAGGGACTGTTTTTTGGGGGTGGGGTTTGAGGGTTGATGATCTGTTTCTGTGCACGGCGGTGCGGCTGTTTTTTGGGGGTGTGGTTTGAGGGTTGATGATTTGTTAGTTTCTGTGTACGGCGGAAGGGCTGTTTTTTGGGGGTGGGTTTTGAGGGTTTATGATCTGTTAGTTTCTGTGTACGGCAGAGGGGTTGTTTTTTCGGGGTGGGGTTTGAGTGTTGATGATCTGTTTCTGTGTACGGCGGAGGGGCTGTTTTTTCGGGGTGGGGTTTGAGTGTTGATGATCTGTTTCTGTGTGCGGTGGAGAGGTTGTTTTTTGGCGGTGGGGTTTGTGGGTTGATGATCTGTTTCTGTGTGAGGCGGAGGGGGTGTTTTTTGGGGGTGGGTTTTGAGGGTTGATGATCTGTTTCTGTGTACGGCGGAGGGGCTGTTTTTTGTGGGTGGGGTTTGAGTGTTGATGATCTGTTTCTGTGTACGGCGGAGGGGCTGTTTTTTCGGGGTGGGGTTTGAGGGTTGATGATCTGTTTCCGTGTGCGGCGGAGGGGCTGTTTTTTGGGGGTGGTGTTTGAGGGTTGATGATCTGTTTCTGTGTGAGGCGGAGGGGGTGTTTTTTGGCGGTGGGTTTTGAGGGTTGATGATCTGTTTATGTGTACGGCGGCGGTGCTGTTTTTTGTGGGTGGGGTTTGAGTGTTGATGATCTGTTTCTCTGTACGGCGGAGGGGCTGTTTTTTCGGGGTGGGGTTTGAGTGTTGATGATCTGTTTATGTGTACGGTGGAGGTGCTGTTTTTTGGGGGTGGGGTTTGAGGGTTGATGATCTGTTTCTGTGTACGGCGGAAGGGCTGTTTTTTGGGGGTGGAGTTTGAGGGTTGATGATCTGTTTCTGTGTGCAGCGGAGGGGCTGTTTTTTGGGGGTGGGGTTTGAGTGTTGATGATCTGTTTATGTGTACGGTGGAGGTGCTGTTTTTTGGGGGTGGGGTTTGAGGGTTGATGATCTTTTTCTGTGTACGGCGGAAGGGCAGTTTTTTGGGGGTGGAGTTTGAGGGTTGATGATCTGTTTCTGTGTGCGACGGAGGGGCTGTTTTTTGGGGGTGGGGTTTGAGTGTTGATGATCTGTTTATGTGTACGGTGGAGGTGCTGTTTTTTGGGGGTGGGGTTTGAGGGCTGATGATCTGTTTCTGTGTACGGCGGAGGGGCTGTTTTTTGGGGGTGGGATTTGAGGGTTGATGATCTGTTTCTGTGTACGGCGGAGGGGCTGTTTTTGGGGGTGTGGTTTGAGGGTTGGTGATCTGTTTCTGTGTGCGGTGGAGAGGCTGTTTTTTGGGGGTGGGGTTTGTGGGTTGATGATCTGTTTCTGTGTGAGGCGGAGGGGGTGTTTTTTGGGGGTGGGTTTTGAGGGTTGATGATCTGTTTATGTGTACGGCGGAGGTGCTGTTTTTTGTGGGTGGGGTTTGAGTGTTGATGATCTGTTTCTCTGTACGGCGGAGGGGCTGTTTTTTCGGGGTGGGGTTTGAGTGTTGATGATCTGTTTATGTGTACGGTGGAGGTGCTGTTTTTTGGGGGTGGGGTTTGAGAGTTGATGATCTGTTTCTGTGTACGGCGGAAGGGCTGTTTTTTGGGGGTGGAGTTTGAGGGTTGATGATCTGTTTCTGTGTGCGGCGGAGGGGCTGTTTTTTGGGGGTGGGGTTTGAGTGTTGATGATCTGTTTATGTGTACGGTGGAGGTGCTGTTTTTTGGGGGTGGGGTTTGAGGGTTGATGATCTTTTTCTGTGTACGGCGGAAGGGCTGTTTTTTGGGGGTGGAGTTTGAGGGTTGATGATCTGTTTCTGTGTGCGGCGGAGGTGCTGTTTTTTGGGGGTGGGGTTTGAGTGTTGATGATCTGTTTATGTGTACGGTGGAGGTGCTGTTTTTTGGGGGTGGGTTTTGAGGGTTGATGATCTGTTTCTGTGTACGGCGGAAGGGCTGTTTTTTGGGGGTGGAGTTTGAGGGTTGATGATCTGTTTCTGTGTGCGGCGGAGGGGCTGTTTTTTGGGGGTGGGGTTTGAGTGTTGATGATCTGTTTATGTGTACGGTGGAGGTGCTGTTTTTTGGGGGTGGGGTTTGAGGGTCGATGATCTTTTTCTGTGTACGGCGGAAGGGCTGTTTTTTGGGGGTGGGGTTTGAGTGTTGATGATCTGTTTCTGTGTACGGCGGAGGTGCTGTTTTTTGTGGGTGGGGTTTGAGTGTTCATGATCTGTTTCTGTGTACGGCGGAGGGGCTGTTTTTTCGGGGTGGGGTTTGAGTGTTGATGATCTGTTTATGTGTACGGCGGAGGTGCTGTTTTTTGGGGGTGGGGTTTGAGGGTTGATGATCTGTTTCTGTGTACGGCGGAGGGGCAGTTTTTTGGGGGTGGGGTTTGAGGGTTGATATCTGTTTCTGTGTGCGGCGGAGGGGTTGTTTTTTGGGGGTGGGGTTTGAGGGTTGATGATCTGTTTCTGTGTGCGGCGGAGGGGCTGTTTTTTGGGGGTGGGGTTTGAGGGTTGATGATCTGTTAGTTTCTGTGTACGGCGGAGTGGCTGTTTTTTGGGGGTGGGGTTTGTGGGTTGATGATCTGTTAGTTTCTCTGCGCGGCGGAGGGGCTGGTTTTTGGGGCTGGGGTTTGAGGGTTGATGATCTGTTTCTGTGTGCGGCGGAGGGGCTGTTTTTTGGGGGTGGTGTTTGACGGTTGATGATCTGTTTCTGTGTGCGGCGCAGGGGCTGTTTTTTGGGGGTGGGGTTTGAGAGTTGATGATCTGTGTCTGTGTATGGCGGAGGGGCTGTTTTTTGGGGGTGGGTTTTGAGGGTTGATGATCTGTTTCTGTGTACGGCGGAGGGGCTGTTTTTTCAGGGTGGGGTTTGAGTGTTGATCTTTTTCTGTGTGCGGCGGAGGGGCTGTTTTTTGGGGGTGATGTTAGAGGGTTGGTGATCTGTTTCTGTGTACGGCGGAAGGTCTGTTTTTTGGGGGTGGGGTTTGAGGGTTGGTGATCTGTTTCTGTGTACGGCAGAGGGACTGTTTTTTGGTGGTGGGGTTTGAGGGTTGATGATCTGTTTCTGTGCACGGCGGTGCGGCTGTTTTTTCGGGGTGTGGTTTGAGGGTTGATGATTTGTTAGTTTCTGTGTACGGCGGAAGGGCTGTTTTTTGGGGGTGGGTTTTGAGGGTTTATGATCTGTTAGTTTCTGTGTACGGCAGAGGGGTTGTTTTTTCGGGGTGGGGTTTGAGTGTTGATGATCTGTTTCTGTGTACGGCGGAGGGGCTGTTTTTTCGGGGTGGGGTTTGAGTGCTGATGATTTGTTTCTGTGTGCGGTGGAGAGGCTGTTTTTTGGGGGTGGGGTTTGTGGGTTGATGATCTGTTTCTGTGTGAGGCGGAGGGGGTGTTTTTTGGGGGTGGGTTTTGAGGGTTGATGATCTGTTTCTGTGTACGGCGGAGGGGCTGTTTTTTGTGGGTGGGGTTTGAGTGTTGATGATCTGTTTCTGTGTACGGCGGAGGGGCTGTTTTTTCGGGGTGGGGTTTGAGGGTTGATGATCTGTTTCCGTGTGCGGCGGAGGGGCTGTTTTTTGGGGGTGGTGTTTGAGGGTTGATGATCTGTTTCTGTGTGAGGCGGAGGGGGTGTTTTTTGGGGTGGGTTTTGAGGGTTGATGATCTGTTTATGTGTACGGCGGCGGTGGTGTTTTTTGTGGGTGGGGTTTGAGTGTTGATGATCTGTTTCTGTGTGTGGCGGAGGGGCTGTTTGTTGGGGGTGGGGTTTGAGGGTTGATGATCTGTTTCTGTGTACGGCGGAGGGGCTGTTTTTTGGGGGTGGGGTTTGAGGGTTGGTGGTCCGTTTCCGTGTACGGCGGAGGGGCTGTTTTTGGGGGTAGGGTTTGAGGGTTGATGATCTTTTTCTGTGTACGGCGGAGGGGCTGTTTTTTGGGGGTGGGGTTTGAGGGTTGGTGATCTGTTTCTGTGTGCGGCGGAGGGGCTGTTTTTTGGGGGTGGGGTTTGAGTGTTGATGATTTGTTTATGTGTACGGTGGAAGTGCTGTTTTTTGGGGGTGGGGTTTGAGGGTCGATGATCTTTTTCTGTGTACGGCGGAAGGGCTGTTTTTTGGGGCTGGGGTTTGAGTGTTGATGATCTGTTTCTGTGTACGGCGGAGGTGCTGTTTTTTGTGGGTGGGGTTTGAGTGTTCATGATCTGTTTCTGTGTACGGCGGAGGGGCTGTTTTTTCGGGGTGGGGTTTGAGTGTTGATGATCTGTTTATGTGTACGGCGGAGGTGCTGTTTTTTGGGGGTGGGGTTTGAGGGTTGATGATCTGTTTCTGTGTACGGCGGAGGGGCAGTTTTTTGGGGGTGGGGTTTGAGTGTTGGTGATCTGTTTCTGTGTGCGGCGGAGGGGCTGTTTTTTGGGGGTGGGGTTTGAGGGTTGGTGATCTGTTTCTGTGTACGGCGGAGGGGCTGTTTTTTGGGGGTGGGGTTTGAGGGTTGATGATCTGTTTCTGTGTGAGGCGGAGGGGCTGTTTTTTCGGGGTGGTGTTTGAGGGTTGATGATCTGTTTCTATGTGCGGCGGAGGGGCTGTTTTTTGGGGGTGGGGTTTGAGGGTTGATGATCTGTTTCTGTGTACGGCGCAGGAGCTGTTTTTTCGGGGTGGGGTTAGAGTGTTGATGATCTGTTTCTGTGTGAGGCGAAGGGGCTGTTTTTTGGGGGTGGTGTTTGAGGGTTGATGATCTGTTTCTGTGTGCGGCGGAGGGGCTGTTTTTTGGGTGTGGGGTTTGAGGGTTGATGATCTGTTTCTATGTGCGGCGGAGGGGCTGTTTTTTGGGGGTGGGGTTTGAGGGTTGATGATCTGTTTCTGTGTACGGCAGAGGGACTGTATTTTGGGGGTGGGGTTTGAGGGTTGATGATCTGTTTCTGTGTACGGCGGAGCGGCTGTTTTTTGGGGGTGTGGTTTGAGGGTTGATGATTTGTTAGTTTCTGTGTACGGCGGAAGGGCTGTTTTTTGGGGGTGGGTTTTGAGGGTTTATGATCTGTTAGTTTCTGTGTACGGCAGAGGGGTTGTTTTTTCGGGGTGGGGTTTGAGTGTTGATAATCTGTTTCTGTGTACGGCGGAGGGGCTGTTTTTTCTGGGTGGGGTTTGAGTGTTGATGATCTGTTTCTGTGTGCGGTGGAGAGCCTGTTTTTTGGGGGTGGGGTTTGTGGGTTGATGATCTGTTTCTGTGTGAGGTGGAGGGGGTGTTTTTTGGGGGTGGGTTTTGAGGGTTGATGATCTGTTTATGTGTACGGCGGAGGTGCTGTTTTTTGTGGGTGGGGTTTGAGTGTTGATGATCTGTTTCTGTGTACGGCGGAGGGGCTGTTTCTTCGGGGTGGGGTTTGAGTGTTGATGATCTGTTTCTGTGTGCGGTGGAGAGGCTGTTTTTTGTGGGTGGGGTTTGTGGGTTGATGATCTGTTTCTGTGTGCGGTGGAGAGGCTGTTTTTTGGGGGTGGGGTTTGTGGTTTGATGATCTCTTTCTGTGTGCGGTGGAGAGGCTGTTTTTTGGGGGTGGGGTTTGTGGGTTGATGATCTGTTTCTGTGTGCGGTGGAGAGGCTGATTTTTGGGGGTGGGGTTTGTGGGTTGATGATCTGTTTCTGTGTGAGGCGGAGGGGGTGTTTTTTGGGGGTGGGTTTTGAGGGTTGATGATCTGTTTATGTGTACGGTGGAGGTGCTGTTTTTTGTGGGTGGGGTTTGAGTGTTGATGATCTGTTTCTGTGTACGGCAGAGGGGCTGTTTTTTCGGGGTGGGGTTTGAGTGTTGATGATCTGTTTATGTGTACGGCGGAGGTGCTGTTTTTTGGGGGTGGGGTTTGAGGGTTGATGATCTGTTTCTGTGTGCGGCGGAGGGGCTGTTTTTTTGGGGGAAGGGTTTGAGGGTTGATGATCTGTTTCTGTGTGCGGCGGAGGGGCTGTTTTTTGGGGGTGGGGTTTGAGGGTTGATGACTTGTTAGTTTCTGTGTACGGCGGAGTGGCTGTTTTTTGGGGGTGGTGTTTGAGGGTTGATGATCTGTTAGTTTCTCTGCGCGGCGGAGGGGCTGGTTTTTGGGTGTGGGGTTTGAGGGTTGATGATCTGTTTCTGTGTGCGGCGGAGGGGCTGTTTTTTGGGGGTGGTGTTTGACGGTTGATGATCTGTTTCTGTGTGCGGCGCAGTGGCTGTTTTTTGGGGGTGTGGTTTGAGAGTTGATGATCTGTTTCTGTGTATGGCGGAGGGGCTGTTTTTTGGGGGTGGGTTTTGAGGGTTGATGATCTGTTTCTGTGTGCGGCGCAGGGGCTGGTTTTTGGGGGTGGGGTTTGAGGGTTGATGATCTGTTTCTGTGTACGGCGGAGGGGCTGTTTTTTCGGGGTGGGGTTTGAGTGTTGATGATCTGTTTCTGTGTGCGGCGGAGGGGCTGTTTTTTGGTGGTAGTGTTAGAGGGTTGGTGATCTGTTTCTGTGTACGGCGGAAGGTCTGTTTTTTGGGGGTGTGGTTTCAGGGTTGGTGATCTGTTTCTGTGTACGGCAGAGGGACTGTATTTTGGGGGTGGGGTTTGAGGGTTGATGATCTGTTTCTGTGTACGGCGGAGCGGCTGTTTTTTGGGGGTGTGGTTTGAGGGTTGATGATTTGTTAGTTTCTGTGTACGGCGGAAGGGCTGTTTTTTGGGGGTGGGTTTTGAGGGTTTATGATCTGTTAGTTTCTGTGTACGGCAGAGGGGTTGTTTTTTCGGGGTGGGGTTTGAGTGTTGATGATCTGTTTCTGTGTACGGCGGAGGGGCTGTTTTTTCTGGGTGGGGTTTGAGTGTTGATGATCTGTTTCTGTGTGCGGTGGAGAGCCTGTTTTTTGGGGGTGGGGTTTGTGGGTTGATGATCTGTTTCTGTGTGAGGCGGAGGGGGTGTTTTTTGGGGGTGGGTTTTGAGGGTTGATGATCTGTTTATGTGTACGGCGGAGGTGCTGTTTTTTGTGGGTGTGGTTTGAGTGTTGATGATCTGTTTCTGTGTACGGCGGAGGGGCTGTTTTTTCGGGGTGGGGTTTGAGGGTTGATGATCTGTTTCTGTGTGCGGCGGAGGGGCTGTTTTTTGGGGGTGGTGTTTGAGGGTTGATGATCTGTTTATGTGTACGGCGGAGGTCCTGTTTTTTGGGGGTGGGGTTTGAGGGTTAATGATCTGTTTCTGTGTACGGCGGAGGGGCTGTTTTTTGGGGGTGGGGTTTGAGGGTTGATGATCTGTTTCTGTGTGCGGCGGAGGGGCTGTTTTTTAGGGGTGGGGTTTGAGGGTTGATGATCTGTTTCTGTGTGCGGCGGAGGGGCTGTTTTTTGGGGGTGGTGTTTGAGGGTTGATGATCTGTTTCTGTGTGAGGCGGAGTGGCTGTTTTTTGGGGGTGGTGTGAGAGGGTTGGTGATCTGTTTCTGTGTATGGCGGAGGGGCTGTTTTTTGGGTGTGGGTTTTGAGGGTTGATGATCTGTTTCTGTGTGCGGCGCAGGGGCTGGTTTTTGGGGGTGGGGTTTGAGGGTTGATGATCTGTTTCTGTGTACGGCGGAGGGGCTGTTTTTTCGGGGTGGGGTTTGAGTGTTGATGATCTGTTTCTGTGTGCGGCGGAGGGGCTGTTTTTTGGTGGTGGTGTTAGAGGGTTGGTGATCTGTTTCTGTGTACGGCGGAAGGTCTGTTTTTTGGGGGTGGGGTTTCAGGGTTGGTGATCTGTTTCTGTGTACGGCAGAGGGACTGTATTTTGGGGGTGGGGTTTGAGGGTTGATGATCTGTTTCTGTGTACGGCGGAGCGGCTGTTTTTTGGGGGTGTGGTTTGAGGGTTGATGATTTGTTAGTTTCTGTGTACGGCAGAGGGGTTGTTTTTTCGGGGTGGGGTTTGAGTGTTGATGATCTGTTTCTGTGTACGGCGGAGGGGCTGTTTTTTCTGGGTGGGGTTTGAGTGTTGATGATCTGTTTCTGTGTGCGGTGGAGAGCCTGTTTTTTGGGGGTGGGGTTTGTGGGTTGATGATCTGTTTCTGTGTGAGGCGGAGGGGGTGTTTTTTGGGGGTGGGTTTTGAGGGTTGATGATCTGTTTATGTGTAGGGCGGAGGTGCTGTTTTTTGTGGGTGTGGTTTGAGTGTTGATGATCTGTTTCTGTGTACGGCGGAGGGGCTGTTTTTTCGGGGTGGGGTTTGAGGGTTGATGATCTGTTTCTGTGTGCGGCGGAGGGGCTGTTTTTTGGGGGTGGTGTTTGAGGGTTGATGATCTGTTTCTGTGTGCGGCGGAGGGGCTGTTTTTTGGGGGTGGGGTTTGAGGGTTGATGATCTGTTTCTATGTGCGGCGGAGGGGCTGTTTTTTGGGGGTGGGGTTTGAGGGTTGATGATCTGTTTCTGTGTGCGGCGGAGGGGCTGTTTTTTGGGGGAGGGGTTTGAGGGTTGATGATCTGTTTCTGTCTACGGCGGAAGGGCTGTTTTTTGGGGGTGGTGTTTGAGGGTTGATGATCTGTTTCTGTGTGCGGCGGAGGGGCTGTTTTTTGGGGGCGGGGTTTGAGGGTTGATGATCTGTTTCTGTGTACGTCGTAGGGGCTGTTTTTTGGGGGTGGGGTTTGTGGGTTGATGATCTGTTTCTGTGTGCGGCGGAGGGGCTGTTTTTTTGGGGGAAGGGTTTGAGGGTTGATGATCTGTTTCTGTGTGTGGCGGAGGGGCTGTTTTTTGGGGGTGGTGTTTGAGGGTTGATGATCTGTTTATGTGTACGGCGGAGGTCCTGTTTTTTGGGGGTGGGGTTTGAGGGTTAATGATCTGTTTCTGTGTACGGCGGAGGGGCTGTTTTTTGGGGGTGGGGTTTGAGGGTTGATGATCTGTTTCTGTGTGCGGCGGAGGGGCTGTTTTTTAGGGGTGGGGTTTGAGGGTTGATGATCTGTTTCTGTGTGCGGCGGAGGGGCTGTTTTTTGGGGGTGGGGTTTCAGGGTTGGTGATCTGTTTCTGTGTACGGCAGAGGGACTGTATTTTGGGGGTGGGGTTTGAGGGTTGATGATCTGTTTCTGTGTACGGTTGAGCGGCTGTTTTTTGGGGGTGTGGTTTGAGGGTTGATGATTTGTTAGTTTCTGTGTACGGCAGAGGGGTTGTTTTTTCGGGGTGGGGTTTGAGTGTTGATGATCTGTTTCTGTGTACGGCGGAGGGGCTGTTTTTTCTGGGTGGGGTTTGAGTGTTGATGATCTGTTTCTGTGTGCGGTGGAGAGCCTGTTTTTTGGGGGTGGGGTTTGTGGGTTGATGATCTGTTTCTGTGTGAGGCGGAGGGGGTGTTTTTTGGGGGTGGGTTTTGAGGGTTGATGATCTGTTTATGTGTAGGGCGGAGGTGCTGTTTTTTGTGGGTGTGGTTTGAGTGTTGATGATCTGTTTCTGTGTACGGCGGAGGGGCTGTTTTTTCGGGGTGGGGTTTGAGGGTTGATGATCTGTTTCTGTGTGCGGCGGAGGGGCTGTTTTTTGGGGGTGGTGTTTGAGGGTTGATGATCTGTTTCTGTGTGCGGCGGAGGGGCTGTTTTTTGGGGGTGGGGTTTGAGGGTTGATGATCTGTTTCTATGTGCGGCGGAGGGGCTGTTTTTTGGGGGTGGGGTTTGAGGGTTGATGATCTGTTTCTGTGTGCGGCGGAGGGGCTGTTTTTTGGGGGAGGGGTTTGAGGGTTGATGATCTGTTTCTGTCTACGGCGGAAGGGCTGTTTTTTGGGGGTGGTGTTTGAGGGTTGATGATCTGTTTCTGTGTGCGGCGGAGGGGCTGTTTTTTGGGGGCGGGGTTTGAGGGTTGATGATCTGTTTCTGTGTACGTCGTAGGGGCTGTTTTTTGGGGGTGGGGTTTGTGGGTTGATGATCTGTTTCTGTGTGCGGCGGAGGGGCTGTTTTTTTGGGGGAAGGGTTTGAGGGTTGATGATCTGTTTCTGTGTGTGGCGGAGGGGCTGTTTTTTGGGGGAGGGGTTTGAGGGTTGATGATCTGTTTCTGTGTACGGCGTAGGGGCTGTTTTTTGGGGGTGGGGTTTGAGGGTTGATGATCTGTTTCTGTGTGCGGCGGAGCGGCTGTTTTTTGGTGGTGTGGTTTGAGGGTTGATGATCTGGTTCTGTGTGCGGCGGAGGGGCTGTTTTTTGCGGGTGGGGTTTGAGGGTTGATGATCTGTTTCTGTGTGCGGCGGAGCGGCTGTTTTTTGGGGGTGGGGTTTGTGGGTTGACGATCTGTTTCTCAGTGCGGCGGAGGGGCTGTTTTTTGAGGGGTGGGTTTTTAAGGTTGATGATCTGTTTCTGTGTGAGGCGGAGGGGCTGTTTTTTGGGGGTGTGGTTTGAGGGTTGATGATCTGTTTCTGTGTACGGCGGAGTGGCTGTTCTTTGGGGGTGGGGTTTGAGGGTTGATGATCTGTTTCAGTGTGCGGCGGAGGGGCTGTTTTTTGGGGGAGGGGTTTGAGGGTTGATGATCTGTTTCTGTGTGCGGCGGAGGGGCTGTTTTTTGGGGGTGGGGTTTGAGTGTTGATGATCTGTTTCTGTGTGTGGCGGAGGGGCTGTTTTTTGGGGGTGGGGTATGAGGGTTGATGATCTGTTTCTCTGTACGGCGGAAGGGCTGTTTTTTGGGGGTCGGGTTTGAGGGTTGGTGATCTGTTTCCGTGTACGGCGGAGGGGCTGTTTTTGGAGGTGGGGTTTGAGGGTTGATGATCTGTTTCTATGTGCGGCGGAGGGGCTGTTTTTTGGGGGTGGGGTTTGAGGGTTGATGATCTGTTAGTTTCTCAGCGCGGCGGAGGGGCTGTTTTTTGGTGGTGGGGTTTGAGGGTTGATCTGTTTCTGTGTACGGCGGAGGGGCTGTTTTTTGGGGTTGGGGTTTGAAGGTTGATGATCTGTTTCTGTGTACGGCGGAGGGGCTGTTTTTTGGGGGAGGGGTTTGAGGGTTGATGACCTGTTTCTGTGTGCGGCGGATGGGCTGTTTTTTGGGGGTGGGGTTTGAGGGTTGATGATCTGGTTCTGTGTGCGGCGGAGGGGCTGTTTTTTGGGGGTGGGGTTTGAGGGTTGATGATCTGTTTCTGTGTGCGGCGCAGGGGTTGTTTTTTGGGGGTGGGGTTTGAGGGTTGATGATCTGTTTCTGTGTGAGGCGGAGAGGCTGTTTTTTGGGGGTGGGGTTTGTGGGTTGATGATCTGTTTCTGTGTGAGGCGGAGAGGCTGTTTTTTGGGGGTGGGGTTTGAGGGTTGATGATCTGTTTCTGTGTACTGCGCAGGGGCTGTTTTTTCGGGGTGTGGTTAGAGTGTTGATGATCTGTTTCTGTGTGAGGCGAAGGGGCTGTTTTTTGGGGGTGGTGTTTGAGGGTTGATGATCTGTTTCTGTGTGCGGCGGAGGGGCTGTTTTTTGGGGGTGGGGTTTGAGGGTTGATGATCTGTTTCTATGTGCGGCGGAGGGGCTGTTTTTTGGGGGTGGGGTTTGAGGGTTGATGATCTGTTTCTGTGTGCGGCGGAGGGGCTGTTTTTTGGGGGAGGGGTTTGAGGGTTGATGATCTGTTGCTGTGTACGGCGGAAGGGCTGTTTTTTGGGGGTGGTGTTTGAGGGTTGATGATCTGTTTCTGTGTGCGGCGGAGGGGCTGTTTTTTGGGGGCGGGGTTTGAGGGTTGATGATCTGTTTCTGTGTACGGCGTAGGGGCTGTTTTTTGGGGGTGGGGTTTGAGGGTTGATGATCTGTTTCTGTGTGCGGCGGATGGGCTGTTTTTTTGTGGGAAGGGTTTGAGGGTTGATGATCTGTTTCTGTGTGTGGCGGAGGGGCTGTTTTTTGGGGGAGGGGTTTGAGGGTTGATGATCTGTTTCTGTGTACTGCGTAGGGGCTGTTTTTTGGGGGTGGGGTTTGAGGGTTGATGATCTGTTTCTGTGTGCGGCGGAGCGGCTGTTTTTTCGGGGTGGGGTTAGAGTGTTGATGATCTGTTTCTGTGTGAGGCGAAGGGACTGTTTTTTGGGGGTGGTGTTTGAGGGTTGATGATCTGTTTCTGTGTGCGGCGGAGCGGCTGTTTTTTGGGGGTGGGGTTTGAGGGTTGATGATCTGTTTCTATGTGCGGCGGAGGGGCTGTTTTTTGGGGGTGGGGTTTGAGGGTTGATGATCTGTTTCTGTGTGCGGCGGAGGGGCTGTTTTTTGGGGGAGGGTTTGAGGGTTGGTGATCTGTTTCCGTGTACGGCGGAGGGGCTGTTTTTGGAGGTGGGGTTTGAGGGTTGATGATCTGTTTCTATGTGCGGCGGAGGGGCTGTTTTTTCGGGGTGGGGTTTGAGGGTTGATGATCTGTTAGTTTCTGTGTACGGCGGAGTGGCAGTTTTTTGGGGGTGGGGTTTGAGGGTTGATGATCTGTTTCTGTGTCCGGCGGATGGGCTGTTTTTTTGGGGGAAGGGTTTGAGGGTTGATGATCTGTTTCTGTGTGTGGCGGAGGGGCTGTTTTTTGGGGGAGGGGTTTGAGGGTTGATGATCTGTTTCTGTGTACGGCGTAGGGGCAGTTTTTTGGGGTGGGGTTTGAGGGTTGATGATCTGTTAGTTTCTGTGTACGGCGGAGTGGCAGTTTTTTGGGGGTGGGGTTTGAGGGTTGATGATCTGTTAGTTTCTCAGCGCGGCGGAGGGGCTGTTTTTTGGGGGTGGGGTTTGAGGGTTGATCTGTTTCTGTGTACGGCGGAGGGGCTGTTTTTTGGGGTTGGGTTTTGAAGGTTGATGATCTGTTTCTGTGTACGGCGGAGGGGCTGTTTTTTGGGGGAGGGGTTTGAGGGTTGATGACCTGTTTCTGTGTGCGGCGGAGGGGCTGTTTTTTGGGGGTGGGGTTTGAGGGTTGATGATCTGGTTCTGTGTGCGGCGGAGGGGCTGTTTTTTGGGGTGGGGTTTGAGGGTTGATGATCTGTTTCTGTGTGCGGCGCAGGGGTTGTTTTTTGGGGGTGGGGTTTGAGGGTTGATGATCTGTTTCTGTGTACGGCGGAGGGGCTGTTTTTTGGGGGTGGGGTTTGAAGGTTGATGATCTATTTCTGTGTGAGGCGGAGAGGCTGTTTTTTGGGGGTGGGGTTTGTTGGTTCATGATCTGTTTCTGTGTGAGGCGGAGAGGCTGTTTTTTGGGGGTGGGGTTTGTGGGTTGATAATCTGTTTCTGTGTGCGGCGGAGAGGCTGTTTTTTGGGGGTGGGGTTTGTGGGTTGATGATCTGTTTCTGTGTGAGGCGGAGGGGCTGTTTTTTGGGGGTGGGGTTTGAGGGTTGATGATCTGTTTCTGTGTACGGCGGAGTGGCTGTTTTTTGGGGGTGGGATTTGAGGGTTGATGATCTGTTTCTGTGTGCGGCGGAGGGGCTGTTTTTTGGGCGTGGGGTTTGAGTGTTGATGATCTGTTTCTGTGTGTGGCGGAGGGGCTGTTTTTTGGGGGTGGGGTTTGAGGGTTGATGATCTGTTTCTCTGTATGGCGGAAGGGCTGTTTTTTGGGGGTCGGGTTTGAGGGTTGGTAATCTGTTTCCGTGTACGGCGGAGGGGCTGTTTTTGGAGGTGCGGTTTGAGGGTTGATGATCTGTTTCTATGTGCGGCGGAGGGGCTGTTTTTTCGGGGTGGGGTTTGAGGGTTGATGATCTGTTTCTGTGTACGGCGGAGTGGCTGTTTTTTGGGGGTGGGGTTTGAGGGTTGATGATCTCTTAGTTTCTCTGCGCGGCGGAGGGGCTGTTTTTTGGGGGTGGGGTTTGAGGGTTGATCTGTTTCTGTGTACGGCGGAGAGGCTGTTTTTTGGGGTTGGGGTTTGACGGTTGATGATCTGTTTCTGTGTACGGCGGAGGGGCTGTTTTTTGGGGGAGGGGTTTGAGGGTTGATGACCTGTTTCTGTGTGCGGCGGAGGGGCTGTTTTTTGGGGGTGGGTTGGAGGGTTGATGATCTGGTTCTGTGTGGGGCGGAGGGGCTGTTTTTTGGGGGTGGGGTTTGAGGGTTGCTGATCTGTTTCTGTGTGCTGCGCAGGGGTTGTTTTTTGGGGGTGGGGTTTGAGGGCTGATGATCTGTTTCTGTGTACGGCGGAGGGGCTGTTTTTTGGGTGTGAGGTTTGAGGGTTGATGATCTGTTTCTGTGTGAGGCGGAGGGGCTGTTTTTTCGGGGTGTGGTTTGAGGGTTGATGATCTGTTTCTGTGTATGGCGGAGGGGCTATTTTTTGGGGGTGGGATTTGAGGGTTGATGATCTGTTTCTGTGTGCGGCGGAGCGGCTATTTTTTGGGGGTGGGGTTTGTGGGTTGACGATCTGTTTCTCTGTGTGGCGGAGTGGCAGGTTTTTGGGGGTGGGGTTTGAGGGTTGATGATCTGTTTCTGTGTGCGTCGGAGGGGCTGTTTTTTGGGGGTGGGGTTTGAGGGTTGATATTCTGTTAGATTCTCTGCGCGGCGGAGGGGCTGTATTTTGGGGGTCGCGTTTGAGGGCCGATGATTTGTTTCTGTGTACGGCGGAGGGGTTGATTTTTGGGGGTGGTGTTTGAGGGTTGATGATCTGTTAGTTTCTGTGTACGGCGGAGGGGCTGTTTTTTGGGGGTGGGGTTTGAGGGTTGATGATCTGTTTCTGTGTACGGCGGAGGGGCTGTTTTTTGGGTTTGGGGTTTGAGGGTTGATGATCTGTTTCTGTGTACAGCGGAGGGGCTGTTTTTTGGTGGTGGGGTTTTGGGGTTGATGATCTGTTAGTTTCTGTGTACGGCGGAGGGGCTGTTTTTTGGGGGTGGGGTTTGAGGGTTCATGATCTGTTTCTGTGTACGGCGGAGGGGCTGTTTTTTGGGGGTGGGGTTTGAGGGTTGATGATCTTTTTCTGTGTACGGCGGAGGGGCTGTTTTTTGGGTTTGGGGTTTGAGGGTTGATGATCTGTTTCTGTGTACAGCGGAGGGGCTGTTTTTTGGTGGTGGGGTTTTGGGGTTGATGATCTGTTAGTTTCTGTGTACGGCGGAGGGGCAGTTTTTTGGGGGTGGGGTTTGAGGGTTGATGATCTGTTTCTGTGTACGGCGGAGGGGCTGTTTTTTAGGGGTGGGGTTTGAGGGTTGATGATCTGTTTCTGTGTACGGCGGAGGGGCTGTTTTTTGGGGGTGGGGTTTGAGGGTTGATGATCTGGTTTTGTGTGCGGCGGAGGGGCTGTTTTTTGGGGTGGGGTTTGAGTGTTGATGATCTGTTTCTGTGTACGGCGGAGGGGCTGTTTTTTGGGGGTGGGGTTTGAGTGTTGATGATCTGTTTCTGTATACGGCGAAGGGGCTGTTTTTTGGGGGTGGGGTTTGAGGGTTGATGATCTGGTTTTGTGTGCGGCGGAGGGGGTGTTTTTTGGGGTGGGGTTTGAGTGTTGATGATCTGTTTCTGTGTGCGGCGGAGCTGCTGTTTTTTGGTGGTGGGGTTTGAGGGTTGATGATCTGTTTCTGTGTACGGCGGAGGGGCTGTATTTTAGGGGTGGGGTTTGAGGGTTGATGATCTGTTTCTGTGTACGGCGGAGGGGCTGTTTTTTGGGGGTGGGGTTTGAGTGTTGATGATCTTTTTCTGTGTGCGGCGGAGGGGCTGTTTTTTGGGGGTGGGGTTTGAGGGTTGATGATCTGTTTCTGTGTGAGGCGGAGAGGCTGTTTTTTGGGGGTGGGGTTTGAGGGTTGGTGATCTGTTTCCGTGTACGGCGGAGGGGCTGTTTTTGGGGGTAGGGTTTGAGGGTTGATGATCTTTTTCTCTGTACGGCGGAGGGGCTGTTTTTTGGGGGTGGGGTTTGAGGGTTGATGATCTGTTTCTGAGTACGGCGGAGGGGCTGTTTTTGGGGGTGTGGTTTGAGTGCTGATGATCTGTTTCTGTGTGCGGCGGAGGGGCTGTTTTTTGGGGGTGGGGTTTGAGGGTTGCTGATCTGTTTCTGTGTGCGGCGGTGGGGCTGTTTTTTGGGGGTGGTGTTAGAGGGTTGGTGATCTGTTTCTGTGTACGGCGGAAGGTCTGTTTTTTGGGGGTGGGGTTTGAGGCTTGGTGAGCTGTTTCTGTGTACGGCGGAGGGGCTGTTTTTTGGGGGTGGGGTTTGAGGGTTGATGATCTGTTTCTGTGTACGGCGGAGCGGCTGTTTTTTGGGGGTGTGGTTTGAGGGTTGATGATTTGTTAGTTTCTGTGTACCGCGGAGGGGCTGTTTTTTGGGGGTGGGTTTTGAGGGTTTATGATCTGTTAGTTTCTGTGTACGGCGGAGGGGCTGTTTTTTCGGGGTGGGGTTTGAGTGTTGATTATCTGTTTCTGTGTACGGCGGAGGGGCTGTTTTTTTGGGGTGGGGTTTGAGTGTTGATGATCTGTTTCTGTGTGAGGCGGAGGGGGTGTTTTTTGGGGGTGGGTTTTGAGGGTTGATGATCTGTTTATGTGTACGGCGGAGGTGCTGTTTTTTGTGGGTGGGGTTTGTGTGTTGATGATCTGTTTCTGTGTACGGCGGAAGGGCTGTTTTTTCGGGGTGGGGTTTGAGGGTTGATGATCTGTTTCTGTGCACGGCGGAGGGGCTGTTTTTTGGGGGTGGGGTTTGAGGGTTGATGATCTGTTTCTGTGTCCGGCGGAGGTGCTGTTTTTTGGGGGTGGGGTTTGAGGGTTGATGATCTGTTAGTTTCTGTGTACGGCGGAGTGGCTGTTTTTTGGGGGTTGGGTTTGTGGGTTGACGATCTGTTTCTCAGTGCGGCGGAGGGGCTGTTTTTTGGGGGTGGGTTTTTAAGGTTGATAATCTGTTTCTGTGTGAGGCGGAGGGGCTGTTTTTTGGGGGTGTGGTTTGAGGGTTGATGATCTGTTTCTGTGTACGGCGGAGTGGCTGTTCTTTGGGGGTGGGGTTTGAGGGTTGATGATCTGTTTCAGTGTGCGGCGGAGGGGCTGTTTTTTGGAGGAGGGGTTTGAGGGTTGATGATCTGTTTCTGTGTGCGGCGGAGGGGCTGTTTTTTGGGGGTGGGGTTTGAGTGTTGATGATCTGTTTCTGTGTGTGGCGGAGGGGCTGTTTTTTGGGGGTGGGGTATGAGGGTTGATGATCTGTTTCTCTGTACGGCGGAAGGGCTGTTTTTTGGGGGTCGGGTTTGAGGGTTGGTGATCTGTTTCCGTGTACGGCGGAGGGGCTGTTTTTGGAGGTGGGGTTTGAGGGTTGATGATCTGTTTCTATGTGCGGCGGAGGGACTGTTTTTTCGGGGTGGGGTTTGAGGGTTGATGATCTATTAGTTTCTGTGTACGGCGGAGTGGCAGTTTTTTGGGGGTGGGGTTTGAGGGTTGATGATCTGTTAGTTTCTCAGCGCGGCGGAGGGGCTGTTTTTTGGGGGTGGGGTTTGAGGGTTGATCTGTTTCTGTGTACGGCGGAGGGGCTGTTTTTTGGGGTTGGGGTTTGAAGGTTGATGATCTGTTTCTGTGTACGGCGGAGGGGCTGTTTTTTGGGGGAGGGGTTTGAGGGTTGATGACCTGTTTCTGTGTGCGGCGGAGGGGCTGTTTTTTGGGGGTGGGGTTTGAGGGTTGATGATCTGGTTCTGTGTGCGGCGGAGGGGCTGTTTTTTGGGGGTGGGGTTTGAGGGTTGATGATCTGTTTCTGTGTACGGCGGAAGGGCTGTTTTTTGGGGGTGGGGTTTGAGGGTTGATGATCTGTTTCTGTGTACGGCGGAGGGGCTGTTTTTTAGGGGTGGGGTTTGAGGGTTGATGATCTGTTTCTGTGTACGGCGGAGGGGCTGTTTTTTGGGGGTGGGGTTTGAGGGTTGATGATCTGGTTTTGTGTGCGGCGGAGGGGCTGTTTTTTGGGGTGGGGTTTGAGTGTTGATGATCTGTTTCTGTGTACGGCGGAGGGGCTGTTTTTTGGGGGTGGGGTTTGAGTGTTGATGATCTGTTTCTGTATACGGCGAAGGGGCTGTTTTTTGGGGGTGGGGTTTGAGGGTTGATGATCTGGTTTTGTGTGCGGCGGAGGGGGTGTTTTTTGGGGTGGGGTTTGAGTGTTGATGATCTGTTTCTGTGTGCGGCGGAGCTGCTGTTTTTTGGTGGTGGGGTTTGAGGGTTGATGATCTGTTTCTGTGTACGGCGGAGGGGCTGTATTTTAGGGGTGGGGTTTGAGGGTTGATGATCTGTTTCTGTGTACGGCGGAGGGGCTGTTTTTTGGGGGTGGGGTTTGAGTGTTGATGATCTTTTTCTGTGTGCGGCGGAGGGGCTGTTTTTTGGGGGTGGGGTTTGAGGGTTGATGATCTGTTTCTGTGTGAGGCGGAGAGGCTGTTTTTTGGGGGTGGGGTTTGAGGGTTGGTGATCTGTTTCCGTGTACGGCGGAGGGGCTGTTTTTGGGGGTAGGGTTTGAGGGTTGATGATCTTTTTCTCTGTACGGCGGAGGGGCTGTTTTTTGGGGGTGGGGTTTGAGGGTTGATGATCTGTTTCTGAGTACGGCGGAGGGGCTGTTTTTGGGGGTGTGGTTTGAGTGCTGATGATCTGTTTCTGTGTGCGGCGGAGGGGCTGTTTTTTGGGGGTGGGGTTTGAGGGTTGCTGATCTGTTTCTGTGTGCGGCGGTGGGGCTGTTTTTTGGGGGTGGTGTTAGAGGGTTGGTGATCTGTTTCTGTGTACGGCGGAAGGTCTGTTTTTTGGGGGTGGGGTTTGAGGCTTGGTGAGCTGTTTCTGTGTACGGCGGAGGGGCTGTTTTTTGGGGGTGGGGTTTGAGGGTTGATGATCTGTTTCTGTGTACGGCGGAGCGGCTGTTTTTTGGGGGTGTGGTTTGAGGGTTGATGATTTGTTAGTTTCTGTGTACCGCGGAGGGGCTGTTTTTTGGGGGTGGGTTTTGAGGGTTTATGATCTGTTAGTTTCTGTGTACGGCGGAGGGGCTGTTTTTTCGGGGTGGGGTTTGAGTGTTGATTATCTGTTTCTGTGTACGGCGGAGGGGCTGTTTTTTTGGGGTGGGGTTTGAGTGTTGATGATCTGTTTCTGTGTGAGGCGGAGGGGGTGTTTTTTGGGGGTGGGTTTTGAGGGTTGATGATCTGTTTATGTGTACGGCGGAGGTGCTGTTTTTTGTGGGTGGGGTTTGTGTGTTGATGATCTGTTTCTGTGTACGGCGGAAGGGCTGTTTTTTCGGGGTGGGGTTTGAGGGTTGATGATCTGTTGATGTGCACGGCGGAGGTGCTGTTTTTTGGCGGTGGGGTTTGAGGGTTGATGATCTGTTTCTGTGCACGGCGGAGGGGCTGTTTTTTGGGGGTGGGGTTTGAGGGTTGATGATCTGTTTCTGTGTCCGGCGGAGGTGCTGTTTTTTGGGGGTGGGGTTTGAGGGTTGATGATCTGTTAGTTTCTGTGTACGGCGGAGTGGCTGTTTTTTGGGGGTTGGGTTTGTGGGTTGACGATCTGTTTCTCAGTGCGGCGGAGGGGCTGTTTTTTGGGGGTGGGTTTTTAAGGTTGATAATCTGTTTCTGTGTGAGGCGGAGGGGCTGTTTTTTGGGGGTGTGGTTTGAGGGTTGATGATCTGTTTCTGTGTACGGCGGAGTGGCTGTTCTTTGGGGGTGGGGTTTGAGGGTTGATGATCTGTTTCAGTGTGCGGCGGAGGGGCTGTTTTTTGGAGGAGGGGTTTGAGGGTTGATGATCTGTTTCTGTGTGCGGCGGAGGGGCTGTTTTTTGGGGGTGGGGTTTGAGTGTTGATGATCTGTTTCTGTGTGTGGCGGAGGGGCTGTTTTTTGGGGGTGGGGTATGAGGGTTGATGATCTGTTTCTCTGTACGGCGGAAGGGCTGTTTTTTGGGGGTCGGGTTTGAGGGTTGGTGATCTGTTTCCGTGTACGGCGGAGGGGCTGTTTTTGGAGGTGGGGTTTGAGGGTTGATGATCTGTTTCTATGTGCGGCGGAGGGACTGTTTTTTCGGGGTGGGGTTTGAGGGTTGATGATCTATTAGTTTCTGTGTACGGCGGAGTGGCAGTTTTTTGGGGGTGGGGTTTGAGGGTTGATGATCTGTTAGTTTCTCAGAGCGGCGGAGGGGCTGTTTTTTGGGGGTGGGGTTTGAGGGTTGATCTGTTTCTGTGTACGGCGGAGGGGCTGTTTTTTGGGGTTGGGGTTTGAAGGTTGATGATCTGTTTCTGTGTACGGCGGAGGGGCTGTTTTTTGGGGGAGGGGTTTGAGGGTTGATGACCTGTTTCTGTGTGCGGCGGAGGGGCTGTTTTTTGGGGGTGGGGTTTGAGGGTTGATGATCTGGTTCTGTGTGCGGCGGAGGGGCTGTTTTTTGGGGGTGGGGTTTGAGGGTTGATGATCTGTTTCTGTGTGCGGCGCAGGGGTTGTTTTTTGGGGGTGGGGTTTGAGGGTTGATGATCTGTTTCTGTGTACGGCGGAGGGGCTGTTTTTTGGGGGTGGGGTTTGAGGGTTGATGATCTATTTCTGTGTGAGGCGGAGAGGCTGTTTTTTGGGGGTGGGGTTTGAGGGTTGATGATCTGTTTCTGTGTACGGCGCAGGGGCTGTTTTTTCGGGGTGTGGTTAGAGTGTTGATGATCTGTTTCTGTGTGAGGCGAAGGGGCTGTTTTTTGGGGGTGGTGTTTGAGGGTTGATGATCTGTTTCTGTGTGCGGCGGAGGGGCTGTTTTTTGGGGGTGGGGTTTGAGGGTTGATGATCTGTTTCTAGGTGCGGCGGAGGGGCTGTTTTTTGGGGGTGGGGTTTGAGGGTTGATGATCTGTTTCTGTGTGCGGCGGAGGGGCTGTTTTTTGGGGGAGGGGTTTGAGGGTTGATGATCTGTTTCTGTGTACGGCGGAAGGGCTGTTTTTTGGGGGTGGTGTTTGAGGGTTGATGATCTGTTTCTGTGTGCGGCGGAGGGGCTGTTTTTTGGGTGCGGGGTTTGAGGGTTGATGATCTGTTTCTGTGTACGGCGTAGGGGCTGTTTTTTGGGGGTGGGGTTTGAGGGTTGATGATCTGTTTCTGTGTGCGGCGGATGGGCTGTTTTTTTGTGGGAAGGGTTTGAGGGTTGATGATCTGTTTCTGTGTGTGGCGGAGGGGCTGTTTTTTGGGGGAGGGGTTTGAGGGTTGATGATCTGTTTCTGTGTACGGCGTAGGGGCTGTTTTTTGGGGGTGGGGTTTGAGGGTTGATGATCTGTTTCTGTGTGCGGCGGAGCGGCTGTTTTTTCGGGGTGGGGTTAGAGTGTTGATGATCTGTTTCTGTGTGAGGCGAAGGGACTGTTTTTTGGGGGTGGTGTTTGAGGGTTGATGATCTGTTTCTGTGTGCGGCGGAGGGGCTGTTTTTTGGGGGTGGGGTTTGAGGGTTGATGATCTGTTTCTATGTGCGGCGGAGTGGCAGTTTTTTGGGGGTGGGGTTTGAGGGTTGATGATCTGTTAGTTTCTCAGCGCGGCGGAGGGGCTGTTTTTTGGGGGTGGGGTTTGAGGGTTGATCTGTTTCTGTGTACGGCGGAGGAGCTGTTTTTTGGGGTTGGGGTTTGAAGGTTGATGATCTGTTTCTGTGTACGGCGGAGGGGCTGTTTTTTGGGGGAGGGGTTTGAGGGTTGATGACCTGTTTCTGTGTGCGGCGGAGGGGCTGTTTTTTGGGGGTGGGGTTTGAGGGTTGATGATCTGGTTCTGTGTGCGGCGGAGGGGCTGTTTTTTGGGGGTGGGGTTTGAGGGTTGATGATCTGTTTCTGTGTGCGGCGCAGGGGTTGTTTTTTGGGGGTGGGGTTTGAGGGTTGATGATCTGTTTCTGTGTACGGCGGAGGGGCTGTTTTTTGGGGGTGGGGTTTGAGGGTTGATGATCTGTTTCTATGTGCGGCGGAGGGGCTGTTTTTTGGGGGTGGGGTTTGAGGGTTGATGATCTGTTTCTGTGTGCGTCGGAGGGGCTGTTTTTTGGGGGAGGGGTTTGAGGGTTGATGATCTGTTTCTGTGTACGGCGGAAGGGCTGTTTTTTGGGGGTGGTGTTTGAGGGTTGATGATCTGTTTCTGTGTGCGGCGGAGGGGCTGCTTTTTGGGGGCGGGGTTTGAGGGTTGATGATCTGTTTCTGTGTACGGCGTAGGGGCTGTTTTTTGGGGGTGGGGTTTGAGGGTTGATGATCTGTTTCTGTGTGCGGCGGAGCGGCTGTTTTTTCGGGGTGGGGTTAGAGTGTTGATCTGTTTCTGTGTGAGGCGAAGGGACTGTTTTTTGGGGGTGGTGTTTGAGGGTTGATGATCTGTTTCTGTGTGCGGCGGAGGGGCTGTTTTTTGGGGGTGGGGTTTGAGGGTTGATGATCTGATTCTGTGTAGGGCGGAGGGGCTGTTTTTTGGGGGTGGGGTTTGAAGGTTGATGATCTATTTCTGTGTGAGGCGGAGAGGCTGTTTTTTGGGGGTGGGGTTTGTTGGTTCATGATCTGTTTCTGTGTGAGGCGGAGAGGCTGTTTTTTGGGGGTGGGGTTTGTGGGTTGATAATCTGTTTCTGTGTGCGGCGGAGAGGCTGTTTTTTGGGGGTGGGGTTTGTGGGTTGATGATCTGTTTCTGTGTGAGGCGGAGGGGCTGTTTTTTGGGGGTGGGGTTTGAGGGTTGATGATCTGTTTCTGTGTACGGCGGAGTGGCTGTTTTTTGAGGGTGGTATTTGAGGGTTGATGATCTGTTTCTGTGTGCGGCGGAGGGGCTGTTTTTTGGGCGTGGGGTTTGAGTGTTGATGATCTGTTTCTGTGTGTGGCGGAGGGGCTGTTTTTTGGGGGTGGGGTTTGAGGGTTCATGATCTGTTTCTCTGTATGGCGGAAGGGCTGTTTTTTGGGGGTCGGGTTTGAGGGTTGGTAATCTGTTTCCGTGTACGGCGGAGGAGCTGTTTTTGGAGGTGGGGTTTGAGGGTTGATGATCTGTTTCTATGTGCGGCGGAGGGGCTGTTTTTTCGGGGTGGGGTTTGAGGGTTGATGATCTGTTAGTTTCTGTGTACGGCGGAGTGGCTGTTTTTTGGGGGTGGGGTTTGAGGGTTGATGATCTCTTAGTTTCTCTGCGCGGCGGAGGGGCTGTTTTTTGGGGGTGGGGTTTGAGGTTTGATGATCTGTTTCTGTGTACGGCGTAGGGCTGTTTTTTGGGGGTGGTGTTTGAGGGTTGATGTTCTGTTTATGTGTACGGCGGAGAGGCTGTTTTATCGGGGATGGGTTTGAGTGTTGATGATCTGTTTCTGTGTACGGCGGAGGGGCTGTTTTTTGGGGGTGGTGTTTGAGGGTTGATGATTTGTTTATGTGTACGGCGGAGGGGCTGTTTTTTGGGGGTGGTGTTAGAGGGTTGGTGATCTCTTTCTGTGTACGGCGGAAGGGCTGTTTTTTGGGGGTGGGGTTTGAGGGTTGATGATCTGTTTCAGTGTGAGGCGGAGGGGCTGTTTTTTGGGGGTGGTGTTTGAGGGTTGATGATCTGTTTCTGTGTACGCCGGAGGGGCTGTTTTTTGGGGGTTGGGTTTGAGGGTTGATGATCTGTTTCTGTGTACGGCGGAGTGGCTGTTTTTTGGGGGTGGGGTTTGAGGGTTGATGATCTGTTTCTGTGTGCGGCGGAGGGGCTGTTTTTTGGGGGTTGGGTTTGAGGGTTGATGATCTGTTTCTGTGTGCGGCGGAGGGGCTGTTTTTTGGGTGCGGGGTTTGAGTGTTGATGATCTGTTTCTGTGTGTGGCGGAGGGGCTGTTTTTTGGGGGTGGGGTTTGAGGGTTGATGATCTGTTTCTGTGTACCGCGGAAGGGCTGTTTTTTGGGGGTCGGGTTTGAGGGTTGGTGATCTGTTTCCGTGTACGGCGGAGGGGCTGTTTTTGGGGGTGGGGTTTGAGGGTTGATGATCTTTTTCTGTGTACGGCGGAGGGGCTGTTTTTTGGGGGTGGGTTTTGAGGGTTGGTGATCTGTTAGTTTCTGTGTGCGGTGGAGGGGCTGTTTTTTGGGGGTGGGGTTTGAGGGTTGATGATCTGTTTCTGTGTACGGCGGAGGGGCTGTTTTTTGGGGGTGGGATTTGCGGGTTGATGATCTGTTTCTGTGTACGGCGGAGGGGCTGTTCTTGGGGGTGGGGTTTGAGTGCTGATGATCTGTTTCTGTGTGCGGCGGAGGGTCTGTTTTTTGGGGGTGGGGTTTGAGGGTTGGTGATCTGTTTCTGTGTGCGGTGGAGGGGCTGTTTTTTGGGGGTGGTGATCTGTTTCTGTGTACGGCGCAGGGGATGGTTTTTGGGGGTGGGGTTTGAGGGTTGATGATCTGTTTCTGTGTACGGCGGAGGGGCTGTTTTTTCGGGGTGGGGTTTGAGTGTTGATGATCTGTTTCTGTGTGCGGCGGAGCGGCTGTTTTTTGGGAGTGGGGTTTGAGGTTTGATGATTTGTTTCTGTGTACGGCGGAGGGGCTGTTTTTTGGGGGTGGGGTTTGAGGGTAGATGATTTGTTTCTGTGTACGGCGGAGGGGCTGCTTTTCGGGGGTGGGGTTTGAGGGTTGATGATCTGTTAGTTTCTGTGTACGGCGGAGGGGCTGTTTTTTGGGGGTGGGGTTTGAGGGTTGATGATCTGTTTATGTGTACGGCGGAGGGGCAGTTTTTTGGGTTTGGGGTTTGATGGTTGATGATCTGTTTCTGTGTAAGGCGGAAGGGCTGTTTTTTCGGGGTGGGGTTTGAGTGTTGATGATCTGTTTCTGTGTGCGGCGGAGGGGCTGTTTTTTGGGGGTGGGGTTTGAGGGTTGATGATCTGTTTCTGTGTACGGCGGAGGGGCTGTTTTTCGCGGGTGGGGTTTGAGAGTTGATGATCTGTTTCTGTGTGCGGCGGAGGGGCTGTTTTTTTGCGGTGGGGTTTGTGGGTTGATGATCTGTTTCTGTGTGAGGCGGAGAGGCTGTTTTTTGGGGGTGGGGTTTGTGGGTTGATGATCTGTTTCTGTGTGAGGCGGAGTGGCTGTTTTTTGGGGGTGGTGTTTGAGGGTTGATGATCAGTTTCTGTGTACGGCGGAGGGGCTGTTTTTTGGGGGTGGGGTTTGAGGGTTGATGATCTGTTTCTGTCTGCGGCGGAGGGGCTGTTTTTTGGGCGTGGGGTTTGAGAGTTGATGATTTGTTAGTTTCTGTGTACGGCGGAGGGGCTGTTTTTTGGGGGTGGGTTTTGAGGGTTTATGATGTGTTAGTTTCTGTGTACGGCGGAGGGGCTGTTTTTTCGGGGTGAGGTTTGAGTGTTGATGATCTGTTTTTGTGTGCGGCGGAGGGGCTGTTTTTTGGGGGTGCGGTTTGAGGGTTGATGATCTGTTTCTGTGTGCGGCGCAGGGGCTGTTTTTTGGGGGTGGGGTTTGAGGGTTGATGATCTGTTTCTGTGTACCGCGGAAGGGCTGTTTTTTGGGGGTCGGGTTTGAGGGTTGGTGATCTGTTAGTTTCTGTTTGCGGCGGAGGGGCTGCTTTTGGGGGTGGGGTTTGAGGGTTGATGATCTTTTTCTGTGTACGGCGGAGGGTCTGTTTTTTGGGGGTGGGGTTTGAGGGTTGGTGATCTGTTAGTTTCTGTTTGCGGCGGAGGGGCTGTTTTTTGGGGGTGGGGTTTGAGGGTTGATGATCTGTTTCTGTGTATGGCGGAGGGGCTGTTTTTTGGGGGTGGGATTTGAGGGTTGATGATCTGTTTCTGTGTACGGCGGAGGGGCTGTTTTTGGGGGTGGGGTTTGAGTGCTGATGATCTGTTTCTGTGTGCGGCGGAGGGGCTGTTTTTTGGGGGTGGGGTTTGAGGGTTGATGATCTGTTTCTGTGTAATGCGGAGGGGCTGTTTTTTGGTGGTGGGGTTTGAGGGTTGATGATCTGTTTCAGTGTGAGGCGGAGGGGCTGTTTTTTGGGGGTTGGGTTTGAGGGTTGATGATCTGTTTCTGTGTACGGCGGAGTGGCTGTTTTTTGGGGGTGGGGTTTGAGGGTTGATGATCTGTTTCTGTGTGCGGCGGAGGGGCTGTTTTTTGGGGGTTGGGTTTGAGGGTTGATGATCTGTTTCTGTGTGCGGCGGAGGGGCTGTTTTTTGGGCGTGGGGTTTGAGTGTTGATGATCTGTTTCTGTGTGTGGCGGAGGGGCTGTTTTTTGGGGGTGGGGTTTGAGGGTTGATGATCTGTTTCTGTGTACCGCGGAAGGGCTGTTTTTTGGGGGTCGGGTTTGAGGGTTGGTGATCTGTTTCCGTGTACGGCGGAGGGGCTGTTTTTGGGGGTGGGGTTTGAGGGTTGATGATCTTTTTCTGTGTACGGCGGAGGGGCTGTTTTTTGGGGGTGGGTTTTGAGGGTTGGTGATCTGTTAGTTTCTGTGTGCGGTGGAGGGGCTGTTTTTTGGGGGTGGGGTTTGAGGGTTGATGATCTGTTTCTGTGTACGGCGGAGGGGCTGTTTTTTGGGGGTGGGATTTGCGGGTTGATGATCTGTTTCTGTGTACGGCGGAGGGGCTGTTCTTGGGGGTGGGGTTTGAGTGCTGATGATCTGTTTCTGTGTGCGGCGGAGGGTCTGTTTTTTGGGGGTGGGGTTTGAGGGTTGGTGATCTGTTTCTGTGTGCGGTGGAGGGGCTGTTTTTTGGGGGTGGTGATCTGTTTCTGTGTACGGCGGAAGGTCTGTTTTTTGGGGGTGGGGTTTGAGGGTTGGTGATCTGTTACTGTGTACGGCGGAGGGGCTGTTTTTTCGGGGTGTGGTTTGAGGGTTGATGATTTGTTAGTTTCTGTGTACGGCGGAGGGGCTGTTTTTTGGGGGTGGGGTTTGTGGTTTGCTAATCTGTTAGTTTCTGTGTGCGGCGGGGGGGCTGTTTTTTGGGGGTGGTGTTTGAGGGTTGATGATCTGTTTCTGTGTGCGGCGCAGGGGCTGTTTTTTGGGGGTGGGGTTTGAGGGTTGATGATCTGTTTCTGTGTACGGCGGAGGGGCTGTTTTTTGGGGGTGGGTTTTGAGGGTTGATGATCTGTTTCTGTGTGCGGCGCAGGGGATGGTTTTTGGGGGTGGGGTTTGAGGGTTGATGATCTGTTTCTGTGTACGGCGGAGGGGCTGTTTTTTCGGGGTGGGGTTTGAGTGTTGATGATCTGTTTCTGTGTGCGGCGGAGCGGCTGTTTTTTGGGAGTGGGGTTTGAGGTTTGATGATTTGTTTCTGTGTACGGCGGAGGGGCTGTTTTTTGGGGGTGGGGTTTGAGGGCTGGTGATCTGTTTCTGTGTACGGCGGAAGGTCTGTTTTTCGGGGGTGGGGTTTGAGGGTTGGTGATCTGTTTCTGTGTACGGCGGAGGGGCTGTTTTTTGGGGGTTGGGTTTGCGGGTTGATGATCTGTTTCTGTGTACGGCGGAACGGCTGTTTTTTGGGCGTGTGGTTTGAGGGTTGATGATTTGATAGTTTCTGTGTACGGCGGAGGGGCTGTTTTTTGGGGGTGGTTTTGAGGGTTGATGATCTGTTTCTGTGTGCGGCGGAGGGGCTGTTTTTTGGGGGTGTGGTTTGAGGGTTGCTAATCTGTTAGTTTCTGTGTGCGGCGGGGGGGCTGTTTTTGGGGGTGGTGTTTGAGGGTTGATGATCTGTTTCTGTGTACGGAGGAGGGGCTGTTTTTTGGGGGTGGGGTTTGAGGGTTGATGATCTTCTGTGTACGGAGGAGGGGCTGTTTTTTGGGGGTGGGGTTTGAGGGTTGGTGATCTGTTAGTTTCTGTGTGCGGTGGAGGGGCTGTTTTTTGGGGGTGGGGTTTGAGGGTTGATGATCTGTTTCTGTGTACGGCGGAGGGGCTGTTTTTTGGGGGTGGGATTTGAGGGTTGATGATTTGTTTCTGTGTACGGCGGAGGGGCTGTTTTTTGGGGTGGGGTTTGAGGGTTGGTGATCTGTTTCTGTGTGCGGCGGAGGGGCTGTTTTTTGGGGGTGTGTTTGAGGGTTGATGATCTGTTTCTGTGTACGGCGGAGGGGCTGTTTTTTGGGGGTGGGGTTTGAGGGTTGATGATCTGTTTCTGTGTACGGTGGAGTGGCTGTTTTTTGGGGGTGGGGTTTGAGGGTTGATGATCTGTTTCTGTGTGCGGCGGATGGGCTGTTTTTTGGGGGTTGGGTTTGAGGGTTGATGATCTGTTTCTGTGTGCGGCGGAGGGGCTGTTTTTTGGGCGTGGGGTTTGAGTGTTTATGATCTGTTTCTGTGTGTGGCGGAGGGGCTCTTTTTTGGGGGTGGGGTTTGAGGGTTGATGATCTGTTTCTGTGTACCGCGGAAGGGCTGTTTTTTGGGGGTCGGGTTTGAGGGTTGGTGATCTGTTTCCGTGTACGGCGGAGGGGCTGTTGTTGGGCGTGGGGTTTGAGGGTTGATAATCTTTTTCTGTGTACGGCGGAGGGGCTGTTTTTTGGGGGTGGGGTTTGAGGGTTGGTGATCTGTTTCTGTGTGCGGCGCAGGGGCTGTTTTTTGGGGGTGGGGTTTGAGGGTTGATGATCTGTTTCTGTGTACGGCGGAGGGGCTGTTTTTTGGGGGTGGGTTTTGAGTGTTGATGATCTGTTTCTGTGTGTGGCGGAGCGGCTGTTTTTTGGGAGTGGGTTTTGAGGGTAGATGATTTGTTTCTGTGTACGGCGGAGGGGCTGTTTTTCGGGGGTGGGGTTTGAGGGTTGATGATCTGTTAGTTTCTGTGTACGGCGGAGAGGCTGTTTTTTGGGGGTGGGGTTTGAGGGTTGATGATCTGTTTCTGTGTAATGCGGAGGGGCTGTTTTTTGGTGGTGGGGTTTGAGGGTTGATGATCTGTTAGTTTCTGTGTACGGCGGAGGGGCTGTTTTTTGGGGGTGGGTTTTGAGGGTTGATGATCTGTTTCTGTGTACGGCGGAGGGGCTGTTTTTTGGGGGTGAGTTTTGAGGGTTGATGATCTGTTTCTGTGTGCGGCGGAGGGGCTGTTTTTTGGGGTGGGGTTTGTGGGTTGATGATCTGTTTCTGTGTGAGGCGAAGGGGCTGTTTTTTGGGGGTGGGGTTTGAGGGTAGATGATCTGTTTCTGAGTGCGGCGGAGGGTCTGTTTTTTGGGGATGGGTTTTGTGGGTTGATGATCTGTTAGTTTCTGTGTACGGCGGAGGGGCTGTTTTTTGGTGTTGGGGTTTGAGGGTTGATGATCTGTTAGTTTCTGTGTATGGCGGAGGGGCTGCTTTTTGGGGCTGGGGTTTGAGGGTTGATTATCTGTTTCTGTGTACGGCGGAGGGGCTGTTTTTTGGGGGTGGGTTTTGAGGGTTTATGATGTGTTAGTTTCTGTGTACGGCGGAGTGGCTGTTTTTTCGGGGTGGGGTTTGAGTGTTGATGATCTGTTTTTGTGTGCGGCGGAGGGGCTGTTTTTTGGGGGTGGGGTTTGAGTGTTGATGATCTGTTTCTGTGTACCGCGGAAGGGCTGTTTTTTGGGGGTCGGGTTTGAGGGTTGGTGATCTGTTTCCGTGTACGGCGGAGGGGCTGCTTTTGGGGGTGGGGTTTGAGGGTTGATGATCTTTTTCTGTGTACGGCGGAGGGGCTGTTTTTTGGGGGTGGGGTTTGAGGGTTGGTGATCTGTTAGTTTCTGTGTGCGGCGGAGGGGCTGTTTTTTGGGGGTGGGGTTTGAGGGTTGATGATCTGTTTCTGCGTATGGCGGAGGGGCTGTTTTTTGGGGGTGGGATTTGAGGGTTGATGATCTGTTTCTGTGTACGGCGCAGGGGCTGTTTTTGGGGGTGGGGTTTGAGTGCTGAAGATCTGTTTCTGTGTGCGGCGGAGGGGCTGTTTTTTGGGGGTGGGGTTTGAGGGTTGATGATCTGTTTCTGTGTAATGCGGAGGGGCTGTTTTTTGGGGGTGTGTTTTGAGGGTTTATGATGTGTTAGTTTCTGTGTACGGCGGAGGGGCTGTTTTTTGGGGGTGGGTTTTGAGGGTTGATGATCTGTTTCTGTGTATGGCGGAGGGGCTGTTTTTTAGGGGTGAGTTTTGAGGGTTGATGATCTGTTTCTGTGTGCGGCGGAGGGGCTGTTTTTTGGGGTGGGGTTTGTGGGTTGATGATCTGTTTCTGTGTGAGGCGAAGGGGCTGTTTTTTGGGGGTGGGGTTTGAGGGTAGATGATCTGTTTCTGAGTGCGGCGGAGGGGCTGTTTTTAGGGAATGGGGTTTGTGGGTTGATGATCTGTTAGTTTCTGTGTACGGCGGAGGGGCTGTTTTTTGGGGTTGGGGTTTGAGGGTTGATGATTTGTTAGTTTCTGTGTACGGCGGAGGGGCTGCTTTTTGGGGGTGGGGTTTGAGGGTTGATGATCTGTTTCTGTGTACGGCGGAGGGGCTGTTTTTTGGGGGTGGGGTTTGTGAGTTGATGATCTGTTTCTGTGTGAGGCGGAGGGGCTGTTTTTTGGGGGTGGGGTTTGAGGGTTGATGATCTGTTTCTGTGTACGGCGGAGGGGCTGTTTTTTGGGGGTGGGGTTTGAGGGTTGATGATCTGTTTCTGTGTGTGGCTGAGGGGCTGTTTTTTGGGGGTGGGGTTTGAGGGTTGATGATCTGTTTCTGTGTACCGCGGAAGGGCTGTTTTTTGGGGGTCGGGTTTGAGGGTTGGTAATCTGTTTCCGTGTACGGCGGAGGGGCTGTTTTTGGGGGTGGGGTTTGAGGGTTGATGATCTTTTTCTGTGTACGGCGGAGGGGCTGTTTTTTGGGGGTGGGGTTTGAGGGTTGGTGATCTGTTAGTTTCTGTGTGTGGTGGAGGGGCTGTTTTTTGGGGGTGGGGTTTGAGGGTTGATGATCTGTTTCTGTGTACGGCGGAGGGACTGTTTTTTGGGGGTGGGATTTGCGGGTTGATGATCAGTTTTTGTGTACGGCGGAGGGGCTGTTCTTTGGGCGTGGGGTTTGAGGGTTGATGATCTCTTTCTGTGTGCGGCGGATGGGCTGTTTTTTGGGGGTTGGGTTTGAGGGTTGATGATCTGTTTCTGTGTGCGGCGGAGGGGCTGTTTTTTGGGCGTGGGGTTTGAGTGTTGATGATCTGTTTCTGTGTGTGGCGGAGGGGCTGTTTTTTGGGGGTGGGGTTTGAGGGTTGATGATCTGTTTCTGTGTACCGCGGAAGGGCTGTTTTTTGGGGGTCGGGTTTGAGGGTTGGTGATCTGTTTCCGTGTACGGCGGAGGGGCTGTTTTTGGGGGTGGGGTTTGAGGGTTGATGATCTTTTTCTGTGTACGGCGGAGGGGCTGTTTTTTGGGGGTGGGGTTTGAGGGTTGGTGATCTGTTAGTTTCTCTGTGTGGTGGAGGGGCTGTTTTTTGGGGGTGGGGTTTGAGGGTTGATGATCTGTTTCTGTGTACGGCGGAGGGGCTGTTTTTTGGGGGTGGGATTTGCGGGTTGATGATCTGTTTCTGTGTGCGGCGGAGGGGCTGTTTTTTGGGGTGGGGTTTGTGGGTTGATGATCTGTTTCTGTGTGAGGCGAAGGGGCTGTTTTTTGGGGGTGGGGTTTGAGGGTAGATGATCTGTTTCTGAGTGCGGCGGAGGGGCTGTTTTTAGGGAATGGGGTTTGTGGGTTGATGATCTGTTAGTTTCTGTGTACGGCGGAGGGGCTGTTTTTTGGGGTTGGGGTTTGAGGGTTGATGATTTGTTAGTTTCTGTGTACGGCGGAGGGGCTGCTTTTTGGGGGTGGGGTTTGAGGGTTGATGATCTGTTTCTGTGTACGGCGGAGGGGCTGTTTTTTGGGGGTGGGGTTTGAGGGTTGATGATCTGTTTCTGTGTACCGCGGAAGGGCTGTTTTTTGGGGGTCGGGTTTGAGGGTTGGTAATCTGTTTCCGTGTACGGCGGAGGGGCTGTTTTTGGGGGTGGGGTTTGAGGGTTGATGATCTTTTTCTGTGTACGGCGGAGGGGCTGTTTTTTGGGGGTGGGGTTTGAGGGTTGGTGATCTGTTAGTTTCTGTGTGTGGTGGAGGGGCTGTTTTTTGGGGGTGGGGTTTGAGGGTTGATGATCTGTTTCTGTGTACGGCGGAGGGGCTGTTTTTTGGGGGTGGGATTTGCGGGTTGATGATCAGTTTTTGTGTACGGCGGAGGGGCTGTTCTTTGGGCGTGGGGTTTGAGGGTTGATGATCTCTTTCTGTGTGCGGCGGATGGGCTGTTTTTTGGGGGTTGGGTTTGAGGGTTGATGATCTGTTTCTGTGTGCGGCGGAGGGGCTGTTTTTTGGGCGTGGGGTTTGAGTGTTGATGATCTGTTTCTGTGTGTGGCGGAGGGGCTGTTTTTTGGGGGTGGGGTTTGAGGGTTGATGATCTGTTTCTGTGTACCGCGGAAGGGCTGTTTTTTGGGGGTCGGGTTTGAGGGTTGGTGATCTGTTTCCGTGTACGGCGGAGGGGCTGTTTTTGGGGGTGGGGTTTGAGGGTTGATGATCTTTTTCTGTGTACGGCGGAGGGGCTGTTTTTTGGGGGTGGGGTTTGAGGGTTGGTGATCTGTTAGTTTCTCTGTGTGGTGGAGGGGCTGTTTTTTGGGGGTGGGGTTTGCGGGTTGATGATCTGTTTCTGTGTACGGCGGAGGGGCTGTTTTTGGGGGTGGGGTTTGAGTGCTGATGATCTGTTTCAGTGTGCGGCGGAGGGGCTGTTTTTTGGGAGTGGGGTTTGAGGTTTGGTGATCTGTTTCTGTGTGCGGCGGAGGGGCTGTTTTTTGGGGGTGGTGTTAGAGGGCTGGTGATCTGTTTCTGTGTACGGCGGAAGGTCTGTTTTTTGGGGGTGGGGTTTGAGGGTTGGTGATCTGATTCTGTGTACGGCGGAGCGGCTGTTTTTTGGGCGTGTGGTTTGAGGGTTGATGATTTGTTAGTTTCTGTGTACGTCGGAGGGGCTGTATTTTGGGGGTGGGTTTTGAGGGTTTATGATCTGTTAGTTTCTGTGTACGGCAGAGGGGCTGTTTTTTCGGGGTCGGGTTTGAGTGTTGATGATCTGTTTCTGTGTACGGCGGAGGTGCTGTTTTTTCGGGGTGGGGTTTGATTGTTGATGATCTGTTTCTGTGTGCGGCGGAGGTGCTGTTTTTTGCGGGTGGGGTTTGAGGGTTGATGATCAGTTTCTGTGTACGGCGGAGGGTCTGTTCTTTGGGGGTGGGGTTTGAGGGTTGATGATCTGTTTCTGTGTGCGGCGGAGGGGCTGTTTTTTGGGGGTGGGGTTTGAGGGTTGATGATCTTCTTCTGTGTATGGAGGAGGGGCTGTTTTTTGGGGGTGGGGTTTGAGGGTTGGTGATCTGTTAGTTTCTGTGTGCGGTGGAGGGGCTGTTTTTTGGGGGTGGGGTTTGAGGGTTGATGATCTGTTTCTGTGTACGGCGGAGGGGCTGTTTTTTGGGGGTGGGATTTGAGGGTTGATGATTTGTTTCTGTGTACGGCGGAGGGGCTGTTTTTTGGGGTGGGATTTGAGGGTTGGTGATCTGTTTCTGTGTGCGGCGGAGGGGCTGTTTTTTGGGGGTGGTGTTAGATTGTTGGTGATCTCTTTCTGTGTACGGCGGAAGGGCTGTTTTTTGGGGGTGGGGTTTGAGGGTTGATGATCTGTTTCTGTGTGAGGCGGAGGGGATGTTTTTTGGGGGTGGTGTTTGAGGGTTGATGATCTGTTTCTGTGTACGGCGGAGGGGCTGTTTTTTGGGGGTGGGGTTTGAGGGTTGATGATCTGTTTCTGTGTACGGTGGAGTGGCTGTTTTTTGGGGGTGGGGTTTGAGGGTTGATGATCTGTTTCTGTGTGCGGCGGATGGGCTGTTTTTTGGGGGTTGGGTTTGAGGGTTGATGATCTGTTTCTGTGTGCGGCGGAGGGGCTGTTTTTTGGGCGTGGGGTTTGAGTGTTGATGATCTGTTTCTGTGTGTGGCGGAGGGGCTGTTTTTTGGGGGTGGGGTTTGAGGGTTGATGATCTGTTTCGGTGTACCGCGGAAGGGCTGTTTTTTGGGGGTCGGGTTTGAGGGTTGGTGATCTGTTTCCGTGTACGGCGGAGGGGCTGTTTTTGGGGGTGGGGTTTGAGGGTTGATGATCTTTTTCTGTGTACGGCGGAGGGGCTGTTTTTTGGGGGTGGGGTTTGAGGGTTGGTGATCTGTTTCTGTGTACGGCGGAGGGGCTGTTTTTTGGGGGTGGGTTTTGAGGGTTGATGATCTTTTTCTGTGTGTGGTGGAGGGGCTGTTTTTTGGGGGTGGGGTTTGAGGGTTGATGATCTGTTTCTGTGTACGGCGGAGGGGCTGTTTTTTGGGGGTGGGTTTTGAGGGTTGATGATCTGTTTCTGTGTGCGGCGCAGGGGCTGTTTTTTGGGGGTGGGGTTTGAGGGTTGATGATCTGTTTCTGTGTACGGCGGAGGGGCTGTTTTTTGGGGGTGGGTTTTGAGTGTTGATGATCTGTTTCTGTGTGCGGCGGAGCGGCTGTTTTTTGGGAGTGGGGTTTGAGGTTTGATGATTTGTTTCTGTGTACGGCGGAGTGGCTGTGTTTTGGGGGTGGGGTTTGAGGGTAAATGATTTGTTTCTGTGTACGGCGGAGGGGCTGTTTTTCGGGGGTGGGGTTTGAGGGTTGATGATCTGTTAGTTTCTGTGTACGGCGGAGGGGCTGTTTTTTGGGGGTGGGGTTTGAGGGTTGATGATCTGTTTATGTGTACGGCGGAGGGGCTGTTTTTTGGGTTTGGGGTTTGAGGGTTGATGATCTGTTTCTGTGTGCGGCGCAGGGGCTGTTTTTTGGGGGTGGGGTTTGAGGGTTGATGATCTGTTTCTGTGTACGGCGGAGGGGCTGTTTTTTGGGGGTGGGTTTTGAGGGTTGATGATCTGTTTCTGTGTGCGGCGCAGGGGATGGTTTTTGGGGGTGGGGTTTGAGGGTTGATGATCTGTTTCTGTGTGCGGCGCAGGGGCTGTTTTTTGGGGGTGGGGTTTGAGGGTTGATGATCTGTTTCTGTGTGCGGCAGAGGGGCTGTTTTTTGGGCGTGGGGTTTGAGTGTTGATGATTTGTTAGTTTCTGTGTACGGCGGAGGGGCTGTTTTTTGGGGGTGTGTTTTGAGGGTTTATGATGTGTTAGTTTCTGTGTACGGCGGAGGGGCTGTTTTTTCGGGGTGGGGTTTGAGTGTTGATGATCTGTTTCTGTGTGCAGTGGTGGGGCTGTTTTTTGGGAGTGGGGTTTGAGGGTTGGTGATCTGTTAGTTTCTGTGTGCGGTGGAGGGGCTGTTTTTTGGGGGTGTGGTTTGAGGGTTGATGATCTGTTTCTGTGTACGGCGGAGGGGCTGTTTTTTGGGGGTGGTGTTTGAGGGTTGATGATCTGTTTCTGTGTGCGGCGCAGGGGCTGTTTTTTGGGGGTGGGGTTTGAGGGTTGATGATCTGTTTCTGTGTACCGCGGAAGGGCTGTTTTTTGGGGGTCGGGTTTGAGGGCTGGTGATCTGTTTATGTGTGCTGTGGAGGGGCTGTTTTTTGGGGGTGGATTTTGAGTGTTGATGATCTGTTTCTGTGTACGGCGGAAGGGCTGTTTTTTGGGGGTGGGGTTTGAGGGTTGATGATCTGTTTCTGTGTGCGGCGGATGGGCTGTTTTTTGGGGGTTGGGTTTGAGGGTTGATGATCTGTTTCTGTGTGCGGCGGAGGGGCTGTTTTTTGGGCGTGGGGTTTGAGTGTTGATGATCTGTTTCTGTGTGTGGCGGAGGGGCTGTTTTTTGGGGGTGGGGTTTGAGGGTTGATGATCTGTTTCGGTGTACCGCGGAAGGGCTGTTTTTTGGGGGTCGGGTTTGAGGTTTGGTGATCTGTTTCCGTGTACGGCGGAGGGGCTGTTTTTGGGGGTGGGGTTTGAGGGTTGATGATCTTTTTCTGTGTACGGCGGAGGGGCTGTTTTTTGGGGGTGGGTTTTGAGTGTTGATGATCTGTTTCTGTGTGCGGCGCAGGGGCTGTTTTTTGGGGGTGGGGTTTGAGGGTTGATGATCTGTTAGTTTCTGTGTGTGGTGGAGGGGCTGTTTTTTGGGGGTGGGGTTTGAGGGTTGATGATCTGTTTCTGTGTACGGCGGAGGGGCTGTTTTTTGGGGGTGGGTTTTGAGGGTTGATGATCTGTTTCTGTGTGCGGCGCAGGGGCTGTTTTTTGGGGGTGGGGTTTGAGGGTTGATGATCTGTTTCTGTGTACGGCGGAGGGGCTGTTTTTTGGGGGTGGGTTTTGAGTGTTGATGATCTGTTTCTGTGTGCGGCGGAGCGGCTGTTTTTTGGGAGTGGGGTTTGAGGTTTGATGATTTGTTTCTGTGTACGGCGGAGGGGCTGTTTTTTGGGGGTGGGGTTTGAGGGTAAATGATTTGTTTCTGTGTACGGCGGAGGGGCTGTTTTTTGGGGGTGGGGTTTGAGGGTTGATGATCTGTTAGTTTCTGTGTACGGCGGAGGGGCTGTTTTTTGGGGGTGGGGTTTGAGGGTTGATGATCTGTTTATGTGTACGGCGGAGGGGCTGTTTTTTGGGTTTGGGGTTTGAGGGTTGATGATCTGTTTCTGTGTGCGGCGCAGGGGCTGTTTTTTGGGGGTGGGGTTTGAGGGTTGATGATCTGTTTCTGTGTACGGCGGAGGGGCTGTTTTTTGGGGGTGGGTTTTGAGGGTTGATGATCTGTTTCTGTGTGCGGCGCAGGGGATGGTTTTTGGGGGTGGGGTTTGAGGGTTGATGATCTGTTTCTGTGTGCGGCGCAGGGGCTGTTTTTTGGGGGTGGGGTTTGAGGGTTGATGATCTGTTTCTGTGTGCGGCGGAGGGGCTGTTTTTTGGGCGTGGGGTTTGAGTGTTGATGATTTGTTAGTTTCTGTGTACGGCGGAGGGGCTGTTTTTTGGGGGTGTGTTTTGAGGGTTTATGATGTGTTAGTTTCTGTGTACGGCGGAGGGGCTGTTTTTTCGGGGTGGGGTTTGAGTGTTGATGATCTGTTTCTGTGTGCAGTGGTGGGGCTGTTTTTTGGGGGTGGGGTTTGAGGGTTGGTGATCTGTTAGTTTCTGTGTGCGGTGGTGGGGCTGTTTTTTGGGGGTGTGGTTTGAGGGTTGATGATCTGTTTCTGTGTACGGCGGAGGGGCTGTTTTTTGGGGGTGGTGTTTGAGGGTTGATGATCTGTTTCTGTGTGCGGCGCAGGGGCTGTTTTTTGGGGGTGGGGTTTGAGGGTTGATGATCTGTTTCTGTGTACCGCGGAAGGGCTGTTTTTTGGGGGTCGGGTTTGAGGGCTGATGATCTGTTTATGTGTGCTGTGGAGGGGCTGTTTTTTGGGGGTGGATTTTGAGGGTTGATGATCTGTTTCTGTGTACGGCAGAGGGGCTGTTTTTTGGTGTGGGGTTTGAGGGTTGGTGATCTTTTTCTGTGTGCGGTGGAGGGGCTGTTTTTTGGGGGTGGTTTTAGAGGGTTGGTGATCTGTTTCTGTGTACGGCGGAAGGGCTGTTTTATGGGGGTGGGGTTTGAGGGTTGATGATCTGTTTCTGTGTACGGCGGAGTGGCTGTTTTTTGGGGGTGGGTTTTGAGGGTTGATGATCTGTTTCTGTTTAAGGCGGAAGGGCTGTTTTTTGGGGGTGGTGTTTGAGGGTTGATGATCTGTTTATGTGTACGGCGGAGGGGCTGTTTTTTGGGGGTGGGATTTGAGGGTTGATGATCTTTTTCTGTGTACGGTGGAGGGGCTGTTTTTTGGGGGTGGGGTTTGAGGGTTGGTGATCTGTTAGTTTCTGTGTGCGCTGGAGGGGCTGTTTTTTGGGGCTGGGGTTTGAGGGTTGATGATCTGTTTCTGTGTACGGCGGAGGGGCTGTTTTTTGGGGTGGGGTTTGAGGGTTGGTGATCTGTTTCTGTGTACGGCGGAGGGGCTGTTTTTTGGGGGTGGGGTTTGAGGGTTGATGATCTGTTTCTGTGTGATGCGGAGGGGCTGTTTTTTGGGGGTGGTGTTTGAGGGTTGATTATCTGTTTCTGTGTACGGCGGAGGGGCTGTTTTTTGGGGGTGGGGTTTGAGGGTTGATGATCTGTTTCTCTGTATGGCGGAGTGGCTGTTTTTTGGGGGTGGGGTTTGAGGGTTGATGATCTGTTTCTGTGTGCGGCGGAGTGGCTGTTTTTTGGGGGTGGGGTTTGAGTGTTGATGATCTGTTTCTGTGTGCGGTGGAGGGGCTGTTTTTTGGGGGTTGGGTTTGAGGGTTGATGATCTGTTTCTGTGTGTGGCGGAGGGGCTGTTTTTTGGGCGTGTGGTTTGAGTGTTGATGATCTGTTTCTGTGTGTGGCGGAGGGGCTGTTTTTTGGGGGTGGGGTTTGAGGGTTGATGATCTGTTTCTGTGTACCGCGGAAGGGCTGTTTTTTGGGGGTCGGGTTTGAGGGTTGGTGATCTTTTTCTGTGTATGGCGGAGGGGCTGTTTTTTGGGGGTGGGGTTTGAGGGTTGGTGATCTGTTAGTTTCTGTGTGCGGTGGAGGGGCTGTTTTTTGGGGGTGGGGTTTCAGGGTTGATGATCTGTTTCTGTGTACGGCGGAGGGGCTGTTTTTTGGGGATGGGATTTGCGGGTTGATGATCTGTTTCTGTGTACGGCGGAGGGGCTGTTTTTGGGGGTGGGGTTTGAGTGCTGATGATCTGTTTCTGTGTGCGGCGGAGGGGCTGTTTTTTGGGGGTGGGGTTTGAGGGTTGATGATCTGTTAGTTTCTGTGTACGGCGGAGGGGCTGTTTTTTGGGGCTGGGGTTTGAGGGTTGATGATCTGTGTCTGTGTGCGGCGGAGGGGCTGTTTTTTGGTGGTGGTGTTAGAGGGCTGGTGATCTGTTTCTGTGTCCGGCGGAAGGTCTGTTTTTTGGGGGTGGTGTTTGAGGGTTGGTGATCTGTTTCTGTGTACGGCGGAGGGGCTGTTTTTTGGGGGTGTGGTTTGAGGTTTGATGATTTGTTAGTTTCTGTGTACGGCGGAGGGGCTGTTTCTTGGGGGTGGGTTTTGAGGGTTTATGATCTGTTAGTTTCTGTGTACGGCAGAGGGGCTGTTTTTTCGGGGTGGGGTTTGAGTGTTGATGATCTGTTTCTGTGTACGGCGGAGGTGCTGTTTTTTCGGGGTGGGGTTTCATTGTTGATGATCTGTTTCTGTGTGCGGCGGAGGTGCTGTTTTTTGGGGGTGGGGTTTGAGGGTTGATGATCAGTTTCTGTGTACGGCGGAGGGGCTGTTCTTTGGGGGTGGGGTTTGGGGGTTGATGATCTCTTTCTGTGTGCGGCGGAGGGGCTGTTTTTTGGGGGTGGGGTTTGAGGGTTGATGATCTGTTTCTGTGTGCGGCGGAGGGGCTGTTTTTTGGGGGTGGGGTTTGAGGGTTGCTAATCTGTTAGTTTCTGTGTGCGGCGTGGGGGCTGTTCTTTGGGGGTGGTGTTTGAGGGTTGATGATCTGTTTCTGTGTACAGCGGAGGGGCTGTTTTTTGGGGGTGGGGTTTGAGGGTTGCTAATCTGTTAGTTTCTGTGTGCGGCGGGGGGGGCTGTTTTTTGGGGGTGGTGTTTGAGGGTTGATGATCTGTTTCTGTGTGCGGCGGAGGGGCTGTTTTTTGGGGGTGGGGTTTGAGGGTTGCTAATCTGTTAGTTTCTGTGTGCGGCGTGGGGGCTGTTTTTTGGGGGTGGTGTTTGAGGGTTGATGATCTGTTTCTGTGTACGGCGGAGGGGCTGTTTTTTGGGGGTGGGGTTTGAGGGTTGATGATCTGTTTCTGTGTGCGGCGGAGGGGCTGTTTTTTGGGGGTTGGGTTTGAGGGTTGATGATCTGTTTCTGTGTGCGGCGGAGGGGCTGTTTTTTGGGCGTGGGGTTTGAGTGTTGATGATCTGTTTCTGTGTGTGGCGGAGGGGCTGTTTTTTGGGGGTGGGGTTTGAGGGTTGATGATCTGTTTCTGTGTACCGCGGGAGGGCTGTTTTTTGTGGGTCGGGTTTGAGGGTTGGTGATCTGTTTCCGTGTACGGCGGAGGGGCTGTTTTTGGGGGTGGGGTTTGAGGGTTGATGATCTTTTTCTGTGTACGGCGGAGGGGCTGTTTTTTGGGGGTGGGGTTTGAGGGTTGGTGATCTGTTAGTTTCTGTGTGTGGTGGAGGGGCTGTTTTTTGGTGGTGGGGTTTGAGGGTTGATGATCTGTTTCTGTGTACGGCGGAGGGGCTGTTTTTTGGGGGTGGGATTTGCGGGTTGATGATCTGTTTCTGTGTACGGCGCAGGGGCTGTTTTTGGGGGTGGGGTTTGAGTGCTGATGATCTGTTTCTGTGTGCGGCGGAGGGGCTGTTTTTTGGGGGTGGGGTTTGAGGTTTGGCGATCTGTTTCTGTGTGCGGCGGAGGGTCTGTTTTTTGGGGGTGGGGTTTGAGAGTTGGTGATCTGTTTCTGTGTACGGCGGAAGGTCTGTTTTTTGGGGGTGGGGTTTGAGGGTTGGTGATCTGTTTCTGTGTACGGCGGAGGGGCTGTTTTTTGGGCTTGGGGTTTGAGGGTTGATGATCTGTTTCTGTGTACGGCGGAGCGGCTGTTTTTTGGGGATGGGGTTTGAGGGTTTATGATGTGTTAGTTTCTGTGTACGGCGGAGGGGCTGTTTTTTCGGGGTGGGGTTTGAGTGTTGATGATCTGTTTCTGTGTGTGGCGGAGGGGCTGTTTTTTGGAGGTGGGGTTTGAGGGTTGATTATCTGTTTCTGTGTACCGCGGAAGGGCTGTTTTTTGGGGGTCGGGTTTGAGGGTTGGTGATCTGTTTCCGTGTCCGGCGGAGGGGCTGTTTTTGGGGGTGGGGTTTGAGGGTTGATGATCTTTTTCTGTGTACGGCGGAGGGGCTGTTTTTTGGGGGTGGGGTTTGAGGGTTGGTGATCTGTTAGTTTCTGTGTGCGGTGGAGGGGCTGTTTTTTGGGGGTGGGGTTTGAGGGTTGATGATCTGTTTCTGTGTACGGCAGAGGGGCTGTTTTTTGGGGGTGGGATTTGCGGGTTGATGATCTGTTTCTGTGTACGGCGGAGCCGCTGTTTTTGGGGGTGGGGTTTGAGTGCTGATGATCTGTTTCTGTGTGCGGTGGAGGGGCTGTTTTTTGGGGGTGGGGTTTGAGGTTTGGTGATCTGTTTCTGTGTGCGGCGGAGGGGCTGTTTTTTGGGGGTGGTGTTAGAGGGCTGGTGATCTGTTTCTGTGTACGGCGGAAGGTCTGTTTTTTGGGGGTGGGGTTTGAGGGTTGGTGATCTGTTTCTGTGTACGGCGGATGGGCTGTTTTTTGGGGGTGGGGTTTGAGGGTTGATGATCTGTTTCTGTGTACGGCGGAGCGGCTGTTTTTTGGGGGTGTTGTTTGAGGGTTGATGATTTGTTAGTTTCTGTGTACGGCGGAGGGGCTGTTTTTTGCGGGTGGGTTTTGAGGGTTTATGATCTGTTAGTTTCTGTGTACGGCAGAGGGGCTTTTCTTTCGGGGTGGGGTTTGAGGGTTGATGATCTGTTTCTGTGTGATGCGGAGGGGCTGTTTTTTGGGGGTGGTGTTTGAGGGTTGATGATCTGTTTCTCTGTATGGCGGAGTGGCTGTTTCTTGGGGGTGGGGTTTGAGGGTTGATGATCTGTTTCTGTGTGCGGCGGAGTGGCTGTTTTTTGGGGGTGGTGTTTGAGGGTTGACGATCTGTTTCTGTGTGCGGCGGATGGGCTGTTTTTTGGGGGTTGGGTTTGAGGGTTGATGATCTGTTTCTGTGTGCGGCGGAGGGGCTGTTTTTTGGGCGTGTGGTTTGAGTGTTGATGATCTGTTTCTGTGTGTGGCGGAGGGTCTGTTTTTTGGGGGTGGGGTTTGAGGGTTGATGATCTGTTTCTGTGTACCGCGGAAGGGCTGTTTTTTGGGGGTCGGGTTTGAGGGTTGGTGATCTGTTTCCGTGTACGGCGGAGGGGCTGTTTTTGGGGGTGGTGTTTGAGGGTTGATCATCTTTTTCTGTGTATGGCGGAGGGGCTGTTTTTTGGGGGTGGGGTTTGAGGGTTGGTGATCTGTTAGTTTCTGTGTGCGGTGGAGGGGCTGTTTTTTGGGGGTGGGGTTTCAGGGTTGATGATCTGTTTCTGTGTACGGCGGAGGGGCTGTTTTTTGGGGATGGGATTTGCGGGTTGATGATCTGTTTCTGTGTACGGCGGAGGGGCTGTTTTTGGGGGTGGGGTTTGAGTGCTGATGATCTGTTTCTGTGTGCGGCGGAGGGGCTGTTTTTTGGGGGTGGGGTTTGAGGTTTGATGATCTGTTAGTTTCTGTGTACGGCGGAGGGGCTGTTTTTTGGGGCTGGGGTTTGAGGGTTGATGATCTGTTTCTGTGTGCGGCGGAGGGGCTGTTTTTTGGGGGTGGTGTTAGAGGGCTGGTGATCTGTTTCTGTGTACGACGGAAGGTCTGTTTTTTGGGGGTGGTGTTTGAGGGTTGGTGATCTGTTTCTGTGTACGGCGGAGGGGCTGTTTTTTGGGGGTGTGGTTTGAGGGTTGATGATTTGTTAGTTTCTGTGTACGGCGGAGGGGCTGTTTCTTGGGGGTGGGTTTTGAGGGTTTATGATCTGTTAGTTTCTGTGTACGGCGGAGGGGCTGTTTTTTGGGGGTGGGGTTTGATTGTTGATGATCTGTTTCTGTGTGCGGCGGAGGTGCTGTTTTTTGGGGGTGGGGTTTGAGGGTTGATGATCAGTTTCTGTGTACGGCGGAGGGGCTGTTCTTTGGGGGTGGGGTTTGGGGGTTGATGATCTCTTTCTGTGTGCGGCGGAGGGGCTGTTTTTTGGGGTTGGGGTTTGAGGGTTGATGATCTGTTTCTGTGTGCGGCGGAGGGGCTGTTTTTTGGGGGTGGGGTTTGAGGGTTGCTAATCTGTTAGTTTCTGTGTGCGGCGGGGGGGGACTGTTTTTTGGGGGTGGTGTTTGAGGGTTGATGATCTGTTTCTGTGTACGGCGGAGGGGCTGTTTTTTGGGGGTGGTGTTTGAGGGTTGATGATCTGTTTCTGTGTACCGCGGAAGGGCTGTTTTTTGGGGGTCGGGTTTGAGGGTTGGTGATCTGTTTCCGTGTACGGCGGAGGGGCTGTTTTTGGGGGTGGGGTTTGAGGGTTGATCATCTTTTTCTGTGTATGGCGGAGGGGCTGTTTTTTGGGGGTGGGGTTTGAGGGTTGGTGATCTGTTAGTTTCTGTGTGCGGTGGAGGGGCTGTTTTTTGGGGGTGGGGTTTCAGGGTTGATGATCTGTTTCTGTGTACGGCGGAGGGGCTGTTTTTTGGGGATGGGATTTGCGGGTTGATGATCTGTTTCTGTGTACGGCGCAGGGGCTGTTTTTGGGGGTGGGGTTTGAGTGCTGATGATCTGTTTCTGTGTGCGGCGGAGCGGCTGTTTTTTGGGGGTGGGGTTTGAGGGTTGATGATCTGTTAGTTTCTGTGTACGGCGGAGGGGCTGTTTTTTGGGGCTGGTGTTAGAGGGCTGGTGATCTGTTTCTGTGTACGGCGGAAGGTCTGTTTTTTGGGGGTGGTGTTTGAGGGTTGGTGATCTGTTTCTGTGTACGGCGGAGGGGCTGTTTTTTGGGGGTGGGGTTTGAGGGTTGGTGATCTGTTTCTGTGTACGGCGGAGCGGCTGTTTTTTGGGGGTGTGGTTTGAGGGTTGATGATTTGTTAGTTTCTGTGTACGGCGGAGGGGCTGTTTCTTGGGGGTGGGTTTTGAGGGTTTATGATCTGTTAGTTTCTGTGTACGGCAGAGGGGCTGTTTTTTCGGGGTGGGTTTTGAGTGTTGATGATCTGTTTCTGTGTACGGCGGAGGTGCTGTTTTTTCGGGGTGGGGTTTGATTGTTGATGATCTGTTTCTGTGTGCGGCGGAGGTGCTGTTTTTTGGGGGTGGGGTTTGAGGGTTGATGATCAGTTTCTGTGTACGGCGGAGGGGCTGTTCTTTGGGGGTGGGGTTTGGGGGTTGATGATCTCTTTCTGTGTGTGGCGGAGGGGCTGTTTTTTGGGGGTGGGGTTTGAGGGTTGGTGATCTGTTTCTGTGTACGGCGGAGCGGCTGTTTTTTGGGGGTGTGGTTTGAGGGTTGATGATTTGTTAGTTTCTGTGTACGGCGGAGGGGCTGTTTCTTGGGGGTGGGTTTTGAGGGTTTATGATCTGTTAGTTTCTGTGTACGGCAGAGGGGCTGTTTTTTCGGGGTGGGGTTTGAGTGTTGATGATCTGTTTCTGTGTACGGCGGAGGTGCTGTTTTTTCGGGGTGGGGTTTGATTGTTGATGATCTGTTTCTGTGTGCGGCGGAGGTGCTGTTTTTTGGGCGTGGGGTTTGAGGGTTGATGATCAGTTTCTGTGTACGGCGGAGGGGCTGTTCTTTGGGGGTGGGGTTTGGGGGTTGATGATCTCTTTCTGTGTGCGGCGGAGGGGCTGTTTTTTGGGGGTGGGGTTTGAGGGTTGATGATCTGTTTCTGTGTGCGGCGGAGGGGCTGTTTTTTGGGGGTGGGGTTTGAGGGTTGCTAATCTGTTAGTTTCTGTGTGCGGCGGGGGGGCTGTTTTTTGGGGGTGGTGTTTGAGGGTTGATGATCTGTTTCTGTGTACGGAGGAGGGGCTGTTTTTTGGGGGTGGGGTTTGAAGGTTGTTGATCTGTTTCTGTGTACCGCGGAAGGGCTGTTTTTTGGGGGTCGGGTTTGAGGGTTGGTGATCTGTTTCCGTGTACGGCGGAGGGGCTGTTTTTGGGGGTGGTGTTTGAGGGTTGATCATCTTTTTCTGTGTATGGCGGAGGGGCTGTTTTTTGGGGGTGGGGTTTCAGGGTTGATGATCTGTTTCTGTGTACGGCGGAGGGGCTGTTTTTTGGGGATGGGATTTGCGGGTTGATGATCTGTTTCTGTGTACGGCGGAGGGGCTGTTTTTGGGGGTGGGGTTTGAGTGCTGATGATCTGTTTCTGTGTGCGGCGGAGGGGCTGTTTTTTGGGGGTGGGGTTTGAGGGTTGGTGATCTGTTTCTGTGTGCGGCGGAGGGGCTGTTTTTTGGGGTTGGGGTTTGAGGGTTGATGATCTGTTTCTGTGTGCGGCGGAGGGGCTGTTTTTTGGGGGTGGGGTTTGAGGGTTGCTAATCTGTTAGTTTCTGTGTGCGGCGGGGGGGACTGTTTTTTGGGGGTGGTGTTTGAGGGTTGATGATCTGTTTCTGTGTACGGCGGAGGGGCTGTTTTTTGGGGGTGGGGTTTGAGGGTTGATGATCTGTTTCTGTGTACCGCGGAAGGGCTGTTTTTTGGGGGTCGGGTTTGAGGGTTGGTGATCTGTTTCCGTGTACGGCGGAGGGGCTGTTTTTGGGGGTGGTGTTTGAGGGTTGATCATCTTTTTCTGTGTATGGCGGAGGGGCTGTTTTTTGGGGGTGGGGTTTGAGGGTTGGTGATCTGTTAGTTTCTGTGTGCGGTGGAGGGGCTGTTTTTTGGGGGTGGGGTTTCAGGGTTGATGATCTGTTTCTGTGTACGGCGGAGGGGCTGTTTTTTGGGGATGGGATTTGCGGGTTGATGATCTGTTTCTGTGTACGGCGCAGGGGCTGTTTTTGGGGGTGGGGTTTGAGTGCTGATGATCTGTTTCTGTGTGCGGCGGAGCGGCTGTTTTTTGGGGGTGGGGTTTGAGGGTTGATGATCTGTTAGTTTCTGTGTACGGCGGAGGGGCTGTTTTTTGGGGCTGGTGTTAGAGGGCTGGTGATCTGTTTCTGTGTACGGCGGAAGGTCTGTTTTTTGGGGGTGGTGTTTGAGGGTTGGTGATCTGTTTCTGTGTACGGCGGAGGGGCTGTTTTTTGGGGGTGGGGTTTGAGGGTTGGTGATCTGTTTCTGTGTACGGCGGAGCGGCTGTTTTTTGGGGGTGTGGTTTGAGGGTTGATGATTTGTTAGTTTCTGTGTACGGCGGAGGGGCTGTTTCTTGGGGGTGGGTTTTGAGGGTTTATGATCTGTTAGTTTCTGTGTACGGCAGAGGGGCTGTTTTTTCGGGGTGGGTTTTGAGTGTTGATGATCTGTTTCTGTGTACGGCGGAGGTGCTGTTTTTTCGGGGTGGGGTTTGATTGTTGATGATCTGTTTCTGTGTGCGGCGGAGGTGCTGTTTTTTGGGGGTGGGGTTTGAGGGTTGATGATCAGTTTCTGTGTACGGCGGAGGGGCTGTTCTTTGGGGGTGGGGTTTGGGGGTTGATGATCTCTTTCTGTGTGTGGCGGAGGGGCTGTTTTTTGGGGGTGGGGTTTGAGGGTTGGTGATCTGTTTCTGTGTACGGCGGAGCGGCTGTTTTTTGGGGGTGTGGTTTGAGGGTTGATGATTTGTTAGTTTCTGTGTACGGCGGAGGGGCTGTTTCTTGGGGGTGGGTTTTGAGGGTTTATGATCTGTTAGTTTCTGTGTACGGCAGAGGGGCTGTTTTTTCGGGGTGGGGTTTGAGTGTTGATGATCTGTTTCTGTGTACGGCGGAGGTGCTGTTTTTTCGGGGTGGGGTTTGATTGTTGATGATCTGTTTCTGTGTGCGGCGGAGGTGCTGTTTTTTGGGCGTGGGGTTTGAGGGTTGATGATCAGTTTCTGTGTACGGCGGAGGGGCTGTTCTTTGGGGGTGGGGTTTGGGGGTTGATGATCTCTTTCTGTGTGCGGCGGAGGGGCTGTTTTTTGGGGGTGGGGTTTGAGGGTTGATGATCTGTTTCTGTGTGCGGCGGAGGGGCTGTTTTTTGGGGGTGGGGTTTGAGGGTTGCTAATCTGTTAGTTTCTGTGTGCGGCGGGGGGGCTGTTTTTTGGGGGTGGTGTTTGAGGGTTGATGATCTGTTTCTGTGTACGGAGGAGGGGCTGTTTTTTGGGGGTGGGGTTTGAAGGTTGTTGATCTGTTTCTGTGTACCGCGGAAGGGCTGTTTTTTGGGGGTCGGGTTTGAGGGTTGGTGATCTGTTTCCGTGTACGGCGGAGGGGCTGTTTTTGGGGGTGGTGTTTGAGGGTTGATCATCTTTTTCTGTGTATGGCGGAGGGGCTGTTTTTTGGGGGTGGGGTTTCAGGGTTGATGATCTGTTTCTGTGTACGGCGGAGGGGCTGTTTTTTGGGGATGGGATTTGCGGGTTGATGATCTGTTTCTGTGTACGGCGGAGGGGCTGTTTTTGGGGGTGGGGTTTGAGTGCTGATGATCTGTTTCTGTGTGCGGCGGAGGGGCTGTTTTTTGGGGGTGGGGTTTGAGGGTTGGTGATCTGTTTCTGTGTGCGGCGGATGGGCTGTTTTTTGGGGGTTGGGTTTGAGGGTTGATGATCTGTTTCTGTGTGCGGCGGAGGGGCTGTTTTTTGGGCGTGTGGTTTGAGTGTTGATGATCTGTTTCTCTGTGTGGCAGAGGGTCTGTTTTTTGGGGGTGGGGTTTGAGGGTTGATGATCTGTTTCTGTGTACCGCGGAAGGGCTGTTTTTTGGGGGTCGGGTTTGAGGGTTGGTGATCTGTTTCCGTGTACGGCGGAGGGGCTGTTTTTGGGGATGGGATTTGCGGGTTGATGATCTGTTTCTGTGTACGGCGGAGGGGCTGTTTTTGGGGGTGGGGTTTGAGTGTTGATGATCTGTTTCTGTGTACGGCGGAGGGACTGTTTTTTGGGGTGGGGTTTGAGTGTTGATGATCTGTTTCTGTGTGCGGCGGAGGGGCTGTTTTTTGGGGGTGGTGTTTGAGGGTTGATCATCTTTTTCTGTGTATGGCGGAGGGGCTGTTTTTTGGGGGTGGGGTTTGAGGGTTGGTGATCTGTTAGTTTCTGAGTGCGGTGGAGGGGCTGTTTTTTGGGGGTGGGGTTTCAGGGTTGATGATCTGTTTCTGTGTACGGCGGAGGGGCTGTTTTTTGGGGATGGGATTTGCGGGTTGATGATCTGTTTCTGTGTACGGCGGAGGGGCTGTTTTTGGGGGTGGGGTTTGAGTGCTGATGATCTGTTTCTGTGTGCGGCGGAGGGGCTGTTTTTTGGGGGTGGGGTTTGAGGGTTGATGATCTGTTAGTTTCTGTGTACGGCGGAGGGGCTGTTTTTTGGGGCTGGGGTTTGAGGGTTGATGATCTGTTTCTGTGTGCGGCGGAGGGGCTGTTTTTTGGGGGTGGTGTTAGAGGGCTGGTGATCTGTTTCTGTGTACGGCGGAGGGGCTGTTTTTTGGGGGTGGTGTTTGAGGGTTGGTGATCTGTTTCTGTGTACGGCGGAGGGGCTGTTTTTTGGGGGTGTGGTTTGAGGGTTGATGATTTGTTAGTTTCTGTGTACGGCGGTGGGGCTGTTTCTTGGGGGTGGGTTTTGAGGGTTTATGATCTGTTAGTTTCTGTGTACGGCAGAGGGGCTGTTTTTTCGGGGTGGGGTTTGATTGTTGATGATCTGTTTCTGTGTGCGGCGGAGGTGCTGTTTTTTGGGGGTGGGGTTTGAGGGTTGATGATCAGTTTCTGTGTACGGCGGAGGGGCTGTTCTTTGTGGGTGGGGTTTGGGGGTTGATGATCTCTTTCTGTGTGCGGCGGAGGGGCTGTTTTTTGGGGGTGGGGTTTGAGGGTTGGTGATCTGTTTCTGTGTACGGCGGAGCGGCCTTTTTTTGGGGGTGTGGTTTGAGGGTTGATGATTTGTTAGTTTCTGTGTACGGCGGAGGGGCTGTTTCTTGGGGGTGGGTTTTGAGGTTTTATGATCTGTTAGTTTCTGTGTACGGCAGAAGGGCTGTTTTTTCGGGGTGGGGTTTGAGTGTTGATGATCTGTTTCTGTGTACGGCGGAGGTGCTGTTTTTTCGGGGTGGGGTTTGATTGTTGATGATCTGTTTCTGTGTACGGCGGAGGGGCTGTTTTTTGGGGGTGGTGTTGGAGGGTTGATCATCTTTTTCTGTGTGCGGTGGAGGGGCTGTTTTTTGGGGGTGGGGTTTCAGGGTTGATGATCTGTTTCTGTGTACGGCGGAGGGGCTGTTTTTGGGGTAGGGTTTGAGGGTTGATGATCTGTTAGTTTCTGTGTACGGCGGAGTGGCTGTTTTTTGGGGCTGGGGTTTGAGGGTTGATGATCTGTTTCTGTGTGCGGCGGAGGGGCTGTTTTTTGGGGGTGGTGTTAGAGGGCTGGTGATCTGTTTCTGTGTACGGCGGAAGGTCTGTTTTTTGGGGGTGCTGTTTGAGGGTTGGTGATCTGTTTCTGTGTACGGCGGAGGGTCTGTTTTTTGGGGGTGGGGTTTGAGGGTTGATGATCTGTTTCTGTGTACGGCGGAGCGGCTGTTTTTTGGGGGTGTGGTTTGAGGGTTGATGATTTGTTAGTTTCTGTGTACGGCGGAGGGGCTGTTTTTTCGGGGTGGGGTTTGAGTGTTGATAATCTGTTTCTGTGTACGGCGGAGGTGCTGTTTTTTCGGGGTGGGGTTTGATTGTTGATGATCTGTTTCTGTGTGCGGCGGAGGTGCTGTTTTTTAGGGGTGGGGTTTGAGGGTTGATGATCAGTTTCTGTGTACGGCGGAGGGGCTGTTCTTTGGGGGTTGGGTTTGGGGGTTGATGATCTCTTTCTGTGTGCGGCGGAGGGGCTGTTTTTTGGGGGTGGGGTTTGAGGGTTGATGATTTGTTAGTTTCTGTGTACGGCGGAGGGGCTGTTTTTTCGGGGTGGGGTTTGAGTGTTGATAATCTGTTTCTGTGTACGGCGGAGGTGCTGTTTTTTCGGGGTGGGGTTTGATTGTTGATGATCTGTTTCTGTGTGCGGCGGAGGTGCTGTTTTTTGGGGGTGGGGTTTGAGGGTTGATGATCAGTTTCTGTGTACGGCGGAGGGGCTGTTCTTTGGGGGTGGGGTTTGGGGGTTGATGATCTCTTTCTGTGTGCGGCGGAGGGGCTGTTTTTTGGGGGTGGGGTTTGAGGGTTGATGATCTGTTTCTGTGTGCGGCGGAGGGGCTGTTTTTTGGGGGTGGGGTTTGAGGGTTGCTAATCTGTTAGTTTCTGTGTGCGGCGGGGGGGGCTGTTTTTTGGGGGTGGTGTTTGAGGGTTGATGATCTGTTTCTGTGTACGGCGGAGGGGCTGTTTTTTGGGGGTGGGTTTTGAGGGTTGATGATCTGTTTCTGTGTACCGCGGAAGGGCTGTTTTTTGGGGGTCGGGTTTGAGGGTTGGTGATCTGTTTCCGTGTACGGCGGAGGGGCTGTTTTTGGGGGTGGTGTTTGAGGGTTGATCATCTTTTTCTGTGTATGGCGGAGGGGCTGTTTTTTGGGGGTGGGGTTTGAGGGTTGATGATCTGTTTCTGTGTGCGGCGGAGGGGCTGTTTTTTGGGGGTGGTGTTAGAGGGCTGGTGATCTGTTTCTGTGTACGGCGGAAGGTCTGTTTTTTGGGGGTGGTGTTTGAGGGTTGGTGATCTGTTTCTGTGTACGGCGGAGGGGCTGTTTTTTGGGGGTGGGGTTTGAGGGTTGGTGATCTGTTTCTGTGTACGGCGGAGCGGCTGTTTTTTGGGGGTGTGGTTTGAGGGTTGATGATTTGTTAGTTTCTGTGTACGGCGGAGGGGCTGTTTTTTGGGGCTGGGGTTTGAGGGTTGATGATCTGTTTCTGTGTGCGGCGGAGGGGCTGTTTTTTGGGGGTGGTGTTAGAGGGCTGGTGATCTGTTTCTGTGTACGGCGGAAGGTCTGTTTTTTGGGGGTGGTGTTTGAGGGTTGGTGATCTGTTTCTGTGTACGGCGGAGGGGCTGTTTTTTGGGGGTGGGGTTTGAGGGTTGGTGATCTGTTTCTGTGTACGGCGGAGCGGCCTTTTTTTGGGGGTGTGGTTTGAGGGTTGATGATTTGTTAGTTTCTGTGTACGGCGGAGGGGCTGTTTCTTGGGGGTGGGTTTTGAGGTTTTATGATCTGTTAGTTTCTGTGTACGGCAGAAGGGCTGTTTTTTCGGGGTGGGGTTTGAGTGTTGATGATCTGTTTCTGTGTACGGCGGAGGTGCTGTTTTTTCGGGGTGGGGTTTGATTGTTGATGATCTGTTTCTGTGTACGGCGGAGGGGCTGTTTTTTGGGGGTGGTGTTTGAGGGTTGATCATCTTTTTCTGTGTATGGCGGAGGGGCTGTTTTTTGGGGGTGGGGTTTGAGGGTTGGTGATCTGTTAGTTTCTGTGTGCGGTGGAGGGGCTGTTTTTTGGGGGTGGGGTTTCAGGGTTGATGATCTGTTTCTGTGTACGGCGGAGGGGCTGTTTTTGGGGTAGGGTTTGAGGGTTGATGATCTGTTAGTTTCTGTGTACGGCGGAGTGGCTGTTTTTTGGGGGTGGGGTTTGAGGGTTGATGATCTGTTTCTGTGTGCGGCGGAGGGGCTGTTTTTTGGGGGTGGTGTTAGAGGGCTGGTGATCTGTTTCTGTGTACGGCGGAAGGTCTGTTTTTTGGGGGTGCTGTTTGAGGGTTGGTGATCTGTTTCTGTGTACGGCGGAGGGTCTGTTTTTTGGGGGTGGGGTTTGAGGGTTGATGATCTGTTTCTGTGTACGGCGGAGCGGCTGTTTTTTGGGGGTGTGGTTTGAGGGTTGATGATTTGTTAGTTTCTGTGTACGGCGGAGGGGCTGTTTTTTCGGGGTGGGGTTTGAGTGTTGATAATCTGTTTCTGTGTACGGCGGAGGTGCTGTTTTTTCGGGGTGGGGTTTGATTGTTGATGATCTGTTTCTGTGTGCGGCGGAGGTGCTGTTTTTTAGGGGTGGGGTTTGAGGGTTGATGATCAGTTTCTGTGTACGGCGGAGGGGCTGTTCTTTGGGGGTTGGGTTTGGGGGTTGATGATCTCTTTCTGTGTGCGGCGGAGGGGCTGTTTTTTGGGGGTGGGGTTTGAGGGTTGATGATTTGTTAGTTTCTGTGTACGGCGGAGGGGCTGTTTTTTCGGGGTGGGGTTTGAGTGTTGATAATCTGTTTCTGTGTACGGCGGAGGTGCTGTTTTTTCGGGGTGGGGTTTGATTGTTGATGATCTGTTTCTGTGTGCGGCGGAGGTGCTGTTTTTTGGGGGTGGGGTTTGAGGGTTGATGATCAGTTTCTGTGTACGGCGGAGGGGCTGTTCTTTGGGGGTGGGGTTTGGGGGTTGATGATCTCTTTCTGTGTGCGGCGGAGGGGCTGTTTTTTGGGGGTGGGGTTTGAGGGTTGATGATCTGTTTCTGTGTGCGGCGGAGGGGCTGTTTTTTGGGGGTGGGGTTTGAGGGTTGCTAATCTGTTAGTTTCTGTGTGCGGCGGGGGGGGCTGTTTTTTGGGGGTGGTGTTTGAGGGTTGATGATCTGTTTCTGTGTACGGCGGAGGGGCTGTTTTTTGGGGGTGGGTTTTGAGGGTTGATGATCTGTTTCTGTGTACCGCGGAAGGGCTGTTTTTTGGGGGTCGGGTTTGAGGGTTGGTGATCTGTTTCCGTGTACGGCGGAGGGGCTGTTTTTGGGGGTGGTGTTTGAGGGTTGATCATCTTTTTCTGTGTATGGCGGAGGGGCTGTTTTTTGGGGGTGGGGTTTGAGGGTTGATGATCTGTTTCTGTGTGCGGCGGAGGGGCTGTTTTTTGGGGGTGGTGTTAGAGGGCTGGTGATCTGTTTCTGTGTACGGCGGAAGGTCTGTTTTTTGGGGGTGGTGTTTGAGGGTTGGTGATCTGTTTCTGTGTACGGCGGAGGGGCTGTTTTTTGGGGGTGGGGTTTGAGGGTTGGTGATCTGTTTCTGTGTACGGCGGAGCGGCTGTTTTTTGGGGGTGTGGTTTGAGGGTTGATGATTTGTTAGTTTCTGTGTACGGCGGAGGGGCTGTTTTTTGGGGCTGGGGTTTGAGGGTTGATGATCTGTTTCTGTGTGCGGCGGAGGGGCTGTTTTTTGGGGGTGGTGTTAGAGGGCTGGTGATCTGTTTCTGTGTACGGCGGAAGGTCTGTTTTTTGGGGGTGGTGTTTGAGGGTTGGTGATCTGTTTCTGTGTACGGCGGAGGGGCTGTTTTTTGGGGGTGGGGTTTGAGGGTTGGTGATCTGTTTCTGTGTACGGCGGAGCGGCTGTTTTTTGGGGGTGTGGTTTGAGGGTTGATGATTTGTTAGTTTCTGTGTACGGCGGAGGGGCTGTTTCTTGGGGGTGGGTTTTGAGGGTTTATGATCTGTTAGTTTCTGTGTACGGCAGAGGGGCTGTTTTTTCGGGGTGGGGTTTGAGTGTTGATGATCTGTTTCTGTGTGCGGCGGAGGTGCTGTTTTTTGGGGGTGGGGTTTGAGGGTTGATGATCAGTTTCTGTGTACGGCGGAGGGGCTGTTCTTTGGGGGTGGGGTTTGGGGGTTGATGATCTCTTTCTGTGTGCGGCGGAGGGGCTGTTTTTTGGGGGTGGTGTTTGAGGGTTGATGATCTGTTTCTGTGTGCGGCGGAGGGGCTTTTTTTTGCGGGTGGGGTTTGAGGGTTGCTAATCTGTTAGTTTCTGTGTGCGGCGGTGGGGGCTGTTTTTTGGGGGTGGTGTTTGAGGGTTGATGATCTGTTTCTGTGTACGGCGGAGGGGCTGTTTTTTGGGGGTGGGGTTTGAGGGTTGATGATCTGTTTCTGTGTACCGCGGAAGGGCTGTTTTTTGGGGGTCGGGTTTGAGGGTTGGTGATCTGTTTCCGTGTACGGCGGAGGGGCTGTTTTTGGGGATGGGATTTGCGGGTTGATGATCTGTTTCTGTGTACGGCGGAGGGGCTGTTTTTGGGGGTGGGGTTTGAGTGCTGATGATCTGTTTCTGTGTGCGGCGGAGGGGCTGTTTTTTGGGGGTGGGGTTTGAGGGTTGATGATCTGTTAGTTTCTGTGTACGGCGGAGGGGCTGTTTTTTGGGGCTGGGGTTTGAGGGTTGATGATCTGTTTCTGTGTGCGGCGGAGGGGCTGTTTTTTGGGGGTGGTGTTAGAGGGCTGGTGATCTGTTTCTGTGTACGGCGGAAGGTCTGTTTTTTGGGGGTGGTGTTTGAGGGTTGGTGATCTGTTTCTGTGTACGGCGGAGGGGCTGTTTTTTGGGGGTGGGGTTTGAGGGTTGGTGATCTGTTTCTGTGTACGGCGGAGCGGCTCTTTTTTGGGGGTGTGGTTTGAGGGTTGATGATTTGTTAGTTTCTGTGTACGGCGGAGGGGCTGTTGCTTGGGGGTGGGTTTTGAGGGTTTATGATCTGTTAGTTTCTGTGTACGGCAGAGGGGCTGTTTTTTCGGGGTGGGGTTTGAGTGTTGATGATCTGTTTCTGTGTATGGCGGAGGTGCTGTTTTTTCGGGGTGGGGTTTGATTGTTGATGATCTGTTTCTGTGTGCGGCGGAGGTGCTGTTTTTTGGGGGTGGGGTTTGAGGGTTGATGATCAGTTTCTGTGTACGGCGGAGGGGCTGTTCTTTGGGGGTGGGGTTTGGGGGTTGATGATCTCTTTCTGTGTGCGGCGGAGGGGCTGTTTTTTGGGGGTGGGGTTTGAGGGTTGCTAATCTGTTAGTTTCTGTGTGCGGCGGGGGGTCTGTTTTTTGGGGGTGGTGTTTGAGGGTTGATGATCTGTTTCTGTGTACGGCGGAGGGGCTGTTTTTTGGGGGTGGGGTTTGAGGGTTGATGATCTGTTTCTGTGTACCGCGGAAGGGCTGTTTTTTGGGGGTCGGGTTTGAGGGTTGGTGATCTGTTTCCGTGTACGGCGGAGGGGCTGTTTTTGGGGCTGGTGTTTGAGGGTTGATCATCTTTTTCTGTGTATGGCGGAGGGGCTGTTTTTTGGGGGTGGGGTTTGAGGGTTGGTGATCTATTAGTTTCTGTGTGCGGTGGAGGGGCTGTTTTTTGGGGGTGGGGTTTCAGGGTTGATGATCTGTTTCTGTGTACGGCGGAGGGGCTGTTTTTTGGGGATGGGATTTGCGGGTTGATGATCTGTTTCTGTGTACGGCGGAGGGGCTGTTTTTGGGGGTGGGGTTTGAGTGCTGATAATCTGTTTCTGTGTGCGGCGGAGGGGCTGTTTTTTGGGGGTGGGGTTTGAGGGTTGATGATCTGTTAGTTTCTGTGTACGGCGGAGGGGCTGTTTTTTGGGGCTGGGGTTTGAGGGTTGATGATCTGTTTCTGTGTGCGGCGGAGGGGCTGTTTTTTGGGGGTGGTGTTAGAGGGCTGGTGATCTGTTTCTGTGTACGTCGGAAGGTCAGTTTTTTGGGGGTGGTGTTTGAGGGTAGGTGATCTGTTTCTGTGTACGGCGGAGGGGCTGTTTTTTGGGGGTGGGGTTTGAGGGTTGGTGATCTGTTTCTGTGTACGGCGGAGCGGCTGTTTTTTGGGGGTGTGGTTTGAGGGTTGATGATTTGTTAGTTTCTGTGTACGGCGGAGGGGCTGTTTCTTGGGGGTGGGTTTTGAGGGTTTATGATCTGTTAGTTTCTGTGTACGGCAGAGGGGCTGTTTTTTCGGGGTGGGGTTTGAGTGTTGATGATCTGTTTCTGTGTACGGCGGAGGTGCTGTTTTTTCGGGGTGGGGTTTGATTGTTGATGATCTGTTTCTGTGTGCGGCGGAGGTGCTGTTTTTTGGGGGTGGGGTTTGAGGGTTGATGATCAGTTTCTGTGTACGGCGGAGGGGCTGTTCTTTGGGGGTGGGGTTTGGGGGTTGATGATCTCTTTCTGTGAGCGGCGGAGGGGCTGTTTTTTGGGGGTGGGGTTTGAGGGTTGGTGATCTGTTTCTGTGTACGGCGGAGCGGCTGTTTTTTGGGGGTGTGGTTTGAGGGTTGATGATTTGTTAGTTTCTGTGTACGGCGGAGGGGCTGTTTCTTGGGGGTGGGTTTTGAGGGTTTATGATCTGTTAGTTTCTGTGTACGGCAGAGGGGCTGTTTTTTCGGGGTGGGGTTTGAGTGTTGATGATCTGTTTCTGTGTACGGCGGAGGTGCTGTTTTTTGGGCGTGGGGTTTGAGCGTTGATGATCTGTTTCTGTGTGCGGCGGAGGGGCTGTTTTTTGGGGGTGGGGTTTGAGGGTTGATGATCTGTTTCTGGGTGCGGCGGAGGGGCTGTTTTTTGGGGGTGGGGTTTTAGGGTGTTGATCTTTTCCTGTGTGCGGCGGAGGGGCTGTTTTTTGGGGGTGGGGTTTGAGGGTTGATGATCTGTTTCTGTGTACGGCTGAGGGGCTGTTTTTTGGGGGTGGGGTTTGAGGTTTGATGATCTGTTTCTGTGTACGGCGGAGGGGCTGTTTTTTGGGGGTGGGGTTTGAGGGTCGATGATCTGTTTATGTGTACGGCGGAGGGGCTGTTTTTTGGGCGTGGGGTTTGAGTGTTGATGATCTGTTTCTGTGTACGGCGGAGGGACTGTTTTTTGGGGGTCGGGTTTGAGGGTTGATGATCTGTTTCTGTGTACGGCGGAGGGGCTGTTTTTTGGGGGTGGGGTTTGAGGGTTGATGATCTGTTTCTGAGTGCGGCGGAGGGGCTATTTTTTGGGGGTGGGGTTTGAGGGTTGATGATCTGTTTCTGTGTACGGCGGAGGGGTGTTTTTTGGGGGTGGGGTTTGAGGGTTGATGATCTGTTTCTGTGTACTGCGGAGGGGCTGTTTTTTGGAGGTGGGGTTTGAGGGTTGATGATCTGTTTCTGTGTACGGCGGAGGGGCTGTTTTTTGGGGGTGGAGTTTGAGGGTTGATGATCTGTTTCTGTGTACGGCGGAGGGGCTGTTTTTTGGGGGTGGGCTTTGAGGGTTGATGATCTGTTAGTTTCTCTGCGCGGCGGAGGGGCTGGTTTTTTGGGGGTGGGGTTTGAGGGTTGATGATCTGTTTCTGTGTGTGGCGGAAGGGCTGTTTTTTGGGCGTGGGGTTTGAGGGTTGATGATCTGTTTCTGTGTGTGGCGGAGGGGCTGTTTTTTGGGGGAGCGGTTTGAGCGTTGATGATCTGTTTCTGTGTGCGGCGGATGGGCTGTTTTTTGGGGGTGGGGTTTGAGGGTTGATGATCTGTTTCTGTGTGCGGCGGAGGGGCTGTTTTTTGGGGGTGGGGTTTTAGGGTGATGATCTTTTCCTGTGTGCGGCGGAGGGGCTGTTTTTTGGGGGTGGGGTTTGAGGGTTGATGATCTGTTTCTGTGTACGGCGGAGGGGCTGTTTTTTGGGGGTGGGGTTTGAGGTTTGATGATGTGTTTCTGTGTACGGCGGAGGGGCTGTTTTTTGGGGGTGGGGTTTGAGGGTTGATGATCTGTTTATGTGTACGGCGGAGGGGCTGTTTTTTGGGCGTGGGGTTTGAGTGTTGACGATCTGTTTCTGTGTACGGCGGAGGGGCTGTTTTTTGGGGGTCGGGTTTGAGGGTTGATGATCTGTTTCTGTGTACGGCGGAGGGGCTGTTTTTTGGGGGTGGGGTTTGAGGGTTGATGATCTGTTTCTGTGTACGGCGGAGGGGCTGTTTTTTGGGGGTGGGGTTTGAGGGTTGATGATCTGTTTCTGTGTGCGGCGGAGGGGCTGTTTTTTGGGGGTGGTGTTTGAGGGTTGATGATCTGTTTCTGTGTATGGCGTAGGGGCTGTTTTTTGGGGGTGGGGTTTGAGGGTTGATGATCTGTTTCTGAGTGCGGCGGACGGGCTATTTTTTGGGGGTGGGGTTTGAGGGTTGATGATCTGTTTCTGTGTGTGGCGGAGGGGCTGTTTTTTGGGGGAGGGGTTTGAGCGTTGATGATCTGTTTCTGTGTGCGGCGGAGGGGCTGTTTTTTGGGGGTTGGGTTTGAGGTTTGATAATCTGTTTCTGTGTACGGCGGAGGGGCTGTTTTTTGGGGGTGGGGTTTGAGGGTTGATGATCTGTTTCTGTGTGCGGCGGAGTGGCTGTTTTTTGGGGGTGCGGTTTGAGGGTTGATGATCTGTTTCTGTGTGCGGCGGAGGGGCTGTTTTTTGGGGGTGGGGTTTGAGGGTGATGATCTTTTTCTGTGTGCGGCGGAGGGGCTGTTTTTTGGGGGTGGGGTTTGAGGGTTGATGATCTGTTTCTGTGTACGGCGGAGGGGCTGTTTTTTGGGGGTGGGGTTTGAGGGTTGATGATCTGTTTCTGTGTACGGCGGAGGGGCTGTTTTTTGGGGGTGGGGTTTGAGGGTTGATGATCTGTTTATGTGTACGGCGGAGGGGCTGTTTTTTGGGGGTGGGGTTTGAGGGTTGATGATCTGTTTCTGTGTACGGCGGAGGGGCAGTTTTTTGGGGGTCGGGTTTGAGGGTTGATGATCTGTTTCTGTGTACGGCGGAGGGGCTGTTTTTTGGGGTTGGGGTTTGAGGGTTGATGATCTGTTTCTGTGTGCGGCGGAGGGGCTGTTTTTTGGGGGTGGTGTTTGAGGGTTGATGATCTGTTTCTGTGTGCGGCGCAGGGGCTGTTTTTTGGGGGTTGTGTTTGAGGGTGATGATCTGTTTCTGTGTACGGCGGAGGGGCTGTTTTTTGGGGATGGGGTTTGAGGGTTGATGATCTGTTTCTGTGTACGGCGGAGGGGCTGTTTTTTGGGGGTGGGGTTTGAGGGATGATGATCTGTTTCTGTGTGCGGCGGAGGGGCTGTTTTTTGGGGGTGGGGTTTGAGGGTTGATGATCTGTTTCTGTGTACGGCGGAGAGGCTGTTTTTTGTGGGTGGGGTTTGAGGTTTGATGACCTGTTTCTGTGTACGGCGGAGGGGCTGTTTTTTGGGGGTGGGGTTTGAGGGTTGATGATCTGTTTCTGTGTACGGCGGAGTGGCTGTTTTTTGGGGGTGGGGTTTGAGTGTTGATGATCTGTTTCTGTGTACGGCGGAGGGGCTGTTTTTTGGGGGTGGTGTTTGAGGTTTGATGATCTGTTTATGTGTACGGCGGAGGGGCTGTTTTTTGGGGTTGGGGTTTGAGGGTTGATGATCTGTTAGTTTCTGTGTACGGCGGAGTCGCTGCTTTTTGGGGGTGGGGTTTGAGGTTTGATGATGTGTTTCTGTGTACGGCGGAGGGGCTGTTTTTTGGGGGTGGGGTTTGAGGGTTGATGATCTGTTTATGTGTACGGCGGAGGGGCTGTTTTTTGGGCGTGGGGTTTGAGTGTTGACGATCTGTTTCTGTGTACGGCGGAGGGGCTGTTTTTTGGGGGTCGGGTTTGAGGGTTGATGATCTGTTTCTGTGTACGGCGGAGGGGCTGTTTTTTGGGGGTGGGGTTTGAGGGTTGATGATCTGTTTCTGTGTACGGCGGAGGGGCTGTTTTTTGGGGGTGGGGTTTGAGGGTTGATGATCTGTTTCTGTGTGCGGCGGAGGGGCTGTTTTTTGGGGGTGGTGTTTGAGGGTTGATGATCTGTTTCTGTGTATGGCGTAGGGGCTGTTTTTTGGGGGTGGGGTTTGAGGGTTGATGATCTGTTTCTGAGTGCGGCGGACGGGCTATTTTTTGGGGGTGGGGTTTGAGGGTTGATGATCTGTTTCTGTGTGTGGCGGAGGGGCTGTTTTTTGGGGGAGGGGTTTGAGCGTTGATGATCTGTTTCTGTGTGCGGCGGAGGGGCTGTTTTTTGGGGGTGGGGTTTGAGGTTTGATAATCTGTTTCTGTGTACGGCGGAGGGGCTGTTTTTTGGGGGTGGGGTTTGAGGGTTGATGATCTGTTTCTGTGTGCGGCGGAGTGGCTGTTTTTTGGGGGTGCGGTTTGAGGGTTGATGATCTGTTTCTGTGTGCGGCGGAGGGGCTGTTTTTTGGGGGTGGGGTTTGAGGGTGATGATCTTTTTCTGTGTGCGGCGGAGGGGCTGTTTTTTGGGGGTGGGGTTTGAGGGTTGATGATCTGTTTCTGTGTACGGCGGAGGGGCTGTTTTTTGGGGGTGGGGTTTGAGGGTTGATGATCTGTTTCTGTGTACGGCGGAGGGGCTGTTTTTTGGGGGTGGGGTTTGAGGGTTGATGATCTGTTTATGTGTACGGCGGAGGGGCTGTTTTTTGGGGGTGGGGTTTGAGGGTTGATGATCTGTTTCTGTGTACGGCGGAGGGGCAGTTTTTTGGGGGTCGGGTTTGTGGGTTGATGATCTGTTTCTGTGTACGGCGGAGGGGCTGTTTTTTGGGGTTGGGGTTTGAGGGTTGATGATCTGTTTCTGTGTGCGGCGGAGGGGCTGTTTTTTGGGGGTGGTGTTTGAGGGTTGATGATCTGTTTCTGTGTGCGGCGCAGGGGCTGTTTTTTGGGGGTTGTGTTTGAGGGTGATGATCTGTTTCTGTGTACGGCGGAGGGGCTGTTTTTTGGGGATGGGGTTTGAGGGTTGATGATCTGTTTCTGTGTACGGCGGAGGGGCTGTTTTTTGGGGTTGGGGTTTGAGGGATGATGATCTGTTTCTGTGTGCGGCGGAGGGGCTGTTTTTTGGGGGTGGGGTTTGAGGGTTGATGATCTCTTTCTGTGTACGGCGGAGAGGCTGTTTTTTGTGGGTGGGGTTTGAGGTTTGATGACCTGTTTCTGTGTACGGCGGAGGGGCTGTTTTTTGGGGGTGGGGTTTGAGGGTTGATGATCTGTTTCTGTGTACGGCGGAGTGGCTGTTTTTTGGGGGTGGGGTTTGAGTGTTGATGATCTGTTTCTGTGTACGGCGGAGGGGCTGTTTTTTGGGGGTGGTGTTTGAGGTTTGATGATCTGTTTATGTGTACGGCGGAGGGGCTGTTTTTTGGGGTTGGGGTTTGAGGGTTGATGATCTGTTAGTTTCTGTGTACGGCGGAGTCGCTGCTTTTTGGGGGTGGGGTTTGAGGGTTGATGATCTGTTTCTGTGTATGGCGGAGGGGCTGTTTTTTTGGGGTGGGGTTTGAGGGTTGATGATCTGTTTCTGTGTAAGGCGGAAGGGCTGTTTTTTCGGGGTGGGGTTTGAGTGTTGATGATCTGTTTCTGTGTGCGGCGGAGGGGCTGTTTTTTGGGGGTGCTGTTTGAGTGTTGATGATCTGTTTCTATGTACGGCGGAGGGGCTGTTTTTTGGGGGTGTGGTTTGAGGGTTGATGATCTGTTTCTGTGTACGGCGGAGGGGCTGTTTTTTGGGGTGGTGTTTGAGGGTTGATGATCTGTTTATGTGTACGGCGGAGGGGCTGTTTTTTCGGGGTGGGGTTTGAGTGTTGATGATCTGTTTCTGTGTACGGCGGAGGGGCTGTTTTTTGGGGGTGGTGTTTGAGGTTTGATGATCTGTTTATGTGTACGGCGGAGGGGCTGTTTTTTGGGGGTGGGGTTTGAGGGTTGATGATCTGTTAGTTTCTGTGTGCGGCGGAGGGGCTGTTTTTTCGGGGTGGGGTTTGAGTGCTGATGATCTGTTTCTGTGTACGGCGGAGGGGCTGTTTTTTGGGGGTGGTGTTTGAGGGTTGATGATCTGTTTCTGTGTACGGCGGAGGGGTGTTTTTTGGGGGTGGGGTTTGAGGGTTGATGATCTGTTTCTGTGTACTGCGGAGGGGCTGTTTTTTGGAGGTGGGGTTTGAGGGTTGATGATCTGTTTCTGTGAACGGCGGAGGGGCTGTTTTTTGGGGGTGGAGTTTGAGGGTTGATGATCTGTTTCTGTGTACGGCGGAGGGGCTGTTTTTTGGGGGTGGGGTTTGAGGGTTGATGATCTGTTTCTGTGTGCGGCGGAAGGGCTGTTTTTTGGGGGTGGGGTTTGAGGTTTGATAATCTGTTTCTGTGTACGGCGGAGGGGCTGTTTTTTGGGGGTGGGGTTTGAGGGTTGATGATCTGTTTCTGTGTGCGGCGGAGTGGCTGTTTTTTGGGGGTGCGGTTTGAGGGTTGATGATCTGTTTCTGTGTGCGGCGGAGGGGCTGTTTTTTGGGGGTGGGGTTTGAGGGTGATGATCTTTTTCTGTGTGCGGCGGAGGGGCTGTTTTTTGGGGGTGGGGTTTGAGGGTTGATGATCTGTTTCTGTGTACGGCGGAGGGGCTGTTTTTTGGGGGTGGGGTTTGAGGGTTGATCATCTGTTTCTGTGTACGGCGGAGGGGCTGTTTTTTGTGGGTGGGGTTTGAGGGTTGATGATCTGTTTCTGTGTGCGGCGGAGTGGCTGTTTTTTGGGGGTGCGGTTTGAGGGTTGATGATCTGTTTCTGTGTGCGGCGGAGGGGCTGTTTTTTGGGGGTGGGGTTTGAGGGTGATGATCTTTTTCTGTGTGCGGCGGAGGGGCTGTTTTTTGGGGGTGGGGTTTGAGGGTTGATGATCTGTTTCTGTGTACGGCGGAGGGGCTGTTTTTTGGGGGTGGGGTTTGAGGGTTGATGATCTGTTTCTGTGTACGGCGGAGGGGCTGTTTTTTGGGGGTGGGGTTTGAGGGTTGATGATCTGTTTATGTGTACGGCGGAGGGGCTGTTTTTTGGGGGTGGGGTTTGAGGGTTGATGATCTGTTTCTGTGTACGGCGGAGGGGCTGTTTTTTGGGGGTCGGGTTTGAGGGTTGATGATCTGTTTCTGTGTACGGCGGAGGGGCTGTTTTTTGGGGGTGGGGTTTGAGGGTTGATGATCTGTTTCTGTGTGCGGCGGAGGGGCTGTTTTTTGGGGGTGGGGTTTGAGGGTTGATGATCTGTTTCTGTGTGCGGCGGAGGGGCTGTTTTTTGGCGGTGGGGTTTGAGGGTTGATGATCTATTAGTTTCTATGTGCGGTGGAGGGGCTGTTTTTTTGGGGTGGGGTTTGAGTGTTGATCTGTTTCTTTGTGTGGCGGAGGGGCTGTTTTTTGGGGGTGGGGTTTGAGGGTTGATGATCTGTTTCTGTGTACGGCGGAGGGGCTGTTTTTTGGGGGTGGGGTTTGAGGGTTGATGATCTGTTTCTGTGTACGGCGGAGGGGCTGTTTTTTGGGGTTGGGGTTTGAGGGTTGATGATCTATTAGTTTCTATGTGCGGCGGAGGGGCTGTTTTTTTGGGGTGTGGTTTGAGTGTTGATCTGTTTCTTTGTGAGGCGGAGGGGCTGTTTTTTGGGGGTGGGGTTTGAGGGTTGATGATCTGTTTCTGTGTACGGCGGAGGGGCTGTTTTTTGCGGGTGTGGTTTGAGTGTTGATGACCTGTTTCTCTGCGTGGCGGAGTGGCTGTTTTTTGGGGGTGGGGTTTGAGGGTTGATGATCTGTTTCTGTGTACGGTGGAGGGGCTGTTTTTTGGGGGTGGGGTTTGAGGGTTGATGATCTGTTTCTGTGTACGACGGAGGAGCTGTTTTTTGGGGGTGGGGTTTGAGGGTTGATGATCTGTTTTTGTGTACGGCGGAGGGGCTGTTTTTTGGGGGTGGGGTTTGAGGGTTGATGATCTGTTTCTGTGTACGACGGAGGAGCTGTATTTTTGGGGTGGGGTTTGAGTGTTGATGATCTGTTAGTTTCTGTGTACGGCGGATGGGCTGTTTTTTGGAGGTGGGGTTTGAGGGTCGATGATCTGTTTCTGTGTACGGCGGAGTGGCTGTTTTTTGGGGGTGGGGTTTGAGTGTTTATGATCTGTTTCTGTGTAATGCGGAGGGGCTGTTTTTTGGGGATGGGGTTTGAGGGTTAATGATCTGTTTGTTTCTGTGTGCGGTGGAGGGGCTGTTTTTTGGGGATGGTGTTTGAGGGTTGATGATCTGTTTCCGTGTACGGCGGAGGGGCTGTTCTTTGGGGGTCGGGTTTGAGGTTTGGTGGTCTGTTTCCGTGTACGGCGGAGGGGCTGTTTTTTGGGGGTCGGGTTTGAGGGTTGATGATCTGTTTCTGTGTGCGGCGGAGCGGCTGTATTTTGTGGGTGGGGTTTGAGGGTTGGTGATCTGTTTCTGTGTAATGCGGAGCGGCTGTTTTTTTGGGGGTGGGGTTTGATGGTTGGTGATCTGTTTCCGTGTACGGCAGAGTGGCTGTTTTTTGGGGGTGGGGTTTGAGGGTTGGTGATCTGTTTCTGTGTATGGCGTAGGGGCTGTTTTTTGGGGGTGGGGTTTGAGGGTTGATGATCTGTTTCTGAGTGCGGCGGACGGGCTATTTTTTGGGGGTGGGGTTTGAGGGTTGATGATCTGTTTCTGTGTACGGCGGAGGGGCTGTTTTTTGGGGGTGGGGTTTGAGGGTTGATGATCTGTTTCTGTGTGCGGCGGAGTGGCTGTTTTTTGGGGGTGCGGTTTGAGGGTTGATGATCTGTTTCTGTGTGCGGCGGAGGGGCTGTTTTTTGGGGGTGGGGTTTGAGGGTGATGATCTTTTTCTGTGTGCGGCGGAGGGGCTGTTTTTTGGGGGTGGGGTTTGAGGGTTGATGATCTGTTTCTGTGTGCGGCGGAGGGGCTGTTTTTTGGGGGTGGGGTTTTAGGGTGATGATCTTTTCCTGTGTGCGGCGGAGGGGCTGTTTTTTGGGGGTGGGGTTTGAGGGTTGATGATCTGTTTCTGTGTACGGCGGAGGGGCTGTTTTTTGGGGGTGCGGTTTGAGGTTTGATGATGTGTTTCTGTGTACGGCGGAGGGGCTGTTTTTTGGGGGTGGGGTTTGAGGGTTGATGATCTGTTTATGTGTACGGCGGAGGGGCTGTTTTTTGGGCGTGGGGTTTGAGTGTTGACGATCTGTTTCTGTGTACGGCGGAGGGGCTGTTTTTTGGGGGTGGGGTTTGAGGGTGATGATCTTTTTCTGTGTGCGGCGGAGGGGCTGTTTTTTGGGGGTGGGGTTTGAGGGTTGATGATCTGTTTCTGTGTACGGCGGAGGGGCTGTTTTTTGGGGGTGGGGTTTGAGGGTTGATCATCTGTTTCTGTGTACGGCGGAGGGGCTGTTTTTTGGGGGTGGGGTTTGAGGGTTGATGATCTGTTTCTGTGTGCGGCGGAGTGGCTGTTTTTTGGGGGTGCGGTTTGAGGGTTGATGATCTGTTTCTGTGTGCGGCGGAGGGGCTGTTTTTTGGGGGTGGGGTTTGAGGGTGATGATCTTTTTCTGTGTGCGGCGGAGGGGCTGTTTTTTGGGGGTGGGGTTTGAGGGTTGATGATCTGTTTCTGTGTACGGCGGAGGGGCTGTTTTTTGGGGGTGGGGTTTGAGGGTTGATCATCTGTTTCTGTGTACGGCGGAGGGGCTGTTTTTTGGGGGTGGGGTTTGAGGGTTGATCATCTGTTTCTGTGTACGGCGGAGGGGCTGTTTTTTGGGGGTGGGGTTTGAGGGTTGATGATCTGTTTCTGTGTGCGGCGGAGTGGCTGTTTTTTGGGGGTGCGGTTTGAGGGTTGATGATCTGTTTCTGTGTACGGCGGAGGGGCTGTTTTTTGGGGGTGGGGTTTGAGGGTGATGATCTTTTTCTGTGTGCGGCGGAGGGGCTGTTTTTTGGGGGTGGGGTTTGAGGGTTGTTGATCTGTTTCTGTGTACGGCGGAGGGGCTGTTTTTTGGGGGTGGGGTTTGAGGGTTGATCATCTGTTTCTGTGTACGGCGGAGGGGCTGTTTTTTGGGGGTGGGGTTTGAGGGTTGATGATCTGTTTCTGTGTGCGGCGGAGTGGCTGTTTTTTGGCGGTGGGGTTTGAGGGTTGATGATCTATTAGTTTCTATGTGCGGCGGAGGGGCTGTTTTTTTGGGGTGGGGTTTGAGTGTTGATCTGTTTCTTTGTGTGGCGGAGGGGCTGTTTTTTGGGGGTGGGGTTTGAGGGTTGATGATCTGTTTCTGTGTACGGCGGAGGGGCTGTTTTTTGGGGGTGGGGTTTGTGGGTTGATGATCTGTTTCTGTGTACGGCGGAGGGGCTGTTTTTTGGGGTTGGGGTTTGAGGGTTGATGATCTATTAGTTTCTATGTGCGGCGGAGGGGCTGTTTTTTTGGGGTGGGGTTTGAGTGTTGATCTGTTTCTTTGTGTGGCGGAGGGGCTGTTTTTTGGGGGTGGGGTTTGAGGGTTGATGATCTGTTTCTGTGTACGGCGGAGGGGCTGTTTTTTGCGGGTGTGGTTTGAGTGTTGATGACCTGTTTCTCTGCGTGGCGGAGTGGCTGTTTTTTGGGGGTGGGGTTTGAGGGTTGATGATCTGTTTCTGTGTACGGTGGAGGGGCTGTTTTTTGGGGGTGGGGTTTGAGGGTTGATGATCTGTTTCTGTGTACGACGGAGGAGCTGTTTTTTGGGGGTGGGGTTTGAGGGTTGATGATCTGTTTTTGTGTACGGCGGAGGGGCTGTTTTTTGGGGGTGGGGTTTGAGGGTTGATGATCTGTTTCTGTGTACGACGGAGGAGCTGTATTTTTGGGGTGGGGTTTGAGTGTTGATGATCTGTTAGTTTCTGTGTACGGCGGATGGGCTGTTTTTTGGAGGTGGGGTTTGAGGGTCGATGATCTGTTTCTGTGTACGGCGGAGTGGCTGTTTTTTGGGGGTGGGGTTTGAGTGTTTATGCTCTGTTTCTGTGTACGGCGGAGGGGCTGTTTTTTGGGGATGGGGTTTGAGGGGTAATGATCTGTTTGTTTCTGTGTGCGGTGGAGGGGCTGTTTTTTGGGGATGGTGTTTGAGGGTTGATGATCTGTTTCCGTGTACGGCGGAGGGGCTGTTTTTTGGGGGTGCGGTTTGATCGTTGATGATCTGTTTCCGTGTACGGCGGAGGGGCTGTTTTTTGGGGATGTGGTTTGAGGGTTGGTGATCTGTTTCTGTGTGCGGCGGAGGGGCTGTTCTTTGGGGGTCGGGTTTGAGGTTTGGTGGTCTGTTTCCGTGTACGGCGGAGGGGCTGTTTTTTGGGGGTCGGGTTTGAGGGTCGATGATCTGTTTCTGTGTGCGGCGGAGCGGCTGTATTTTGTGGGTGGGGTTTGAGGGTTGGTGATCTGTTTCTGTGTAATGCGGAGCGGCTGTTTTTTGGGGGTGGGGTTTGATGGTTGGTGATCTGTTTCCGTGTACGGCAGAGTGGCTGTTTTTTGGGGGTGGGGTTTGAGGGTTGGTGATCTGTTTCTGTGTATGGCGTAGGGGCTGTTTTTTGGGGGTGGGGTTTGAGGGTTGATGATCTGTTTCTGAGTGCGGCGGACGGGCTATTTTTTGGGGGTGGGGTTTGAGGGTTGATGATCTGTTTCTGTGTACGGCAGAGGGGCTGTTTTTTGGGGGTGGGGTTTGAGGGTTGATGATCTGTTTCTGAGTGCGGCGGACGGGCTATTTTTTGGGGGTGGGGTTTGAGGGTTGATGATCTGTTTCTGTGTACGGCGGAGGGGCTGTTTTTTGGGGGTGGGGTTTGAGGGTTGATGATCTGTTTCTGTGTGCGGCGGAGGGGCTGTTTTTTGGGGGTGGGGTTTGAGGGTGATGATCTTTTTCTGTGTGCGGCGGAGGGGCTGTTTTTTGGGGGTGGGGTTTGAGGGTTGATGATCTGTTTCTGTGTACGGCGGAGGGGCTGTTTTTTGGGGGTGGGGTTTGAGGGTTGATGATCTGTTTCTGTGTACGGCGGAGGGGCTGTTTTTTGGGGGTGGGGTTTGAGGGTTGATGATCTGTTTATGTGTACGGCGGAGGGGCTGTTTTTTGGGGGTGGGGTTTGAGGGTTGATGATCTGTTTCTGTGTACGGCGGAGGGGCAGTTTTTTGGGGGTCGGGTTTGAGGGTTGATGATCTGTTTCTGTGTACGGCGGAGGGGCTGTTTTTTGGGGGTGGGGTTTGAGGGTTGATGATCTGTTTCTGTGTGCGGCGGAGGGGCTGTTTTTTGGGGGTGGTGTTTGAGGGTTGATGATCTGTTTCTGTGTGCGGCGGAGGGGCTGTTTTTTGGGGGTGGGGTTTGAGGGTTGATGATCTGTTTCTGTGTACGGCAGAGAGGCTGTTTTTTGTGGGTGGGGTTTGAGGGTTGATGACCTGTTTCTGTGTACGGCGGAGGGGCTGTTTTTTGGGGGTGGGGTTTGAGGGTTGATGATCTGTTTCTGTGTACGGCGGAGTGGCTGTTTTTTGGGGGTGGGGTTTGAGTGTTGATGATCTGTTTCTGTGTACGGCGGAGGGGCTGTTTTTTGGGGGTGGTGTTTGAGGTTTGATGATCTGTTTATGTGTACGGCGGAGGGGCTGTTTTTTGGGGTTGGGGTTTGAGGGTTGATGATCTGTTAGTTTCTGTGTACGGCGGAGTGGCTGTTTTTTGGGGGTGGGGTTTGAGGGTGATGATCTTTTTCTGTGTGCGGCGGAGGGGCTGTTTTTTGGGGGTGGGGTTTGAGGGTTGATGATCTGTTTCTGTGTACGGCGGAGGGGCTGTTTTTTGGGGGTGGGGTTTGAGTGTTGATGATCTGTTTCTGTGTACGGCGGAGGGGCTGTTTTTTGGGGGTGGGGTTTGAGGGTTGATGATCTGTTTCTGTGTACGACGGAGGAGCTGTATTTTTGGGGTGGGGTTTGAGTGTTGATGATCTGTTAGTTTCTGTGTACGGCGGATGGTCTGTTTTTTGGAGGTGGGGTTTGAGGGTCGATGATCTGTTTCTGTGTACGGCGGAGTGGCTGTTTTTTGGGTGTGGGGTTTGAGTGTTTATGATCTGTTTCTGTGTAATGCGGAGGGGCTGTTTTTTGGGGATGGGGTTTGAGGGTTAATGATCTGTTTGTTTCTGTGTGCGGTGGAGGGGCTGTTTTTTGGGGATGGTGTTTGAGGGTTGGTGATCTGTTTCTGTGTACGGCGGAGGGGCTGTTCTTTGGGGGTCGGGTTTGAGGTTTGGTGGTCTGTTTCCGTGTACGGCGGAGGGGCTGTTTTTTGGGGGAGGGGTTTGAGGGTTGATGATCTGTTTCTGTGTGCGGCGGAGCGGCTGTATTTTGTGGGTGGGGTTTGAGGGTTGGTGATCTGTTTCCGTGTATGGCAGAGTGGCTGTTTTTTGGGGGTGGGGTTTGAGGTTTGGTGGTCTGTTTCCGTGTACGGCGGAGGGGCTGTTTTTTGGGGGAGGGGTTTGAGGGTTGATGATCTGTTTCTGTGTGCGGCGGAGCGGCTGTATTTTGTGGGTGGGGTTTGAGGGTTGATGATCTGTTTCTGTGTGCGGCGAAGGGGCTGTTTTCTCGGGGTGGGGTTTGAGGGTTGGTGATCTGTTTTTGTGTAATGCGGAGGGGCTGTTTTTTGGGGGTGGGGTTAGAGCGTTGGTGATCTGTTTCTGTGTAATGCGGAGGGGCTGTTTTTTGGGGGTGGGGTTTGAGGTTTGATGATCTGTTTTTGTGTAATGCGGAGGGGCTGTTTTTTGGGGGTGGGGTTAGAGCGTTGGTGATCTGTTTCTGTGTAATGCGGAGGGGCTGTTTTTTGGGGGTGGGGTTAGAGGGTTGATGATCTTTTTCTGTGTGCGGCGGAGGGGCTGTTTTTTGGGGGTGGGGTAGGAGGGTTGATGATATTCTGTTAGTTTCTGTGTACGGCGGAGGGGCTGTTTTTTGGGGGAGGGGTTTGAGGGTTGATGATCTGTTTCTGTGTGCGGCGAAGGGGCTGTTTTTTGGGGGTGGGGTTTGAGGGTTGATGATCTGTTTCTGTGTGCGGCGGAGGGGCTGTTTTTTGGGGATGGGGTTTGAGGGTTAATGATCTGTTTGTTTCTGTGTGCGGTGGAGGGGCTGTTTTTTGGGGATGGTGTTTGAGGGTTGGTGATCTGTTTCTGTGTACGGCGGAGGGGCTGTTCTTTGGGGGTCGGGTTTGAGGTTTGGTGGTCTGTTTCCGTGTACGGCGGAGGGGCTGTTTTTTGGGGGTCGGTTTTGAGGGTTGATGATCTGTTTCTGTGTGCGGCGGAGCGGCTGTATTTTGTGGGTGGGGTTTGAGGGTTGGTGATCTGTTTCTGTGTAATGCGGAGGGGCTGTTTTTTGGGGGTGGGGTTTGATGGTTGGTGATCTGTTTCCGTGTACGGCAGAGTGGCTGTTTTTTGGGGGTGGGGTTTGAGGGTTGATGATCTGTTTCTGTGTGCGGCGGAGGGGCTGTTTTTTTGGGGTCGGGTTTGAGGGTTGATGATCTGTTTCTGTGTGCGGCGAAGGGGCTGTTTTCTCGGGGTGGGGTTTGAGGGTTGGTGATCTGTTTCTGTGTACGGCGGAGGGGCTGTTCTTTGGGGGTCGGGTTTGAGGTTTGGTGGTCTGTTTCCGTGTACGGCGGAGGGGCTGTTTTTTGGGGGTCGGTTTTGAGGGTTGATGATCTGTTTCTGTGTGCGGCGGAGCGGCTGTATTTTGTGGGTGGGGTTTGAGGGTTGGTGATCTGTTTCTGTGTAATGCGGAGGGGCAGTTTTTTGGGGTTGGGGTTAGAGCGTTGGTGATCTGTTTCTGTGTAATGCGGAGGGGCTGTTTTTTGGGGGTGGGGTTAGAGGGTTGATGATCTTTTTCTGTGTGCGGCGGAGGGGCTGTTTTTTGGGGGTGGGGTAGGAGGGTTGATGATATTCTGTTAGTTTCTGTGTACGGCGGAGGGGCTGTTTTTTGGGGGAGGGGTTTGAGGGTTGATGATCTGTTTCTGTGTGCGGCGAAGGGGCTGTTTTTTGGGGGTGGGGTTTGAGGGTTGATGATCTGTTTCTGTGTGCGGCGGAGGGGCTGTTTTTTTGGGGTCGGGTTTGAGGGTTGATGATCTGTTTCTGTGTGCGGCGAAGGGGCTGTTTTTTCGGGGTGGGGTTTGAGGGTTGATGATCTGTTTCTGTGTGCGGCGGAGGGGCTGTTTTTTTGGGGTCGGGTTTGAGGGTTGTTGATTGGGTTTTTTTGCACAGTGGTATGGTTTGATGTTTCTCTCAGACTTCCATGTTCTTTCTTTGCTTCATGGCTATCTGGAGAAGACGGAATTCAGAGTTGTATCGGGATGTGTGCTTTGATAATAAATGTATCTTTGATCTTGCACCCAATTCTGCAACAGCCGCAAACTGAATTTGAGGCGGCACAGCTGTTAATGGAACCCTTGGCCAACAGGTTTTCAGTGAGTCCATCAACATGGTGTCAGACACTAAACGGAACTCAGGTGAGTCTGTTGTGTCCTTTAAAAACTTCCAGTTTGATGCCATTTCAGGCTTATTTTTGAATTGTAATTCAGACGTTTTTAAGGTGTATTTCAAGTCAACTTGTCGAAGACACGCACTTTGCTCCGAAAATCTGGTCTCACTGAACATGAGCATTATTTCACTTTCATTCTGCCTGACAACCTGCAGGACCTATCATTTGATGTAACTGTCTGACAGCTAACAAGCATTTTTGGAGAGCTGTCATCTCTTCCGTGTTCGCTACCATTGGCTAAAACTTGTTAAATAGCGTACCGATGACTTTAACACATATGCTGGTGTCATCAGTCATGAATGTGAAAAGCTCACGCTGTGCAACATGACTGAATCACGGTTCAAATGATTGAATTTTATTTGTTGACTTTTTCAGGCACTTGGTTTTTTTTTAGACAGTCAGCCATTCTTCTTTGGCACATGGTGTCAAGAGTGGTCTCCTTTCAGATTAACCGGGTCACGATATGAACATTCCTGACTCGACCCATTGTTTACGAGGCCAAGTGGCTAGCTCAGCACTCAACCCAGCATGAATGGAGAGCGTGCTCCAGGGGGCCCGACTTGGATTCGAACTCGGGAGCCTTTTCTCCGGAGTCCAGCGCTGATGCCATTGCGCCACCAACATGTGGTGATACAGACATTCGCAAATGGCTCCTTTGGCCACCAAGACTCAGACAAGACTCGACAAGCTGTCACTCAAGAGCATCAGAGTTTGATCAACCTGAAGCACCACCTCAAGCTGGTAGAACTGAACAATGTCAATGTAGTTTCCAATGGCTCAGACACCCATCACCCAGCAGGTCCCCAACTGGCCAAATGCAGCTCGTTGGAACTGTGGTGCACGGAGTTATGCAAGAAACTGCCAATATAACAATACATTTCCAGCAAATGTCAATGCTCTTAGCTTCCCAATTAAGGGCAGCTAGAGCTAAAAGACAATTTTTAAAGATTCGTAAAGGTAGTGGGGATATAGTAAGTAACCATGAAGATATTGATAATAATTTTCAAGTTTTTATTCTGATCTTTATAAATCTCAATTTCCTGCAGATTCCTCCAAAATGAAGGCTTTTAATTACATAAAATTAAATTTCCACAAATTTCTGATGAAGATCAACAGATGCTTGATGCTCCAATTACTGAGCATGAAATTCAGAAATCTTTACAACTCCCTAAAACTCCAAATTTAAATGTCTACCCTGTTATTAAAGAGTCCTTACGGATTTGGTTTCATTTTCGCAATTTTTAAAATTTTAAGCAATTTAAGTTTTCTAGGTTTTTATATCAGAATTTTTTATTTAAACCTTCGATAACTGATCCCATTTTTCTCTTATGGAGAAATAAGGGGATCTGTTTTTTTTGCAGATTCCATATTCGCAAAAATATGCAGATTCCATATAAGTTTCCATATTCACAAGAATCTGATTTGTTGGATACCATTTTGAAATTGAATCCTTTAGTGAGAGGTTCTATTGGTAGAATTTATAATTTATTTTTACTACAAAAAGAGAACCTCTCACTAAAGATTAAACAAGATTGGGAGAGAGTACTTAATATGACCTTTGTTAATGAAGATTGGTTGTGAGTTCTGAAAATGGTCAATTCTTCTTTGATATGTGCCAATCACTGCTTAATTCAATTTAAAAATATTCACAGTTATTATTTACTATCCAAAATATTTCCTAACATAGACAATTCCAGTGATAGGTGTAAAACTGAAGTAGCCACTTTGTCACATATGTTCTTCATTAAAATCTTTTTGGAAATCTTTATTTTCTACAATTTCTAAAGCTCTGAAAATTAATTTACAACCTAACAGATTGAGTGTTCTATTTGGAATTGTTCCACACAATATTCAGGGTATTTCTTCTTCAGATCAACATGTAACTGCATTTGTTACATTGTTGGCAAGAAGGGCTATTTTATTAAAATGAAAAGATACCTCTGTCCCTACATTAATTCAATGGTTTTCTCAAGTAATGTTATGTCATAGTTTGGAAAAAATTAGAAGTAAAACTTTTGATTTGATTTGAGAGAAGACGGGGCTCTTTTGCCAAATATGATCATTTAATATGAATTAATTTATATGGTTTCCTTCCAATTTTATTTTATATAAATGTGAATAGGCGGTTTAAATTCCTTTGTGCAGTAGATGCCTCAGAGCCTACCTCCAGGTAGAAATGGCAGAAAATTCACAGGAGCTTCTCATCATTTTCCTTCCTCCATCTGTCTTTTGGGATATAGGCACTCCTTCAATTTTCTAATGGCGTATGGACACCCTGCTGAGTGGTATTCATGATGTTGCTGCTTACCTTGATGACATAAGACATAGGGGCAGAATTAGGCCCCCTGGCCCATCGAGTCTGTTCCACCATTCAATCATGATCCTTTATTCTTTTCCTCCTCATTCCCAGTTCCCCGCCTTCTCCCTGTCACCCTCAATGCCGTGTGTAGTCAAGAAGCTATCAATCCCTGCCTTAATTAGACCCAACATCCTGGCCTCACCAGCTGCTTATGGCAACAAATTCCACAAATTTACCACCCTTTGTCCTAGGCTCTCCCACAATGGAAAACATCCTTTTCACATCCACTCTGTGTAGGCCTTTCAACATTCGAGGGCTTTCAATGAGATCCCTCCTCAGCCTTCTAACTTCCAGAGAGTACAGACCCAGAGTCATCAAACAGTCCTCGTATGATAACCCTTTCATTCCTGGAATCATCCTTGTGAGCCTCCTCTGGATCCTCTCCATTGCCAGCACATCTTTTCTGTTCACAATACTCAAGATGAGACCTCGCCAGTGCCTTATAAAGCCTCAGCATCACATCCTTGCTCTAGAAATGAATGCTAACATGGCATTTGCCTTCCTCACCACTGACTCAACCTATAAGTTAACCTTCAGGGTGTTCTGCACAAGGACTCCCAAGTCCCTTTGGATCTCAGATTCCCAGATTTTCTCCCCATTTAGAAAATCCGCACATTTATTTCTACTACCGAAGTGCGTGACCATGCATTTTCCAACATTGTATTTCATTTGCCACTTTCTTGCCCATTCTCCTAATCTGTCTTAGTCCTTCTGCATCCTACCTGTTTCCTCAACACTACCTGCACCTCCACCAATCTTCATATCATCTGCAAACTTGGCAACAAAGCCATCTATTCCATCATCTAAATCATTTATATCCACATAAAAAGAAGTGGCACCAACACTGACCCCTGTGGAACACCACTAGTCACTGACAGTCAACCAGAAAAGGATCCTTTTATTCCCACTCACTGCCTGCTACCAATCAGCCAAAGCTCTAACCATGGTTAGTAACTTTCCTGTAATACCATGGGCTCTTAACTTGGTAAGCAGCCTCATGTGTGGCACCTTGTCAAAGGCCTTCTGAAAGTCCAAATATACAATATCCACTGCATCCCCTTTATCTATCCGTTCTCCTCAAGGAATTCCTACAAGTTCATCAGGCAGGATTTTCCCTGAAGGAAACAATGCTGACTTTGTACTATCTCGTCCTGTGTCATGTCATCCTTAAAAATTAACTCTAACATCTTCCCAACCACTGAGGTCAGGCTAACTGGTCTCTAATTTCCTTTCTGCTGCCTTCCTCCTTTCTTAAAGAGTGGAGTGACATTTGCAATTTTCCAGTCGTCTGGCACCATGCCAGAATCCAATGATTTCTGAAAAATCATTTCTAATGCCACCACAATCTCTAAGACAACCTCTTTCAGAATCTTAGGATACAGTTCATCTAGTCCGAGTGACTTACGAACCTTTAGATCTTTCAGCTTTTTGAGCACCTTCTCTCTTGTCACAGTAACTGCACCCACTCCTCTTCCTTCACACACTACAACATCAGGCACACTGCTTGTGTCTTCCACAGTGAAGACTGATGCAAAATACCCATTTAGTTTATCAGCCGTCTCCTTGTCTCCCATTATTATTTTTCTGGCCTCATTTTCTAGCATCTCACATCATCGTGATGTGTCTGGATCAGACAGAACTCTGCCAATGCCTGGACCAAGTTTTGAACAAATGACAAGACTTAGGGCAGAAAAATGCCGCATCCTGATGTCATGAAACAATATCTGGGATTCATCACAGTGATCGCCCAGATCCTGAAAACATCACTGCTATCTTAAAGATGCCTCCACCATCAGATGTCACACTTTGCAATCGTTTTTTTGGGCATGATCAGTCATTATTCAGCATTACTCCCCAACAACGCACCGACTGAGGGAGCCACTCAGGTGAAGAATATGCTGTCCTTCAACCTTCTCTTGACGTACTTCAACCCAACCATCATTGCGGTGGATGCATCCAGCCATGCGGGGGGGGGTGGGGTGGGGAGCTGTTATGTCCCATATCTTTGCAGACAGTTCTGAAAAAGCTGTCATGTATGCAGCCAGAATCACAGCACCAGAGAGGAGCTATGGACACATCAAGAAAGAAGCTTGGGAATCATCTTTGTTGTGAAGAAATTCCACAAGATGCTTTATAGCAGACACCTCACTCTCCTTGCTGATCATGCCGCTGTTGGCCATCTTTGGGTCTAAGCAAAACCATCCTGGTATATATAGCTAACCATCTACAAATGTGGGCAATGATGTTATTAGCCTACGATTTTGAAATCAAGTACACATTAACCCAAAAACTCGGTCAGGCAGATGTCCTTTCCAGACTTATGAATCATGAGGTTTCTGAAAATAAAGACACAGTTGTGGCTGCAATTTCAATTAATTGTGAAATGCACTGGGTTGTATCATAAACAAGAGAAGGTATGCCGATGCTGGAAATCCAAAGCAATACACACAAAACTCAGCAGGTCAGGCATCTTCTATTGAGAAGAGTAGAGTCAACATTTCGGCCATGAGCCTTCAGCAGGAAATGTCAACTGTTTACTTTGTTCCATAGATGCTGAGTTGCTCCAGCATTTTGTTTGTGTTGTGTTGTCTCCGATGCTGCTGAAGGTTTCCCAGTAATGGTCAACAAGACCAGAGCAGAAACAGCTGAAGATCCTCTTCTTCAACTTATCTCCAGATATCTCATTGATGGACAGCCAGTCAAAATTGAGGAAGATGTCGTACCTTCTATCAACATCATGCATCACTCTCAACTACAAACTCCTGCCTAATGTTTGGAGAAAGAATACTTCCACAAAATACTTAGACCCAAGGTATTGAAACAATCCCGTCATGGTCAGCTGGACATCAATGGAATGAAAGCCCTGGCAAGAAGCTTTGTGTACTGGCCGGGTATAGATGAAGATGCCACACCCTTATGCAAGCATTGTGCTCAGTGCTCCATGGCAGCAAACCATCCAAGTAGAGCCAGTCCATAAGCATGGGCCTCAGGCTACCAGACCTTGGAGTCGAGTACATATTGACTTCACTGGCTCAGTCAATGGTGTACCTACCTTGTCCTGGTTGACTCTTATTCCAAATGGCCACAAGTTATATCGATGAAGTCAATGACAGAAGCTGCCATTCAACAGCTGCTGCAGATCTTTAGGCAGTAGCACTTGTTTCTAACAATGGCACTCAATTCAGTTCACAGGAGTTTGCTGCACTTTGCCGGAACATCTTCTCAACCCCATAACTCCACAGTACAATGGTCAAGCAGACAGGTTTGTGGAAGTAGTATTGGCTGGGCCTCTCCTGCTGGTATATTGAATTGCACTGCAACCACACCTCTCCTGCTGAAGTGATTTTGGGAAGAAAGCTTCACAGTGTTAGATGCAATGCTGCTGCTGCTGCCACTCCATCAGATATTTGCAACAGTAGGTGGTCAGGTGCACAAGACAACGGCATGGACATTGGTCGATAGGTGAAGTCATTCAACCCCCAGAGCTGCAGTGTGGATCAGACAGCATCAAAATGGCCAAGACCCCTTGGTACCAGGTCAGAACGTCAAACGGATACAGAAAGTGCTCAATGCAGTTATCGTAGACAGACATTGCTGGCATCACCATGTCAACCAGTTGTGGCCACATGCTCCTGAAGGCACAACAAGTTCCTTGGGCAGATCATAAAACACAGAGCTGGACCTTCATCTCCTGCTGAAAGGGTTTGATTTAGCCCAACCAGCCAACTACTAGTGCTAGCAAGCTACATCATGACAAGAAAGTTACAGCCTAAGAAGAACTCATCACCAGAGTAGGCTGCTTGTTCCTGCAGGTAATCACCTTCAAGAGGAGGTTTTACCATCAGCTGAGCCTATTGGTCAGCTGAGAGCCAATCCTAGGCTGACTTTCACTGCTGGTTGATGTTCCTATCAATGTCTTGAATATCCTTGGGTAAACCATTTTAAAAAATTGTGCTTTGGGATGTTCTGTTGAGTTTTGAGATTTTTGTAGTTCGGCGGTTTTAGTGAATAAAGGGTTACTTCGAGTTCTGGCTTTGTTCTAATGGCTGACTTTGGGTCACATCAGTGGTCTTAGGCAAGTGATCAGAATGAACTTCTTTAGCACTCTCGTGTGAAGCAGCAACATTAACTGAAGGTCTTACCTTCCACTGCAAAGTCTCTCAAATATAAATAATGCCTTGTTTAGGGTTTTCACTGTTGTGCTGTAGGTTTTTCTCTCAGTAGGTCTGTAAAAGCAGTAATTTTAGAATGTTTCAGTTTCAGCTGAATTTAAGGGGCTATAAAGCTGAATTTAGGAATGTTGTGTCAGCTAATCAGGATAAGGAAATTGGGTGACACACACAGAATACCGGAGGAACTCAGCAGGCCAGCAGCATCTACAGAAAAGGGTACAGTTGACGTTTCAGGCTGAGGCCCTTCATCAGGACTGGAGAAAAAAACGAGGAGTGAGAGCAGGAAGATTGGGGGGGGGGGGTGGGAAACACAGGTGCTCGGTGAATCCGCAGTGGGGGGGGGCACGGGTGCTCGGTGAATCCGCAGTGGGGGGGGCATGGGTGCTCGGTGAATCCGCAGTGGGGGGGGCACGGGTGCTTGGTGAATCCGCAGTGGAGGGGGACACAGGTGCCTCGGTGAAATCCGCAGTGGGGGGGGGGCACGGGTGCTCGGTGAATCCGCAGTGGGGGGGGGACAAGGGTGCTCGGTGAATCCGCAGTGGGGGGGGGGACACAGGTGCTCGGTGAATCTGTAGTGGAGGGGGACACAGGTGCTCGGTGAATCCGCAGTGGGGGGGGGGGACACGGGTGCTCGGTGAATCCGCAGTGGGGGGGGGGACACAGGTGCTCGGTGAATCCGCAGTGGGGGGGGGGACACGGGGGTGCTCAGTGAATCCGCAGTGGGGGGGGGACACGGGTGCTCGGTGAATCCGCAGTGGGGGGGGGACACAGGTGCTCGGTGAATCTGTAGTGGAGGGGGACACAGGTGCTCGGTGAATCCGCAGTGGGGGGGGCACGGGTGCTCGGTGAATCCGCAGTGGGGGGGGGACAAGGATGCTCGGTGAATCTGCAGTTGGGGGGGGAACAAGGGTGCTCGGTGAATCCGCAGTGGGGGGGGGACACAGGTGCTCGGTGAATCTGTAGTGGAGGGGGACACGGGTGCTCGGTGAATCCGCAGTGGGGGGGGGGGGGACACGGGTGCTCAGTGAATCCGCAGTGGGGGAGGGGACACGGGGTGCTCGGTGAATCCGCAGTGGGGGGGGGGGACACGGGTGCTCGGTGAATCCGCAGTGGGGGAGGGGGACACGGTGTGCTCGGTGAATCCGCAGTGGGGGGGGGCACGGGTGCTCGGTGAATCCGCAGTGGGGGGGGACAAGGATGCTCGGTGAATCCGCAGTTGGGGGGGGACAAGGGTGCTCGGTGAATCCGCAGTGGGGGGGGGGACACAGGTGCTCGGTGAATCTGCAGTGGGGGGGGACACAGGTGCTCGGTGAAATCTGCAGTGGGGGGGGAACAGAGCTGCTTGGTGAATCCGCAGTGGGGGGGGGGACACGGGTGCTCGGTGAATCTGTAGTGGGGGAGGGGACACGGGTGCTCGGTGAATCTGCAGTGGGGGAGGGGACACGGGTGCTCGGTGAATCTGCAGTGGGGGAGGGGACACGGGTGCTCGGTGAATCCGCAGTGGGGGAGGGGACACGGGTGCTCGGTGAATCTGCAGTGGGGGAGGACACGGATGCTCGGTGAATCCGCAGTGGGGGAGGGGACAGAGATGCTCGGTGAATCCGCAGTGGGGGGGGGGGCACGGGTGCTCGGTGAATCCGCAGTGGGGGAGGGGACACGGGTGCTCGGTGAATCTGCAGTGGGGGGGGACACGGATGCTCGGTGAATCCGCAGTGGGGGAGGGGACAGAGATGCTCGGTGAATCCGCAGTTGGGGGGGGACAGAGATGCTCGGTGAATCCGCAGTGGGGGGGGGGACAAGGGTGCTCGGTGAATCTGTAGTGGGGGGGGGACACGGGTGCTCGGTGAATCCGCAGTGGGGGGGGGGACAGAGATGCTCAGTGAATCCGCAGTGGGGGGGGGACATGGGTGCTCGATGAATCTGCAGTGGGGGGGGGGACACGGGTGCTCGGTGAATCTGCAGTGGGGGGGGACACAGGTGCTCGGTGAATCTGCAGTGGGGGGGAACAGAGCTGCTTGGTGAATCCGCAGTGGGGGGGGGGGACACGGGTGCTCGGTGAATCTGCAGTGGGGGGGGACACGGGTGCTCGGTGAATCTGCAGTGGGGGGGAACAGAGCTGCTTGGTGAATCCGCAGTGGGGGGGGGGACACGGGGTGCTCGGTGAATCTGTAGTGGGGGAGGGGACACGGGTGCTCGGTTGAATCCGCAGTGGGGGAGGGGACACGGGTGCTCGGTGAATCTGCAGTGGGGGAGGGGACACGGGTGCTCGGTGAATCCGCAGTGGGGGAGGGGGACACGGGTGCTCGGTGAATCTGCAGTGGGGGGAGGACACGGATGCTCGGGTGAATCCGCAGTGGGGGAGGGGACAGAGATGCTCGGTGAATCCGCAGTGGGGGGGGGGGGGCACGGGTGCTCGGTGAATCCGCAGTGGGGGAGGGGACACGGGTGCTCGGTGAATCTGCAGTGGGGGGGGGACACGGATGCTCGGTGAATCCGCAGTGGGGGAGGGGACAGAGATGCTCGGTGAATCCGCAGTTGGGGGGGGACAGAGATGCTCGGTGAATCCGCAGTGGGGGGGGGGGACAAGGGTGCCTCGGTGAATCTGTAGTGGGGGGGGGACACGGGTGCTCGGTGAATCCGCAGTGGGGGGGGGGACAGAGATGCTCAGTGAATCCGCAGTGGGGGGGGGACATGGGTGCTCGATGAATCTGCAGTGGGGGGGGGGGACACGGGTGCTCGGTGAATCTGCAGTGGGGGGGGGACACAGGTGCTCGGTGAATCTGCAGTGGGGGGGAACAGAGCTGCTTGGTGAATCCGCAGTGGGGGGGGGACACGGGTGCTCGGTGAATCTGCAGTGGGGGGGGACACGGGTGCTCGGTGAATCTGCAGGTGGGGGGGAACAGAGCTGCTTGGTGAATCCGCAGTGGGGGGGGGGACAGAGATGCTCGGTGAATCCGCAGTGGGGGGGGGACACGGGTACTCGGTGAATCTGCAGTGGGGGGGGGGACAGAGATGCTCGGTGAATCCGCAGTGGGGGGGGACACGGGTGCTCGGTGAATCCGCAGTGGGGGGGGGACACGGGTGCTCGGTGAATCCGCAGTGGGGGGGGGACATGGGTGCTCGGTGAATCTGCAGGGGGGGGACACGGGTGCTCGGTGAATCCGCAGTGGGTGGGGGGACACGGGTACTCGGTGTATCCGCAGTTGTGGGGGGGGCTGAAATAAGGAGCTGGAAGTTGATTGATGAAAGAGGTACAGGGCTGGAGAGGGGGGAGTCTGATCGGAAAGGACTGGAGGTGGTGGGTGAAAGAAGAGGGGGAGGAACAGCAGAGGGAAGTGATGGGCAGGTAAGGAGATGATGTGAGAGAGGGAAATGTGAATAGGAATGATGAGGGAGTGGTGGGCAACCATTACTGGAAGCTCGAGATGAATGGTCACACCGTTGGGCTACTCAGACAGAATACAAGGTATTGCACAGTGGGTGGGGGTGGGGGAGGAAAAGCGTGACTGAGTCCTCATCGTGATAGTAGGGGAGGGCCCTGGACTGATGTGAAGAATTGGGAGAAGGTTCTAGAGAGAGTTGGGCGGAGTGAGATTTGTGATAGACAGTGTGGGTCTTTTGGCAGGAGCTGCAGACAGGTCAGGAGGGAAGGTGGCTGTGGATGCTGTGGGGAGGAGCCTCCATGGTGAATGAAGTGCTTTGTGCAGATGAATGCGAGCCATGTTCAGAATGTGGTGTGTGCTTTCACGATTTCACGATGAGCTCCAAATGTATGTGCACATTTAGACTGGGTTAACTGTAATGGGACCTTTTTTACCTTTCTTTTTCCTACTAAGTGCTTGATAAACCTGAAACTTGTAAATATACTTCATTTATAAGTTTATGAGTTGTACGATTTATTACCTCTTGCTGACTGACAGTGGGGAGTATTTCTGCAGCATTCGCTCAAGTCGGGATTTCTTTAGTCGGAACATCACTACGTTCCTGTTTGGTTGAACCGCAAACCACACTGACCCTAGACGTCTGTTGTTTGTGAAAGCTAGCCTCCACACAGCTGTGTCCCGTGACTGTTAGCAGGGCTGCCTAACAAGGCAAGTTTGCATAGAAGCCCAGTGAGGGGGCTACATAAATTGAAGATCCACCCTGAATCTGTACACACTGGGCATTGAGGTTTCCAAACAGTTCCCACTTTGCTTTGCAGAGGGCTGAGATTCCTTTGAACTTTGCCTGTTCCACTTCTGCAAGTTCAGTGGAGATCTGATGGTGGTGTCACATCTGTAGTGAAGACTCTGAACACGGTCACCTGCAGATCTCTGGCACCTACTCCTGATATGGCAATCTCGATGGACAGCATATCACTAAAACTAACCTTCCACTGGCTGGGTGAAACAATGAAACTTGTAAAACCCTC